>NW_011888785.1:17125326-17176062 GCF_000151845.1 Pteropus vampyrus | reverse complement strand
AAGCGAAATAAGCCAGACAGAAAAAGTAGAAAATCACATGATATCACTTGTATGTGGGATATAAACCTAAAAGCAACAAATAATCAGGACAAACAAATAGAGATTCATGGACATGGACAATGGACTAGTGGTTACCAGAAGTTAGGGGGGAGGGGGAGGGGGAAGGTAGATGGGGAAAAAATTTAAATCACTTCTTCAATTAAAAAAAAAAGATTGAAGTGGCAGGAAGATATAAGAATAGAACTTCCACGAAAGCAACTTCATAAATGTTTCCAACTGGAACATGAATACGATGGCTAGAACTACAGCAGTCATGCTAAGACCATAAGAGGACCTTGAATACAGCGAAGTGATCAAATCTGTTGTTTAAGGGGCACAAAACACCTCTAGAGATCATTATGGATAAAGGATTACAGTGAATAAGAGATTTTGGTTATATTATTATTTTGTGTGTATGAAAGTAAATGAAGCCTAATGACAATCAGGTTATAGAATCAATAAAATAATTAAGGTCAGAAGGGATCGCATAAGGGCAATGTAAGCTGTGATGTTCTGTTATACTAAGAATTCCAAGAAGCCACCTCTCTTTCCACATATTTCTCACAATGAAAGATCTTCCACACTAAAGCTTGAACTTAGTATGGAACATCTGGGACCCCTTATTCATTCCACAATTAGAGATAAAAACTGAAAATACATGCTTAGAAACATCTCGACACAATTAATTAGTCAGAATGGCCTTAGTAATGTACTCAAGAAACAAGGTATGGGCTAGGTAAGTTTTGGCAGGAGAGAAAAAAAAGGAAACTAAAGATTCCTGCTGAGGGAGAAAGATTACATTAGGAGTTCTCTTGTAGGTCCTGGGAAATGAGTTTTTGGTATAATGGGGAAGACCCTGGCACTTCCAGGAAATTAGTGAACACCAGAGAGAGAGTGGTGTGAAATTGATGACAGATTCTACCTTCGCAGTTTCACATACAGACCCTCTACCCTGGTTATGCTGACTCCTCTTGGACAAGCAGAACGAAAGCAGGATAGATAGAAAGTGGGAATCTAATTAAGAGAAGGTGAAAAGGTACAGATCGATTAAGATAATCTACAATGTAGAGAATCAAGTTAGACAATTTTCATTTTAGTCTGCTGACAACATTAAACAGTATAACAGCATAAACTGTTAGATTTCTTAATTATATATTTATCTCATGCTTAAAATAATTACACAATGTTTATTAGATTAAATGTAATATTGTGTCCAGGGATGGATCCTGTAAAGTCTGTAGTTTAGTTAATAGTATTGTACCAACATTAACTTCCTAGATTTGACAAATGGTTATATGTTAACATTAGCGCAAGCTGAGTAGAATGTATATGGGAACTCTTTGGGCTACCTTTGTAACTTTTCTGTAACGTTTAATTTATTCTAAAATAAAATGCTTATTTAAAAATGTTTTTCATTAGCATTAACTCTAATTTATGTATTTTTGAAATCAAATATTATCGAAATCAAATTGTAAGTTTTGTCAATGGCACACGTATTACCATCATTTCAATTATGCAAAATTCTTCAGTGCCACCAAGTTTAATGGTTTGCCTATATTTTAATCTTCTGAGCAACTACGAGAAGGCCTTCTGTCTTCTCAATGACAAAAGGAGTAGTATTTTCTTCCAATAATGACTTCTGTATCAGGTCTGGATAATACTTTGGGTCATTTCACCTCATGCTCATTATAAAGGGGACATTTTAAAGGCGACAATTTCTAGTTTCATGTTTCTTTTGCTATCTGGTAACCAGAGCTGTAATAAATACTTCAGGTTCTGACCATATTTTGTTCAATAATATTATGCTTTCTTCTTTGTTATATAGTACATAATATTCCTTGATATTTTGAGATGTTTTCATATCAATTTCTCATTTATACTGTATTTACTATTATCATTTTCCCATGTATATATTATGGAAAAAGAAAACGATTTGGGCTTGTGTTCACTTATAAGAAATACACCTTAGAAAACAACTTGGGCTTAACACAATTCTGACATAAAAAGACCTAATAAAGATAATCCAAATGGCAGCAAATGTTATCAAGATTAAACTAAACATCTACATAGTGAAAATCTTATGTCTTGATTAATCAATCATCATAAGTTAAATGACAATTACAGCTTTATTGACTGGTGGGGAAGAGGGAGGTTCAGTAGCAGCAAAGGAATCAAGACAGAGGGATAGTTTTCACATAGTGCATTTCCAAATAATCGCTGTCATAAACGAGGGGTAGAAGTGTAAAAAGGATTCTGGAAATTAACAGTCTTGGTAGTTAAGAAAGACTATAAAACTAGAAGTGTAGTGCAGGGCCGCCTACTATGGCTGTGTACATTTGTACATTTTTCACTGCCTGAGGGCTTGGGGAGAGGAGGTAAATGGGGCGGATTACCGTCCAGCCACTCTCGGGCTGATCCTGCTCAGGCTGAGGAAAGGAAATTTCTAATTTTCACAAAGGTAAGCTTCAATGATAGCTGGATAAAGACCCTTCTCTACCCGACTCCAAGAAGCTACTGTCTGACAAACAGTTGCAAGTTTCTTTTCCCAGTGAATCCAATGCAATTCTTACAGACCTCAGATCCTAATATTGTGTCACAAGTTTTAAATTCAGTGTTTCCTGGAAGCTTTTGCTAGAGATCACTCAGCTCGTCAGTGAACTAACAACTTTCTCGAGCTTTTCTTTTTCTGCTGAATTTCCGTGTCTTTTAGGCATTTGGATTTGACTTTTTTTTTTTTTTTCTTCTCCCACTCCGCTTTACAGAGTAGACAGCGGTACCTTACGGTTTCCTCAATTAGCATAAAAATTCCTCCATGGAAGCTCATTTCAAAATGTTCCCATTCAAAATGTTAATTCCTGAGGCACACACTTTCCACCCGTCCCTTGCTACAGTGCCTCTCGACAATTTCTCACAGTTTTATGCTGCGTTCCCCTAAATAGAGTGCCTCGCATCTTCTCGTACGGCGCACAGTACAGCACATGCGCCTGTCCCCGTGCTGCGCCTTACGGCGCATGCGGCTGTTTCCGAGGGCGCGTGCGGAGGAAGCACAACATCTGCGGCCTGCGATGACGTAAATAGGCCGCGCGGAATTTTGCTTCGTACACCTTCCCTAGGAATGAATCCTGGCCCAGCATTGTGATGGTGCGCTGCAGTTGCGTGTTGTTCAGAAAGGTCCGTGACTGATGCCAGAGGGCCAGGTGCCTCCAGCCCCACCTGAGGGCTCTGGTGCTTCTTCCCTTCCTCCCCACTTTTTCTTTCTGGGGGCCTCTTTCCTCCTTTTTCTCTGCCATAGTTTTCACCCCCGCAGGAGGTGAGGTTGGCCTGTGAGGGGAGAGAAGGGTGTGTCTGCCCGGCCTGCTTAGGTTTTGAGATTCTTCTAGGGAATTGTGTGGACGTGGGATGAAGGCTGAGTTACCTGCTGCGGTTTAGAAGCAATACGGTATACATGGAGTGTAGATTTGACCTTTTCTTTCGGCTCAAATAGTGTATTTTACTTTTAAATGTTAAAAGTAAAATATCCATAGCCCGTTTATTTATTTTTTTTCTTGGATATATTGTTTTAAAAGACGACTTTTCATCAGTAAATGAAAATACATAATAGGCTTGTCTTCTTGCAAGAAATTTAGATCAGTTTTTGTGTGGTATTGATTTTAGAGTCATTTCTGTAAAAAATTTAAGGTTGCTTCTAAAAAACGTCTTTAAGAGCCTTTCTAGTAATGTTTCTTTAAACCTGCCGACGTTAGAGATGGGCCATTACTAACAACGAGATTGAGATATTCCTTTTAAGTTTGGGTTCTAAATCTCTGAATCTGTTAAATCTAGAATTGTAAAACAACGTGGCACAAATTGAATGGAACTTTAAGAACAGGAGTTTTTGTTTTATTGGAGGAAAGGTATAGTTCGTAATATCTTGAGTGAAGTTATACTTTATCCAACCCTCTGTTTTCCAGAAAGGTGAAGAAAAGAGAGTTATGAAGGATAGTACTTGAGTATATGAAATAACTAATCATTTAACTAAAAAGAAACTACTGCATTGTGTGTGTGTGTGGATAAGTTATTAAAGGCTACTTGTGTAACCTTACTGCCATGAAAAGCCACTTCCAATCAATGTAGTTTGCAAGTGGAATCTATCTCTTCACTTAAACCTGATGCATTTTTAAAAGTGAAAGCAGCAGATCGCCATGCATTTATTAATCATTTATTATTTTCAAGCCATTTATTTCCATTTTTTTTAAAAAAATTTTATTCATTTAATTGGGTTGACATTGGTTAATTTTATAGGTTTCAAGTGTACAGTTGTATATAGTGCATTGTGTGTTCACCACCCAAAGTCAAATCTAATTCCATCACCATATATTTGACCCCCTTTACCACCTCCCCCTCACCTCCTTTACCCACTGGTAACCACTATACTGTTGTCTGTGTCAATGAGTTTTTGTTTACTTGTTTGTTTGTCGCTTTTAGTTTTATATTACATGTATGAGTGAAATCATATGGTTCTTGACTTTTCTGTCTGACTTACTTTGCTTAGCGTGGTATTCTCAAGATCATCCATGTTGTCACAAATGGCAGTATTTCATCTTTTATTGTAGCTGAGTAGTTTTCCATTGTATATATGTACCACATCTTCTTTACCCCGTCGTCTATCAAAGGACACTTCCATTGTTTCTGTATCTTGGCCTCTATGAGTAATGCTGCAGTGAACACAGGAGCATTGCAATGAACATATCTTTACGAATAAATGTTTTCAGATTTTTCAGGTAGATACCCAAGAAAGGGATTTCTGGGTCAAATGGTCACACTAATCTTAATTTTTTGAGGAACCACCAGACTTTTCCATAGTGGCTATACCAATTTACATTCCCACCAGCAGTGCAGGAAGGTTCCTTTTTCTCTACAACCTTTCCAATCCTTGTTATTACTTGTCTTGTTGGTAATAGCCATTCTAAAAGGTAATGCATTTCTGATCTAGCCTTTCAGAACCAAAGCATAAGTTCTTTAGTCCCCCCTCCCCCGTGAAAAATACTCTGACTAGCCCTTAAATTCATCTTTTATACATTTCTTCTACCCTATTTCTTTACAACACTTTGTTTCATGAGTACATTTGCATGCTTAAATGAATATCTGCTTTGAATCTTTGCTATGAACCCATCCAGTGCAGTCTCATATCTAGACTGCATCAGAATCACCAAGGGAGCTTGACCTGTCCTCATTTCCTCTCCAGGGTGTATCAGAATGGTCAGAGTATATATATTTTGCAAAAAGTTTCCAGATTTTTTTGATACTTATAATTATCCTAAATGATTAAAGAAGAAACGATTATGAATTTAAGAAATTACTCAATAAGGAATCTTGGTAGTCCGAGAGGTTAATACATAGGATCTTTACCTGCAAGAAGCTCTTGATTTAGTGAGGGAAACAGATGTAAACACTAAATGGAGCACAAGATTTCAAGAAGTATAATTACAGAGGTAGAATCAAATTGCTGAGAGCTGAGCAAATGGGAAGTGTGGATTAGAGGAATTGAGAAAGATATCAGCAAATATGACATTCTGGTGGGTTTATGACAGAACAGAACAAATGACGTATAAGTAGAGGAAAAGCATGAGCAGAGTGGCGTGGAGACGTGAAAGTATAACATGTAATAAGAGCAAAAGAGGAAAAAGATAGGAGGGGTTAAACAAATGCAAATGAAACCGAAGGTAAGTTAAGAGCTTTGCATATAGTACTGAGAACTTTAGACTTTATTTCATAAGCAGTAAAACAGAAAATCATGAATGGTTTTTGAGTAAGAGAGAAACATGATTAGAGATTAGATTTATTTTCGGAAAAAATAGATCAGGCAGCAGGATGAAGGACTTGTTGAAGAAAGAATGACTATAGGTACTGAGAGACCAGTTAGGAGTTAATGAAGCGGTCAAGATACTAGGACAGTTGTACCAGAAAGGAAAAGAAGCAGGTATAGTCAAAGATTCCTATACATAGTCTCAATGAATAGTAAACTATTATTCCATTATTTGGGGGAACATTGGAGGAATAGAATTTACCTAGGAAAAAGTTATGTCTTGTCATATTAATATATACTTGAGGTGACAGTTATCCTTTCAGTACCTATGAACAAGTTACATATTTGATAGATCTTGTTCTCAATTGCTTTAGACTATTAAGTTTACATCTTGGTGGGGATGTCTAACAGACTGGACATAGAGAGCATCTCACTTAGGTAATAGTTACTGGTACAGGCTGTCATCATCCAGGGGAGTCTAGATTTAGAAATGGGCCAATGTCAGAGACCTTGAAGATAAGTGAAACAATCGCTAATTGAAAAAAAGGATCTTAAGAAAGTTAAATGGGAAAAGGAGATCAGACAGAGAATGAACTAAGAAAAGACTATAAATTTGGTGTACAGAAAGCCATTATTTTTTAAGGAATTTTAGTGACAACAAAGAACTAGAAAGGAGTTTAAATTAGTAAGCTCATTTGGTATACAAATGTTCTCTCTCTCTCTTTAAGTATGGAAACTTCATCGATAACCTAAGACTCTTCACCAGGGGAGGAAGTGGTGGAATGGGGTACCCTCGTTTAGGTGGAGAAGGTGGAAAAGGTGGTGACGTCTGGGTTGTAGCCCATAACAAAATGACTTTAAAACAACTTAAAGACAAATATCCTCACAAACGGTTTGTGGCTGGAGAAGGAGCAAACAGTCGGTAAGTATTTACTAAATGACTTTGATTTTATAAAATTAATCCCTTCCAGAAGAAAAAAAAAAGTTAAAAGATAAAAATTAATTAGTAATTTAAAGTAAATTATATTCTGTATTTGTAACTCAGCAAAAATCTACATCCGTCTCAACTATAGTAAAAAGGTACTAAGAAATGTTTTGGAGCTTTTAAACTTTTTATCCTTTTCTTCTCCCAGTGTCTGTTTATATTTTTTTGTACTTCCTCTGTAGAAACAGAAAATTATCTGAATTCTTACCGTTTTCTTCTTAAGTTATCTTTGACAGGTTTTAGAAAACCTTTCTCAAATCTCAGCCATGATACTCCATCCCACCACCACCAACAGTTCTGCCAGCATCTCATAGGCAGTGCTGAAAATTGAGAGCCTGTTTCACTGATACAGCTCTTGTATGTTCTCTTTTTGCTTCTGTTTTGGGCTTCTTTCCATGACAGCAAAACCTTTCCTTTATTTTTAGTTAATGTTTGTTATTTTTTATGGAACATACTATGTTGGCCTCAAAATATAAGAACTTTTTCTTTCATTATAAAGACAATGAAGAGAAAAATTCTTAAAACTTCTATCAAAATGCAGGCTATATTCCTCAGGCCTCTCTCATTCTATTATTCCTTAGGAGGTGTTGACATAAAGGTTAACCTTTATGTCCCTTTTTTCTTTCTCCTTCCCAAAGAAGCATTTTGGTATATTGTCACAATACTAGAGGATGGAATGGGTCACTTACTTGGAGCGTGAGTATAAGCAAAGGATAGAGGCAGGAATGTTAAACACCGTGTAATGCAGAGGAACACTCGGAACAACAAATTATCCTGCCTAAAATATGCAGCAGCATCTCCTGGTAAAGAAATCCTTGGAGAAACACTTTATATTCTTTTTGAGCATTTTTGTTTTATGAATAGTCTGATTGAAACCATTTTATAGGATAAATTTTGAGAGCCCTATATTTATTAGAATTTAGTAATCAAAGCTTTGAGTTCAGAATGTCATTTTATTATTTTGCTGTTACAGGTGGGAAATAATAGTAGTTTACTTTCTAAAGTAAAAATTTTTTATCATTTATAATTTCTTTTCAAAAGTAAAGTTGTTATAATTCCAACCTTGGTCTGTGTTCAGATCAGTGGTATATTACAGATGGTATATAATGTTTTAATGTTAAGAAAGATTTAAATAGAACATTTTTCTTACTGGAGTTGCATGTGGCAATTTTTAGAATGTAGAGACTTAAATCTGAACAATTAATAGGAGCCAACTGGGTGAAGGGGAGGAAAAAGCATTATAGGAAAGATAACATGAACAAAGGCCCAATGGTAGCAGACATACCCGTATAAGACACTAAAAGAAGGCCAGTGTGGCTAGAATGCAGAAAACGGGAACATAGAGGAAGATGAGACCAGAAAAAAAGGTACAGGCCAGACTTTAATTCAGACCATCACCATTTCTTGAAAAATTGCAATATTCTCCAATTTGGGTCTCCAGTCTTTAGTCTCAGTCATCACCTCCAATCCATTCTTTCTCCAATTATTCCTAGAGTGATTTTCTAAAACATCAACTTATGTCACTTGCCTATTTAAGATCCTTCAGTGTTCCTCATCACTCTAAGATAATCTTCAAATTCTCTAACATAGCATATCAAACTCTTCATGATCTGGACTACACTGCCTTTTTTTTCACAACATGCCATTCCGCTTGTACTGGCATTGTGCTAGAAAAAACTATTATTTTACCAAACAACTTGTTCTCTCCTAATCCAGTGCACGTGTGTGTGTGCATGTGCTTGTGTGTGTGTGTGTGTGTGTGTGTGTATTCAGTTTATCAACACATCTTTTCCTACCTTAATTGTCTGGCAAAGTCCTTCCTATTCCCTTTTCAAGGCTTAGTTCAGGGACCACTTCCAAAATATAGATAACTGAGCAAGATTTTAATTTCAGATATCTAATAATGTCTACTAAAAGTTAGACTGCTTTTGTTCATCATGAAATCATCTCCCAGTAAATTGGTTTATGCTTGTTCATCTATAAAAATTATCAGATAGTATTTCAGTTCTTTAAAAAAACTCTTTTAATAGAAAGTTCATCAGCAGTAACACAACATTCTAAAAATTACAACACACAATCCCAGTAAGAGAAGTGTTCTATCTAAATCTTTATTTCAAATTCATACATTTCTGTCCAGTTTGTTCATTCAACTAAATTGAGTATCTATCAATCACTTTACTAGGTATCTAGGATAAAATGATGAACTTTATGTAGTCTAGTAGGAGAGCAGATATTAACCAGATACATGAAAAATGGAAAATTATAATTATTACAAGTCTTATGAATGAGCCTATACATGTATATAGGCAGTGGGATTCTGACCTAATTAGAGAGATCAGGAATACAAAGATTTTTTTAAAAAGTCAAGTGTCTATAATCCTTTTACCCAGAGATAATCACTATTAACCTTTTCTTAACTTTTCTTACATTTAACAAAAATGTAATTATGTGTGTATGTAAATAATTTGGGAGTACAAAAACAAGAGAACAATATTGGCAACCTCCCCTTTTATTTCCGTGACAGAAGATTGTTCAGAATGGCTGCATAGTATTATGATATTAGTAATAACTTATTTTGTCATTCATCTATTTAGGTAATTATTGATTTTTTACAGTTATAGCACATTGCAACACACAGCCATGTATATATAGTAGTATACATGGCTGTTTGTTTTCTTTTAGGATAAATTCTCAGAAGTGGAATGACTAGTTAGAAGTTTGTACGTATTTATTCTCTTATGAGCAGTTTAAGAGATGAGCCTCCTATAAATATACTCTGGTTTGAGGTCATTTTTTAAATTTTTTAAATTTATTTTTTTAATTAACTTATTTTTATTATGGTGACATTGGTTAAAGAAATCCAGTAAGTTTCAGGTGTACAATTCAACAGTATTAGGTCAGTTTTTTAAAAAGCTTTGTTATTCAGTGGATTTTTCTTTTTTCTAGTTTATTTGTGTTGTTGTAATGGTCTTTTCATTTCAGGCATACCATATATTCATTATGAGTTGAAATGGCTTTTGGTGGCTAGCTTGGTAACTTAAATCATTACTTAATATTTTTATTGGGATACGATAGTCTACAATGTAAAGAAATAATTGAACACCAAGTCAAAGCTCTTATATTTGGCCATTTAATATCTGTGTTAAAAGGGTTGACTGCTAGTCTTTATAGAGCATTATATTTGCTTGAAGCTTAAATCATTTAATTTAGTGGGTTTTCCTTATTTTAATTTAACTCTTTTTTTTTTTTTGTAGGGTTAGTGCACTGAAAGGCTCAAAAGGAAAAGACTGTGAAATCCTTGTACCTGTGGGTATTTCAATAACTGATGAATATGGTAAAATTATAGGTAAGTGTACTATAGATTCTAAGGTTGTAAAAAATGTGCACATTTTCAAAATTGTTTGAGAGCTGTGGGGAGTAGCACTTCTTGAGTGTCAGAATTTTTTTAAAAACATTAACTATTTTACCTGCTAATTAATGAAACAACATTTAAAAAACATTACATAAAGGTTGTTGAAAATTAACTGCTAGATTTAAGATTATTTTAAAAATATAAGAGTAATTGGTTTTAAACATAACTAGTTTATTTTCAACTGTTTTCAAAAGTGCACTTCCAGGGTCCAGCTTTTAATAGAAACTTCTGGCATCTGTTTCTGAAAGAAAAATGTCATTAGTGATTAGCTCCACTTATAATCTTGGCTCTACGTATCTTTATCTTTCTTTTTAAGGAGAACTCAATAAAGAGAAAGACAGAATTTTGATAGCTGAAGGAGGTCTTGGTGGTAAACTACTTACAAATTTCTTACCTTTGAAAGGCCAGAAACGAATAATTCACCTTGACCTAAAACTTATAGCTGATATAGGCCTAGTGGGGTAAGTACCATTCATATCTTTATTTTTATACTTTCAGAGAGATAGTTCATAAATAGAAAATAAATATAAATGGTAATTTAGGGCCAGCACTATTTCTAGTTTATGGAATTTGTGCATCATGTGCATACTTTGGAATATGCTATCAAATGTAGTTATTTTCATAATGCCAGCATAGAGTTTCATATATACTATTAATTTGTCAAAGATCCTAACCATATAGTAAGCTAGTGAAATGTTAGAAAATGAATAAAGAAAATGATCAATCAAATGCAGTAGTATGAGAAGGTAAAAGAACATTACCAAATATTAAGGAATAAAATGAGAATTCCAGACAAACCACATTTTAAAAAGTGTATAGAAGAAAATAAAAGAAAGAAAGAAATGATTAAGATATTTTATACATCTTAATAGCAGTATTGTTTCATTAATCAAATGGCTAAAGGCTGGTGCAGACAATCTTAGCCGTCAGACTTACACACTATTGAACACCAAGTTGAATCTTGGTATGATCTTTTCCCTATCCTTTACGCTCTGCTTAGAATCTGTCCATTCTCAGTACTGCAGACCTTAAAATGTTGTCCTCTTCCACAGCCTCCATTCTTTCATAGCATTGTATAGTAGTCAGATGGAGGCCTAAGGAAAAGGTAGAGAAAACTGCTGCCAAACTGGGTACCAAACTACCATTCCATTCCTTGCCTTCCCATAGCTTCTTTCTAAGCTCTTTTCATCTTCCTCTCCAGCCATCTCACTGCTTCTTTACCAGACTCTACAGTCTGAATTCCTCACTTCTTTCCATACCTGTCTGGTCTTAACCAGCAGTGGCTTAGAGTTCACAGAGGCCCCATTCCTGCCAAATTTGTAACAGGGAAGATGTGATCCTGGTTTCAAGCTTTCCATCCACATTTAATTTTTTGAGTAAAACATAGTTACGAGGGTTGTTGAGTTATAGGTTCTGTAATAGTACATATTTTTAAACATTCATAGAATGTTATGGATAAGACTGAGAATCCAGCCATTCATTTTCTCATTTGGTAGAAAAATGTACTGCAGTTTCCGTAGATATACCTTTACAGACAAAGAAGATCCTAGCAAGGCTGAGTAGTAAAGGTGGGTTAGGGGTGGGGGACTCAGGTGAAACTATTTGAGTTAGAACCTCAGATCATCAGTAGACTGGCTGACTGGTCTTGAATATATTATACCAGGGATCCCCAACCCCCAGGCCACGGACCAGGACCGGTCTGTGGCCTGTTAGGAATCGGGCTGCAGGTGAGTGGTGGGCGAGCAAGCAAAGCTCCATCTGTATTTGTAGTCACTCCCCAGCCCTAGCATCACCTCCTCAACTCCACCTCAGATCATCAGGCATTAGATTCTCATAGGAGCACCGGTCCCTAGTGCCAAAAAGGTTGGTGTGTTATATGGTCTCCTAAGTTTTTGTTTTCTCATCCTTAATAGTGGATGGAGATGGTTCTCACTTTAAAATGTTGTTGGTGAGTAAGATTTCTTTTGCAGCACAACACATGCCTTAGATTTATGAATGCTCAGTGAATGAATGGTAGCCGCTATCATCATCATTATATTGACAATTTATAGGAGACTACATATAGTGAAATGCTAAGATTTTCAGAAGTGGACTTGAAATTATAGTCAGTAATTAAAGCATCATTATTCTTAAGCACAATGTTTAATGCATGTTCTAGTGCTTTTAAATTAGGCAATTATTCTTCAAAAGTTACTAATGTGAATGCAATCATAAACAGATATCCTTTTAGCTGGTTTCAGGAATGAACTGAACCTTAGAAGAAAGGTATCGTATAACTACACTTGTACTTCTGTTGTCAGATCTGATCTTTACATAGGTTGGATTTCAGCCTCTAAATTTTCATTAGGTACTTTTCAAGAAAAATCTTAAGTATCTGTTCTTCAGCCATTAGCATCCTTTTCTTTGTGTACTTTGATCTTTTTGGAAATAGTTGGTTTGCATTTTTCTGTGCTTATAGAAATATAAGGATATTGGAAAGAAATAAGCAAGTCCAACTAATGAAAATCATAAACAAAAATGTTTGCAATTTACTTTCCAACAAGTCACAAGACCTGGGTGTAACAAGATAAAAAACTATATTTCCAAGAAAAACAAGTCATTAAGAAACCACATAATTTTATTCTAATTTTATTATAGAAATATTTTTAATGAGAAAAATTGTTAAAAGAGCTCCATTAAGAGCTTATAAATTTTTATAGAATTCTAAATTTGTATTTGCAAAATATTACACCATTATTTCAAATGAAAGTTTGGCAGAGTTTTGAAAGCAGAGCTTTCTTAAATTTAAATGAAAACTCTGAAGGCAGGGATCACATTTGTCTCATTGATTGCTATAATTCTGGTTCCTATGATACTGCCTAACTGTGAGTTGTGTATGATACAGGTCAATTCTCAATAAATATTTATTGGATAATTTTTTTTACTGAGATATAATTGACATATAACATATCAGTTTTAGATGTACAACATAATGAATTTGCTATCTGTATGTATTATGATATGATCACCGTAATAAGTCTAGTTAACATCACCATGCGTAGTTAACAATATTTTTTCCCTTGTGATGAAAACTTTTACGATTTACTCTGTTAGCAACTTTCGGATATACAATACAGTATTATTAACTATGGCCACCATGCTGTACATTATATGCCCCATGACTTATTTATGTTATAACTAGAAGTTTGTGTCTTTTGTCCCCTTTCAACCATTTTTCCCACCCCCACCTCTGGCAACCACCAATCTGTTCTCTGTATCTGTAAGTTCAGCTTTTTAATTAGTTTGTTTGGTTTCTGCATATAAGCGAGATCATATAGTATTTGTTTCTTTGTCTGACTTATTTCACCTAGCACAGTGCTCTCACAGTCCACCTATGTTGTCACAAATGGCAATATTTTCTTCTTTTTTATGGCTGAATGATATTCTTGTGTGTATGTGTGACATTTTCCTTACCCGTTCATCCATTGACATACATTTAGATGGTTTCCATATCTTACCATTGTAAATGATACTGCAATGAACATGGGGATACATATATCTTTTCAAGTTAGTGTTTTTGTTTTCTTCAGGTAAATACCCAGAAGTGGAATTGCTGGATCATATGGTAGCTCTATTTTTAATTTTTTGAGGAAACTTCATACTGTTTTCCATAATGGTTGCACCAATTTACATTTCCTTTTGTTGAATAAATTTAATAAAAATATCTGAATGAAATTTAGGAAATAATCTCTTAAGTGACTACCATTCCTAGTACATACTTTCATGCATTATGGACCTTTCTTGAGGGAAATTTAGCAATAAAATCAAAGCCTTTAAAGCTAGCATATATTTTAATCCAGTATTCTCTCATCTAGAAATTTATCTCAAGAAAAAGATTAAGGATATGTATAAAGATTCAAGGCTAGCCACTTCAGTGTTTAATGTTTTTAGAAAAAAATTAGACAAATAATAAATGCTCATTTACAGAAAGAAAAAAATAGTTGCCTGTTAATTCCACCACTCAGTGGTGACTGTTAACATGGTATGTGTTTTTCTAGCTGTATGCATGTATTTTTGCAACATTATTGATAATAATAAAAAATTGAAGACAACCTAAATACCTAACAATAGGAATTTAGTTAAGTAAATTACAGTGCACTCTTGAAAGGTATTCACATTATATAATTCAGTTGGAAAAGCAGGCCAACCAACTATGGATGGTCTTTCAGGGGGAAAAAAAAAACACCACCAAGTCTGAATCAGATCAAGGCTCTGTATATAATGACCGATTTATAGAAAATCCAGGGCGAAAAAGTGTGTTAAATGACACCATGGGAGTGTCAACAGAAAAATCCTGACTGTGGGAAAGAAACTCTACAGAATAAATGACCCAGTTTAAAAAAAATAAAACTACAAAGGAGAAAACAAGATGGAAGGGGAACCTTTACCAAAAGAAATATAAGAGACATCAACCAGTTGTAATGCAGACCTTATTGGAGTCCCTGTTCCAACAAACCAAATTTTAAAAAAGTATTGAGAATATATTAATATTTGTTGAAGCTAGCTAATGACTAAATGAGATTTATTACTCCTCTCTACTTTGGTATACATTTGAAAATGTTCATATTAAATGTTTTTTTTTAAATCTACAAAACAATATGCGTAATATTTTATCAGTGTTCGGATTATAGGTATTTTTATTTTTTGTTCTATGATTTACGAGTTCTTTTCACATAACTTCAATTATTAATTCACAGTACTAAAACATCTTCAGTGTCGAGAATAAATTTACCTTTTCCTTTTTCATGCGTATATTTTGTTTCTCGAGTTTTTCAAAATTATTTTAAACTTACTCTTACGCCCAGAAATAGTCAAGAAGTCTACTTTCTGAAATGTTAAGAATTCAGAGATAAGTAAATATTAATAGTGCTTATATTTATTGTAACATATAAATTTATTTACTCATTTCAGATTCCCAAATGCTGGAAAATCCTCCTTGCTAAGTCAGATTTCTCACGCAAAACCTGTGATTGCAGATTATGCATGTAAGTGTAATTTGTTTTGTATTTTAATGTGTGGTGGTGAATTTTTAAATACTAATCTTTCTTTGAGTATGAATAAAATAACAGCTTTGAAGATAGCCTTAGTTTTAAAACTCTTGGCAGAATATATGCATTTCCCATTACTCTTTTAAATCTCTGTAGCCCTCAGCAAAGTTTCTAGTACTTGCTAGACACTTACTATGTTGTGTTTATTTTTAGTTGCATAATCATTGTTTTGGTTTAGTTTTGATTTTATGAGCACCTAGCCTTTATTAAGAGCTGTGATAAATACTAGGAAGGCAGAGATGAATTCTTTCACTCATTTAGCAGGTATATTTTTCTGGGAACTGCACCAGGTTCTGGAGTTACAAAGACCGATAAACAGAAACAGATGCCGTTCTCACTTTTACTGAGCTTACAAACTAGTGGGGGAAGGCACATATCCCACTAATGAATATAAGGAATATAATATAGTTCTATGAAAGAGTACAGGTGACTGCTTTAGACTTTTATGTGGAAATGTGATGCTGGGGCTGAGATTTGAAGAATAAATATGAGTTAATGAGTGACAGATAGTGGAGGCGAAAAGTCTTTCTGTGGTGGCAGGGAGTGGATTTGTGTGAGGAGAGAACATCTGGTAAGGGAAAGGGAATCAAGATGAGGCTAGAGATGTAGGTAGAGACTTTATCATACAGACCACGTAGGCCGTGTTTCATCTTTATAGCTTAAGAGCAGTTGATAGCCTTTTAAGCATGGTATAAAATAATTAGATTTGTTTTAAAAAGATTTCTGTATAATAAAGAAAATGGATGGATATGGGACATAAATGGTTCTGGGAAGAACAGTTAGTAGGCTATTGCAGTAGCAAGGTGAGATATGATGGAAGTGTAGACTCAGAGTAGTGAATAAATATGATAGAATCTGTGCCATCATAAAACAAAAAAGTACAGAATGACATTAACTGGAAAAAAATATTAAGCCATTCTAAAATTAGACTCTTATAGAATTAATTTTGGACTAACTGCTATAAACTATACGGTCAGGACTTATCATTATAATACAGGAGACTCCTGAGAAGGAAAGAGGAAGAAAAGTAAAAAATCATAGGAAGGAGGCTAGTGTGAGATCAGTGAGGCTAAGGATAACTGGATGAGAAAGGGCTAGACAAATTTAACCCACAGACCCAATGATAGAAACCTAAATTCTCCCCCGAATACCATGCTTCTTAAAGTGTGATAGAGGAACTTCGTATCCCACTAATTAAATTAGTGAGATATGCCGATTATAATAATCTATATTTATCCTTTTCCAAGTTAATCGTAAATAACAAAAAATAATGGTACCTTCCATTTCAACAAATGAGAACATAATCTGAATTAAATTGTTCACAGAAAAGAAATATTGTTTATTTTATTCATAATTTTAAGACAATTTTGAGAGTACCAGCCATTATTCTAGCCTTAATTTACTGTTGTTTTTTGTTTTAGTTACAACATTAAAGCCTGAACTTGGAAAGATTATGTATAATGATTTCAAACAGGTGGGTATTTTTAAAGTAGACAATTGGTTGGAAGTGAAAGTACTTGCTTTTGGTACTTGGACTTCATAATATTTAACTGTTTCTGTCGTGTTAGGGGGAAAGAGTAGCAGGATTTTGTTTCTGATAAACTGATCATATCCATTCTGCTGAACACTATCATAGTAAAATATTATATAAGAATGTATCATTTTATTCTTTGAAAGTTTGTCTGGTTTGTCATTACAGCATCATATCTTCTTTGTCTCATAAATCTGCTCTCATTACACGTCCCTATTTTACTTCCATATTTTATTATTGATTTTCGATTCCTAAAAATATTTTCTAAAGTTCATGGAAGTGATTTTGCTCCAACTTTCTCTTTAAAATAATTTTTCTTTAGTTAAATGGGATTCTGGCCTTATCTAGCTATTAAAATTTATTTTTCCTTGATAAGGAAGAACTGTAGATCTTTTGAATAAAGATAGAATAAAAACAAATAAAAAGGAAAGTGACAAAATTTAAAAAATATGTAATGTATGATCAGCAGTTGTGCTCCTTGGTATTTACCCCAATGAGTTGAAAACATATCCACGCAAAAACCTGTACACAGATGTTTGTTCATAATTGCCAAAACTTAGAAGCAACCAAGGTTGTCCTTCAGGAGGTGAATAAACTGTGATACATCCAGAAAATGGAATATTATTTAGCACTGAAGAGAAATAGCTGCAAGCTATGAAAAGACATGGAAGAACCTTAAATGCATATTACTAAGTGCAAGAAGCCAACCTGAAAAGGCTGCATACTATATAATTCCAACTATAGGACATTCTGGAAAAAGCAAAACTATGGAGTTAGCAAAAAATCAGTGGTTACCAAGGATGAGGGGAAGAAAGGGATGAATAGGCAGAGCACCGTGGGTTTTTAGGGCAGTGAAACTATTCTGCACTATATTATAATGGTGGATACATGTCATACATTTGTCAAAACTTATAGAAAGTATAACACCAAAAGCGAATGCTTATGTAAAGTATGGACTTATGGTGATGATGTATCATTGTAGTTTCACATAATCCATTGACATAATTCAATAGAAAATATTTATATTCATTTATAATAGTGATATAAAAGTAAAGAAAGTTCAATTATACAGAATATTAAATAAGTGAAATTATAAATGCAGAATAATATAAATATAGCAAACAATATTGAGAGGAAAAGAGAACATTATAATTTTTAAAGGAAATCAGTGGAGGACCTCTGAAGAAAATTTCAGTACATGAGACCTCTGTAGTGTACACTGCTTTGTCACGTGGCCACAACTTCCTGTAAAACTCTGAAATCCTTATTCACATGAGCAGTGTACGTAAAGCAGTGCTTCTCATCCTTCACTGTATGTCAGGCTTATCTGCTGGCTTAAGAACAACAATGGTAAATGAAGCATGCACCCCAGAGATTTGAAACGAAATCTCTTAGGGGTAGGGCCTGGGTATCTGTGCATAAAACCTCCCTAGGTGATTATGATGCACAGTAAGGTTTGAAAACCACAAGTGTAGAATAATGGTTAATAACTGTTATCATCTCCAAAAGGAGTATAGGAAAACTATACCCTTAACTTTGGATATAGTTAATAGTCCTGGTAGAATGTGACCAGAATAGGAACAATGGTGCCAAATAATTAACTGCATATAAATTTTAAAATTTAAAACTACAAAGCTATACTAAGGAAATGTCAGCTAAATTAATATTCTTGAAAACTTTTAAGAATTTAGGAAGTTGAAATTCTATGGAAAGTTCACATTGAACAGTATAATTTATGGAATTCTAAAGAGAATTTATGTGATTAATAGCTGTTAAAGTAATCTCTAAAGTTCTATATTGTTAGATTAATAAGTAAAAATAGAACTCTAATTTCTGATAACAAAGGATGTTGATTCTTAATGCTTAATTAATTTTTTTATCAAGGCATCTTGGTTTCATAAAGATGTGGTAATCACAAATCAAGAACATTATATTTTAACTACCATGAAATTCTGAATGTAATTTTACTTATGGTTTTCACATATTTTCTTTTTCTATCAAACTATTTAACTTTGTATTAGATATCAGTAGCCGATCTTCCTGGTTTAATAGAAGGAGCACATATGAACAAAGGAATGGGCCACAAATTCCTCAAGCATATAGAAAGAACTAAACAACTGCTTTTTGTTGTAAGTCATATGTATATAAACATAATATTCAAATGAATGCAAAAATCTGTACATTTAGTTTTCCTAGAAATTTTTTATAATAATAAGATTTAAAATTAAAGTAGTAGCATATGTGACTCCACTAAGTCTCTTTAGATGGGGGTCAAATATAGTAAGTAATCTTTGTTTATACTGTGGGGATAGAAATGGCATTATTTACTATGTCTATTATAAATTTGGTCATACTTGTCAAGATTTAATTCCTTAAGATTTTCAACATAGTACTATATTATATAGTATCTTATTCCTACTTGATGGTGCTGGAGTTATACAGCTGACCCTCAAACAACTCAGGGCCCCTTATAAATTTTTCAATAAATACCTGTACTGTTTCCCAGCCATGGTGTTGGGAGTCTGCAGATGTGGAGGGCTGACTGTATGCATTGATCTACACCATTTTACATTTGATCTTATCCAAAAGGTTGAGAAGTGATCTGTGCCATTTTATATAAGGAACTTGAGCATCCACAGATTTTGGTATCCTTGCAGAGGTCCTAGAACCAAACCCCTGGAGGATACTGAGGGGCTGTAGTTAAGTTTGAGAGGAGTCAGAAGTTATACATGGATTTTTCTACTGTGCAGGGAGGGGTAGGGGTTGTCAACTGTATATGTATGAGATTGTACATATTAATTTAAATTGCCTTATCTGTACTACTTCTTCATTCTATTAATGGTTGTGATTTTATCAAAACAATTATAGTTACCTTGACACTTCAATTTCTTCTATTTTGAATTACTAAATTACTAATAGAATATACATTGAAAAATTATTTTTAACTTGAGAGAGTAAGATATTTCAAAACATAGAAATGTATAGCTATTGTTATATTAAAGGTTGTCTCTTTCCTTCTTTTTTTTTCTTTTTGTTTTTGGTTAGGTTGATATTTCTGGATTTCAGCTTTCTCCCCAAACTCAATACAGGACTGCCTTTGAAACCATAATACTTCTTACAAAAGTAGGTTTCCTATTTATGTTTTACTATGTTCTCCATCTGGTCTAATATGTAGGCACATAGGACTGTACTAAATAACTTAATAATTAGACTATATTTATATTCCACCTCTACTTTTTGAAGCTTCGATGTTAAAGAATTATCTAAACTTGCTGTGTCCAGTTTTTCAGTATTAACCTGCTCCTCACACTATTGCAACCAATAAAACCATCCTTAATTCCAAATCCCTTTACAGACTTCTCAAACTTTATCTTGCTTAAATTTTTATTTCTACTTCTTAGACTATTTCTCAATCTACTTTTTATGCTTTTTTCTGTTTATTCTGTAATTAGCATTCAGTTACAGTAAATATACTGATGACTGCCAAATCTGTATCTGGTACCCAGATCTTTTGGTTGTGCTTTACTGGCTGCCTCTTGGAAATCTTTGATTGGATGCCCCATTAACTTCTCAAACTTAATATATATAAAACTGAACTTTTTAAAAAACTTACCAGCCTCCTCCAGAACTTTACTGGGTATGTAAGCTGGAAACCTAGGTGGTGGTCTTGATTCTGTCTTTCTCACCACCTTTATCAAGCCCTGTCAGTATTATATCCTGAATCTCTGTGAAATCCATCTATTTGTCTTCATCCACACTGTTATAATCATCAGCCCTCTCATTAGAATGTTGTAAGTCCGTAGTGTCCGGTCTCCTTGCTTCCAGTCTCACTTCTCTGCACTCCATGTTTTATGGCAGCTGGAGTGATCTTTGTAAAAGAACCAAGGTGATGTTTGTTCCCTGCTTAAAACACTTTGATAGTGCCCCACTGCTGTTAGGTTAGTCTAACATGAACATGGTTTATGAGGTCTGGCAAAGCCAGGCTCTTATCTCACAGTCTGTCTCTGTTTCCCTCTCTTACATTCTGTATCCAGCCCTATGGTTTCTCTCTAATATGACATAATGTTTCTTACCTCCAAGACTTTGTATATCCTATTTCCTTTGCCAGTTTTTGCCTATTATGAATAATAGTGCTCTGAACACTTGTGTACAGATTTTTGTATGGACCTGTTTTTATTTTTCTTGGGTATATACCTAGGAATGGAATTTCTAGATAATATGGTAACTCTATGTTTAATATTTTGAGGAACCGCCAAACTGTTTTCCAAAGTGGCTGCACCATTGTGCCATTTTACAATTCTACTTTTGAATGGATGATGGTTCCAATTTTTCCACATTAATGTTAACATTTGCTATTGTCTATCTCTTTATTTTAGCTGTCTTAGTAGGAGTGAAGTGGCATTTCATTATGGTTTTGATTTGCTTTTCTTTAGCAACTAATGATGTTAAGCATCTTTTCATGTGCTTATTAGCCATTTGTATGTCTTTGGAGAAATGCCTATTCAGATTATTTGCCTATTTTTAAATTGTGTTATTTGTCCTTTTTTTTGTTAAGTTGTAAGTGGTTGTTTTATTTTGGATAGAAGTCCCTTATCAGATATATGATTTGCAAATATTTTCTCTCATTCTGTCAGTTGTCTTTTCATTTTCTTTATATCTTTTAAAGCACAGAATTTTAAATTTTAATGAAGTCCCATTTGTCTATATATTCTTTTACTTTTGCTTTTGGTGTCATAGATAAAAACTATTGCCTAATCCATGGTCATGAAAATTTACTACTGTTTACTTCTGAATTTTTTCTATGTGCTTAATATTCCAGATATTTGTATTTGGCTCTAGGCACAATCACAGCTGTCTCTAGGATGTCATGTGAGCTAAACTATATTAACATGTGATCTTACCATTAAGCATTTTCTGAGTTTCCTTTGTTAATTAATTTTGTGGTTGTTGGAATGTACTGCATTTCAGAGATCTGAATCGGCTCTAGATTACCCAGGCCTACAAGAAAAAGGAAGACATTACAAAACAGGTATTCTGTATAGATATTATAATAAAATTATTCGGTTTTCTCTTTCAATTTAAAGGAGTTGGAGTTGTACAAAGAGGAACTTCAGACAAAACCTGCACTCCTGGCAGTTAATAAAATGGACTTGCCAGATGCCCAAGATAAATTTCATGTACTGATGAACCAACTCCAGAATCCTAAAGGTAAACCCATTTATTCTTAATGTCAAAGTAATGAATACTTAGTATGTACAGAGTGGTAAGAGATATAATGAGTGGGGAAAAAACTAACAGGTGCTACTCTTAAAAAATGTTCGAAGAAAGAATACATACCATATGAAATATTTAAAAATATTTTAATGTAATACTTATCAAATTTCAGAATATGTGATATAGACAGTAAGTGAGAGGAGACAAAAGAAGAGAAAGATCATTTGAGCTGAAAAGGTTAAGCTTTATGTAGAAGTAAAATTTAAACTGAGTCCTTAAGGAGTTAATGGGATTTGGTTCAGAAGGGAGAAAAGTCAGCTTATACCTGTGAAGCCTTTCACTTTAACATATTTCACAAGTTCTAGAACTTCATTCCCCTAGTATACCATAAATTTGAAAACAGAGTTAATAGTTCTAAAGAGGTGTGTATCTTTCCAGTGTCAGCTCTATAGATCTTTGAAGAGTACTAATCTTCTAACGAGAACTCAAGTACATGTACCTTTGTATGTGTGACAGAAGAATAGATGCTGTTACTCCAAAAGGGTTTATTTGTTTGAAATTTGTTCCTAAATGAATTACTTTGTATAAAGGAACTTAAAGGGACTCTCCACTGTCTTGAATATTGAACTTCGCAGAACACTCTGTATCCTAAATGATGATGCTTTCATTCTTCTGAGTCTAGTAGAGGACCTCTTCATAAATGAGGAAAAGTAGGGTGGATGGCAAGTGGTTAAAATGTTTTCAAATAGTACTAATTTCTCTGTTTTTATCATTGGGATAATAATTGGGGAAAATAAGTTATTATTGGGACTAGCAGACAGTAGCAGAAGATTCTCCCCAAAAATCTTTCCCCAGTGTAATTTACATATTAGAGCTATCCTTGAGTTAAAAAGTTACTTTTGGGGTATAAATACTCCCTGGAATTAGTCAATAGTCTTTATTCCTTAATGTTATTTGTTTTATATCAGTAGATCTGTTTACCAGTTGGTCTTGCAGAAGATGGAATTTTCAGAAGAGGTACCAGAAGGGAGGATAACTCCAGAGTTTGTGGCTAATTTGGACCGTCATAAAACAAAATATAGTCCCCTCAGTGATAATTCCTGAGTTAGCCTCTCTGGACTTCTTTGAGGGCATATGAATCTCAAACCAAGCTCCATACTGGCTTGTCTAATCTCTTTCAGTCCAGCCTTTTCAGTTTACATCAGTGTTAAACCTGTTCCATCAGTATGCCATCCCTCTTCCCATTGCCTTGGTGGCAGGGAGAGGAAAAAGTAATATAACAGCTCTCAGCCCCTGTGGGGTGATAGAGTAAACTCATCTGACATGATTCCCCACTTGAACTCCCCAACACCTTTTTCAATTTTAGTATGGCTTCTAGGACCAGTGATGATAAGCCTATGCTTTAGGGCAGTTAAAGGCCACCCGTGTACTGAGGCAAGCTAGAATATCCCAAATCACAAATGATGTTTTTTTAAAGAAGGGTTTTTTCAGAGAATCTATGTTGCCTCACTTTATTGAACCCCCCAAAAAGCAAAATTTATTACTTCTGTAAGTAAATCATCTTCTATTTCTTTTATTTATACTTAATTTGGTTTAAAATATCTTTATCCAACAAATATTTACTAAGCAGCTACTGTGTGCCAAGAACCTTACCATTGTCACTGATAAAAACCAAGGGTTCTGAGAGCTTATTAGAGAGGGAAAATCAGGAATTAAAATTGCTAAATTTTCAGTTCCTCATTTCACAAATCAAACCTCTAACATAGTTTTGACTTACTTTCAAAGACAATGAAAATCATCATAGTTTTGTGTTCTTTGTTTCAGATTTTCTGCATTTATTTGAAAAAAACATGATTCCAGAGAGGACTGTGGAGTTCCAACATATCATTCCTATCTCTGCAATTACAGGAGAAGGAATTGACGAGTTAAAGAGCTGTTTGAGGAAGTCTCTGGATGAACATGCCAACCATGAAAATTATGCATATCATAAGAAACAGTTGCTTAATTTACAGATTTCCAATACAGTAACTTATAGCGAGCTACCATCAAAGAATGCTGTTACCAGTTCCAGAATGGACATAATTTAAATCTGTTTAAAATGATATTGAAACTGTGTTCATTTGAAATCTTTTCCACAGACATGTATTTTTTAGAATGTTATTGCTAACCTTCTGGTATATATGCCATTATTTGAGAACCGTATCTTCTTAAAGTGTTTTGTAGTTAAGTGTATCAACAGTATAGTAACTGAGAACTAAAAATGATAGTTTATAATTTTATGGCCAATCCACCTATAAGAAAAACCTCTGATATTCCTGTACTTATTATGTCTCTAGTGAGGTCATTTTTTTTTTTTAATATAAAAGGATTTCTAGAGTATTATGAGAATGAGCAACTAGGTTTTGTTTGATTTTGAGTCTATCATTACCTGGTTCTACTAAATATATAATCTCATTTTTAGAAAATCTCAAACCCCTAAATTTGAACATATGTTCAGCGATAATAAAGATCACTGATAATGTTTAACAGAAACCAGCAAATAATTATTTGTGATTTCAGCTTTTGGAAATTTTTCTTTCTTAACTATAAGAGTATTTCTTCCTGCTTTGGAACAGACTGACATATTATGTATCTCATTTTCTTATGTCCTAGTCATTTTTATTGTCTACTTTCATATTTTTGTAAAGAGAATAGGAAGTGCTAACTTTAAACAATATTATCAGTCATCAACATATTCTTAAAGTATAATTTCTAAATTTCTGACTAAGTTTTAAAAATACAAATTGGACTTTTTCTCTTAATGAGTTTTATTATAAAATATACAAGTTTGTTTTAAAAAAGTAAAATTTAAACAGTACAAAGGCATATAAAGTAAAAACAAATTCCCATCTTTCTGCATTAGGCCCTCCATGCCTTTCCATACAAAACCACTGTTAATAGTTTTCTATGTTCTTGCAGAATTTTTTTAGTTATGTATCTTTTTACCCCAATGAGTTTATTACATAAACCTTTTCCAAGTCTGTTTATTTTTTTAACAAAATAGTAGCAAGTTAATGAACTTTTAATAATTATTCTTCAATGCTGCTTTTTAAATTATTAGGAATTGTTTTGCAATTTAAGGCATAAGGAAATCATTTCATATGCCTGTATTAAAAATAATGTAAGTATTCTACTTAAATTTCTTCTGATATGACATCGTGAGTGACTTTTTACAAGCATTATTTCACTTTTATTTGTTCTTTTGTTCCCCACTCCTCCCTCTCATCTCAGTCCCCAGATCACTGGCTTCTTTTTTTCTCCCCCCTCATTACACAGGTATGTATTGAGTGTCTCACTTGTACCAGGCACTGTGGGGGGTGCTGCATGTGCAGTGTTAAACAGACGGGACCTGCTGCCCTCATGGATCTCACATTCGATAGCAGAAACTGCAGGGAATAAGAATAGCTTGGTTTTATTTGACAACAAAGGAATAGGAGTGAGGAAAGTATTGGAATTTGAATATCTGTACTAATGATAGTGATCATATTTTGTATTGGGTATGTTTCATATTTATGACTTCAGAGTCATTTCTCTTTTTTACTTCTGTTATTTCCTAAATATAAACAAGTAACAATATAAGGACAGTTGTATCAGGTGAATTTCTGAAGTTCTGACCCCATAATTTTATTCTCCGTTGTGCCAAAAGATAGTAGATATATGTCATGGATTAAGAGGAATTGGATATTTTGTGCTCTGTCAGTAATGCTACTCTACTGCTAACTGAAGCATTTTATGTAACTCACTAAAATGTTCCATTATTTGTATTATCTAGTTACCAAAAGTATACTTTATGTACCTTTTTCTGATGGTTGATTTTTATTTGAAACAAAAGGAGAAAATCTGGTTTCTTTTTTTATTTTATAAACTATAAGTTTAAAAACTTAAACATTTATTTTGAAATAAATATCTTAAAATCATTGCAGATGCTGTGTATATTGTCCTTAAGCAATACTTATTTATTTGTACCTTTCAAAATATACATTTTTTGGAATCGTTATCTTACTGATAAGCCTGGATATCAATACACTATGTATTACCAAGTCCCAGTAGTTCTTTGAGAGCTTACTATGTCATATTCATTTACCATGATGAATTACAAGTTTATACCACCAGACACTGTCAAGTATTAAGTATATTGTACTGTGAAATTGGACCTGAAGATAGCACCTATGAATCAAAAAATTCCAGAAACCTAGTATACTCTTCTTTTTGTAATATATATCCATATTATTCTTATTTATCATAATAGGTGAACTTTATGTAAAATGAATGTTTTAAGTAATAAATATGTATTATCAATGGGAAAAGTCTGCTTTCATAATGAGAAAAATCATGTCACAAGTTTATTTTTTCAGTTTTTATCCAATTAGTTTCTTATAAAGTTATAGGTTTTAGTCCAGTGTTTATTTGCTTTGGGAGGATAGAGGTCAGAGATTCTCTTAAGAAATTTAATGACAGCTACAGATGTTTTTCTTGCCAAAAGTGAACATAAACACATGGACTGTTTCCAAGCAGTTTCACAGGATTTGCAAAGTTCAGGTAAAAAACTTAGTTAACAAAGATAAGTTATATCTAGAAATTTTTAATACTAAGATGTGTTAAAAGTGTTTCAAAGGAACAGCATAAGCGTACTTACAAAATATAGCTTAAAAATGAAACAAAAATTAGCAATAATACAAATTGTAAACTACGCAAAAACACACCTTATTTCAAAAATACGGCAACATTTTTTCTGAAGACCAAATCATGAACTGCATTTAGTGGATATTTTTAAATCCTTAAGAGCACCTCAAATTTGGTTAATTCTGTCTCTCCTTAGACCAGTGAAACAAATCCAAAAATTTGAGTACATGGTTTGTGCTGATATTCATAATGTCTAACACGGTAATGTTTTCATACTGAAGCATTGTGCTGAATATTTTACATATTTTACATATCTCTTTTAAACATTACACTATATTGCCTCTTGGTTCTTTATGAATTTTAAATTGGATGGTGAGTAGATGTGTGTTTTGGGGTTTTATTTAACGTTTTTGAGAGTCTAAAATATAATTTTTAAAAAAGCCTTTGCCTCATGAAAGTTTATATCTTGAGAACTAAGCCATTTAGATACCTGTAGTTAACAAATGTAGGCAGACAACATGCTATAATTTTTACTGCATAGTTAAACAATAGAAAAAATAAACATCTGTTTTTTTGTACCTTAAAAAGATTTCAGAGAAGAGAATCGTTTTGTTTTGATTGGAGCTTGGCAAAGTACTTGGCAAAGTAGATGCAAAGTATCAGAGGAATCTCTACCTTTCAATGGGTGTCACAAGCCTGGTAAAGGAAATGCAAAATCCAATAGGTAATGAATGAGAACAGGGGAAAGAGAGAAAAGAAAGAAAAGTAAGTATTATTGGAAAGCTATAATGTTTCCCCATAGTTAACTCAGGAGTAACAAGTGGGGTTATCGCCTCAGCTGGCTCTCTTAAGTTTGAAAAATCCCGGGGCTATTTCAACTACCATTTCTGGCCATACCCAACCACAAATTTTAAGCAGTTCTAATTTTAAAAATTGTTTTATTTCTCTCATTATATGACAGTTGCTTAATAATTGTTGAGTACTTGGAAGACTTCAGAAGAAATAATCACTTTTGTGTATATTATTAATGTGTTCATAATAGAAATTAAATCCTTAAGGATGCCCAGATACCTAGCTGTGTGAAGCATAGCTATTATCTGAATCACATACTTTGAAATACTTGGATTTTGAAGAATAGAATATGCAATTTATATTATAACTAATTTTAGAGCAATATATGGAAAGGTAGTTTTTATGTTGTAAAATGTGAGTGCACTGAAAGTTTGAAGGACAAAGCTGTTTTGTTCATGCCACATATTTCAATATTTTTCTGAAATTGCTTGTATCTTCTGACCAGTGCTTTCATTTTATTTGTTACCAAATATTATTATTGGTATTATTTCTATATAAAAGGCTTTAAGAAGACCACAGTGAAATTTTCCTATATTACGAAAAAGGATACGATTATAAAGCTAAAATTTACCTTCAGTTTTACTTGAATATGGTTTGCTACACAATGAAGGAGATTGAAAGTATTTTAAGTCAAGAGCAGACATTGAGTAAAAGCTTATGGCTTAGGGTGGATTTGAAACATGATAAAATGACAAAATAAAAACTCCTTGTCAACCAAATCCTAATGGAGTAGGGGGAGGAATAAGAGTACTATGTAATAATTGAGCCTCAGTTTCAAAAACAATCTTTCGATGGCATGGTACTACTTTGAGATCAAGAGAAATTGTAAGAACAATATGATGAGCACTCAAAGCCTTTCCTATAAAAATATGAACCAAAAAAAGTCACCTGCTTTAAAGAACCATTAATGTCATAATATCAAATTTGTAACCCATTCGTCAAAAGTTTACATACAGGGTTCTCTTTAAAAATCAAGTTAAAAATATTAGTGGTGGGAGGAATGGGTAATAGACCCAGTAAAAGACAAAGATTTAAAACACCTGAGTGCAATTAAAAGCAAATGCGTTCAATTATCCTACTTAAGCCAATTCTTTTGTACAATCCCCTTCCTTCTCCTCTTCATTAGTAACTTTATTAAAGAAGGTTTGAAACATGTGCTGTCATCCTACCTATTTTATAGTAAACCACAATTTCCTAGTAGCTTTTTTTTTTAATTGAGGTATATTTGCATTTAACATTATATTAGTTTTAGGTATATTTGTATACATTGCAAAATGATCACCACAGTAAGTCTAGTTTGAAACATCCGTCACCACACATAGTTTCAAAATATTTTTTGTTGTGATGCAGATCTGTTCTCTAAGCAACTTTCAGATATGCAATACAGTATGTTAACTACAGTCACTATGCTACAAATTACATTCCGTGACATTTATTTTATAACTGGAAGTTTGTATCTTTTAACCCCTTCACTCATTTTACCTCACCCCACCCCACCCCACCCCCACCACCACCACCTCTGGCAAACATCAGCCTGTACTCTATATCTGTGAGTCTGGTTTTTTTGTTTGTTTGTTTTTTTTAGATTCCCCAGATAAGTGAGATCCCAAACTATTTGTCTTTCTGTAACTATACTTAGCAAAATGCCCTCAAGGACCATCTATGTTGTTTAAAATGGCCTAACAGTTTTTTTTTTATTTATTTACTTGATGTAATTTATATAACTTCCAATTTTATATATTTGACCCCCTTTACTCCATCTACCTCCCCCCTCCCACTGCCCTCCTACCCTCTGGTAACCAGTAGTCTATTGTCCATGTCCATGAGTCTCTGCTTGTTTGTTCTGTTCATAAGGGGTACAGTTATTAATTTGTATTTGGAAAGTGCTAAAATCAAAGTAATAGCAATTAACCATAATGAGTATTGTTGATTAGAAATAGTACTAATTAATGGAAAGTTTTGACCATAGATGTGGATTTGTGTAGATAGAAAACAGGTTACCCTCTAAGGAAGTTTTATTGACAGAGGGGTCCTAAGGACAGAACCTTTTGATAATTGGGGAGTGGGGAAGAGAAAGTGAAAGCAACAGGTAGGCAACTAATCAGATAAACTTGAAGAGGATGTTGGTATTTTCCAATCCAAGAAAGAAGAGTTTAGGGGTAGAGGGGGAGGGGGAAGTGATGTTCAAAAGTGTGCAATGTGGACCTGAAGCGGGTAGAAGAGTATTAGGACCAAAAAAAAAAAACCTTTGGATTTAACCAGAAAGAGATAATTAGTGGCTGTAGACAGCAGAATAATGGTCCCTTAAAACAGCTTAATCCTCATCTCCAGAATCTGTGAATATGTTCTGTATGTGGCCCAGGGGGATTAGGTTGCTAGTCAGATGACCATAAAATAGAGAAATTATCCTGGGTGGTCAGGGTGGGTCAAATGTAATCACAAATATTTTTAAAAGATGAAGAGGGAGGCAGAGGAATGTTAGAGTGATGTCATTTAGATGTTGGAAGACTCAACCAGCTATTGCTGGATTTGAAGGTAGAAGCGGGCCACAAGTCAAGGAATGCTGAGGTCCTTAGGAATCTAGGAAAGGCAAAGAAACTGATCCTCCCCTGGAGCCTGGAGAAAAAAATGCAGCTCTGTTGACACCTTGTTAGCCTAGTGAGACCCATGTCAGATTTCTGACCTCCAGAACTTTATGATAATAAATTTGTGGTGTTTTAAGCTACTGAGTTTGAGGTGATTTGTTACAGCTGCAATAGCAAACAAAGATAGAAATGAGAATCTCTGTAGAATTTTGGTGGTGGTATATTGCAGTGAATTTGTTTTCCCTTAGTCCTTAAAGAGTCTCTGATGAGAAAAACTGGAAAGCCAGGGTTGTTAATCGCTCATCTAAAGTTTTACCTAAATTACTTCCGAGAATGACATTCCAATATTTTAGTCACACTAGGGCATGCATTTCGTTCCATCTTTGCTATACCATAGGCAGGCTAAACATAGACCTGAACTTGATCAATAAGTCTAGAAATAGGATTTTTCTCCTTTCCTTTTTGGAGCTGTTATTTTTTAAATTGTTAATTATCTATACATCCCAGCTAAAGTCTTCTAACCAGGGAGTATTCATCAGTGATTGGGAAATAAATTATAAAATGATTTTTTTTTTAAAAAACCAATTTAATCAAATCAAGTTCAAAAAAGAAAAAAACGAAAGTCAAAAAAAAAAAAGCGAGATATTGTGTCATATTGCCATCACTCATCTGCTATGGCCAGAGGTGGCCTGGAGCCCAGAGCCTATCTGTGCCCAGAGATCCTTTTTCCACCCAATGCTCTCTCTCTTTCTCATTATTACAGTTCTAAGTCTGGCTTTGGGATTGGATTGCTTCTGGCCTTAGATAAACTTATCCATCCTCTGAAGCAATATGACAGATGAGAAGGTGGTAGCAGTGGAAAGGTAGTAGTAGCCTTTCTCCCATAGTCCATCACTAGCAGACAATCTCATTGTTACCAGAGCAACACAAAACAGAAAAAGGTAATAGAAAACATGTATGCTCCTTATGTGTGTTAGACACTTGTAAACTTCTGTATGCGTAGTGATTTGTTTAATCCTCACCATAATTTTTTGATGTACATAAATTTTTATTACAGATGAGCTCCTGAGGCACAGAGTTTACTTGCTCAAGATTGTATAGGGGGCAGGGTGGGATAAAAATGGATATCATCCTTTACTTTTGTTTAAAACTATGATTCTTTTTCTCAAACTTTTTATTTTGAAAATTTTCAAAGGTACAGAGAATTTGAATAATACAATGAAAATCCAAATACTCTCCCTAGATTCAGCAACTATCTATATTGACACATTTACTTTATCTCCATTTATGTGTATGATCATTTGAAAATAGGCATAATGACACTTTAGCATGCTTTATTTTTAAAAAATCAGATCAGTCCTATATAAGACTTCTGAATACTTTAATTCAGATAGTCATTAAAACACGACTTCACATTTAGGAGAAGCCACAAAAAAAGCGGGGAGGGAGGAGACAAGGCAGTTGAAATTGTGCAGGACAGTAAAGTTAGCTCAAATATCTAATAGCAAGTTATGTGCTCAGCACTTTGCATAAATAAAGTTCCTTAATTTTCAAAACAACCCCGTGATGTAGGTAATCTTATCCTCCTTTTACAGATAACCATAGATGGAGGTAACTTGCCCAAGGCCAGCCAATTAATCCGTAGCAGAGCTCATTATAAACCGAGGCAGTTAAATACATATTTTTAAAAATTTAAAGGATGCTCATGTGTCATGAAGGCTACTTTCAAATGATTATGCACACGTAAGTGGAGATAGGATAAATGTGGCCAATGTTGATAATTGTTGAATATAGAAGGTAAGTATCTGGGTGTTCGTTGTATTATTCAAATTCTCTATACCTTTAAAAAAAATCTAATAAATTCTAGAGTTTGAGCTCTTTTCCACTTTGTGCCTTGGTAAATATTTCGTGGGGAAAAAGGATTTTTGCTAACAAACCTTCTTACAGGAAAAATCGCATTTAGTAGGAAACATTTACGTGGATACCCAACTCAAAACGATTTTTCGTTTTTTGTTTGTTTGTTTGTTTAACTTTTTTTAAGACCTACAAGCCAAATCCGGACGGAACTGAAAGTGCCGGAGGAATAGGGGAGGTGGGAGAAAGGTGGGGGTGGTCGCAGAATGTTGCCGCTACCCGCGGCCCAGTGGATTCTGGGAGTTGTAGTCTCCCAGTCATACCCGGCATTCCTGTTCAGGGCCACCGGAGAACAGGACTAGGCTCCCAGAAGCCTCCGGTGCGGCTCGCAGGGAACGCACTTCCTGGGACGCAGAGAGGGAGACGCTCTCAGAGGCTCGTCAGTGTGGGCGAGTAAAATGCCTTGGATGTGAGAAACAGGTAGGTGTGGTCAAGAATATTCTTATTTCTGGGTCTTTCGCATAAGTATTTGAGAATTTTGCGTAAAATAGCTAACTCGAGGGGAAGGAATCAGGGACATTGAAAAATGCTGACCACATTTGTGGAAATTGAGTGAGGAGAGGTATTTGATAAAGCTTTAATTTTTTATATTGTACACAGTAGTATGGAAATGTCAAGATGTCTTGCTGGAGCAGCCAAGGGCTTGGGGCTGGGCTAGCCTGGTGTGCTCTGTGGAACTGCAAGTTGCTATTTTTGAATCACCAGCTGCTGCTGGTTGTGTAATGATGACCTGCTCGTGGTTCAAACCCACTCACTGTTGCGGGGATGGGCTTGTTCTGAGAGCTTTAACAGTCACTGTTGCGGTCTCTTTCCATTGGCTCTAACCAGGAGAGCCCTCCCCCCCGCCCCCCTTTTCTTTCTGCCAGCTCTGGTGCACTTAAGGACATAGCTCAGAGGTGGGGAGAGGAGAGGAAGGTGAGTGTGGATTGCTCTTTAAGCTTGGTTTGCTTTCCTCTGAAGCCCAAGTTCTGTTACAGGCCTTGGAAGAGCCTTCCACTACGTTAGAGAAGGACCAGAATCGGTGCCCCCACTTAAAATAATTGCTCAGGGATCTTGGGGTGTGTTTTTAAATGTAAAATGATTTCCCTTAACTTTGGAGGGAGCAGTTATGCTTGATACCAGCTCAAGAAACATTTATAAAAGAAAAATGATTTGATTGAAATCTCTTCCATGCAGACTGTGCTGGACAACATTCTACATAATGATCATAATAGAGGCTAGTGATAAACGCCTAAATCCAGGAAGTCCTCAGGCGTTTACAAGTTTTCATTCTCATCCTACCTATTGAGATAAATGGTATTTGAAGAGGAAGTTGCTGATGCTTAAAAGATATATGGAAACATTTAAATGGCCAGTTGAGCCATTGGTGGAACTGTAAACTCAAAAAAGCATTCTAGTTGCAAATTTTAGGATTCACAATGCCGATCAACTTGGCTTGCTTTTGTTGTCAGTATCCTTTAAAAAGGTGTAAGAGAAACATAATGAATTTCTTTTACTTCCAAGACAACTAACTGCACAATGTTTCCTAGGCCCTCTTTATTCTTTCACTATAGTCGTGAAAGATTTTAAAAAGTTATTAAATGTTGAAATTTATTTCCAAGACAGTATCCTTATTCCTTTATCTTCTCAAATCATAATTTTCTTTTGTATGTTACATATAATGTGAGAATTTAAGAATAAACTTCTTTAAAAAAAAAACTTACTGCCCACCTTTTTTAGTATAACATTTCGTTGGTTTTAGATGATTGCTAATCATTTTTTCTAATTCCAAGTGAATTCAAATTGAGTTTTAAAGAAGTATTATATTAATTTGGGGCATTTTTCCTATTTATTTAGGCCCGGATCATTTCTGCTCTCTGTTCAGATGTGCATGTATTTCTTCTAAGTTACTTAAAGTTGTTTTAGAACTATTCAAGTACCTCAGAGAGCAAAGAGTAAGTACAGCCTTTGATTATATTTCTCTTTTTGCTACTTGCTACCATATATCAGATGACATGTTTTTCTCTTGTTCAACAAAATAGTTATAGGACAGACCTCCCTTTTGAGTGCATTGATGACCTACAGTTTCTAAGAAAACCCAAATTACAGGTAGAAGGGATTGCTACTGTTACCATCAAGAATTAATATAACTGCTGTTACATGTGTTCTTAGTTAGCTATTTCTTGGAATTATCTCTGAAAAAATACATAGTAATGGGTCTGTGAATTCCTAAAGCTCTTAGCCACTATTCCTGCTCCAGACTTCTTTGAACTCTGTTCAAAAGCACAGAACAGATAGCCTTTTGAAAATATTTTTATTTGAAATGATATCTTTGATAACCTTTCACTGGGTACCAAATTTTATCCATCTACTTATCTGAAAGTCACTGTGGAACAGGTAGTCAAATGACAAATATGAAGTGGTTGTTTTGAAACAGTGTTCTTATTTGGTTTGGTTAGTAACTACAAGGAGAATGCTGTGTCATTATTGTTATATGGCTGTAATCATCCATGGTTGTTTGCTGAGAGTTCAGAAGAAAAGCATGTTCCTAGCTAAAGAAAGTAAATAATCCTAATAATAATCATTACAAACTTAAATTTTTGACCATATTCTATCTTACAAAGAAGGGCTTTACTAGCCATGATCTCACAGTTATGTTGGGGAACATTTTACAGATGTGTATTTGAGGTTCAGAGGATGTAGGTGTCTTGTCCAGTTTGTAAATGGGAGGTCATGACTGTCTTTAAGTCTTCGGTCTCCTTGGCTACAATACCAAGCTGCCTCTCAGATGGAAACTTTAAGCCCACACATTTGTATATAAGACCCAGTTCAAGGCTGTTGCCCAGCTAGAGTTCATGAGTGCTCCTTAGATTTCTTAAAGTGTTTTCTTAGCCTTGCACATTTTCCACAGTCCCTAATAAGTGGTTTTCATATGGCAAAAAGATGTTTATTTTTCCCCTCATTGCTACTTTAAAAATAAAATATAAATACAAATATAATAAATTGTTTAACTTTGATAAGCAAACGTTAATTTGATATATACCCACTCTTAAGAGGGGTATCAATACATAACATACTTACTAAGTTGAAAACAGAAGAAATGACACAGCCATAACTGATAGACTCCTTAACCTCTGTGGAACTTAATGAACTTAATCGATGTTGCTAAACTTAACTATTTCTAGAAGCATTGTGTGTATGTAAAGAACTGGGAATGGCCTCATTTTTCTTAGGAAGTTTCTAGGGGAAGAAAATGAACTTAGTTTTAAAAAGTGGGAGAGACTTTGCCAATAAAGATTGGAAAGCAGGAGCACAGTCTTGAAGAAGCTTGGAGGCTTCAGAACACAGGATATGAATGAATGGGACTGTTGTTAATAGAGAAAATTTATTAGTTTCTGTATCCTGACCATACTCATATGGACCTTTCATTTGTTTGTTCATTCATTTAATAATAATTGAGTGCCTTCTATGCACCAGTGTTGGACACAATGAATAAAACAGAAGGCTCTCTGTCCTCCCAGAATTCACAGTCTGGTGGGAAAGATAAATATGAACAAGGAATCATAATAGCTGCTACCAAAGAAAAAATACAAAAGTGCTACCAGAGCATATAACAGGGAGCAAGGGGCGGTTAAAGGGAGGGAAAGGACAGGCACATATAGGGCTAGGAAACTAGAAACTAGGAGGATTAATACATGTTAGCAAAGAATAGGATGGGATTAAGACAGTTCTAGGAGGAAGAATAGCAAGAGGAAAAGCCCACATAACCCAGTTAAAAAGTGGAAAATTTGAGAAGTTTTAGGAAAGTAGTATAACTAAATAGGCTGTAGAGTGTGAGGTGGGAGAGTGACACATAAGGAGATTGAGAATTTGGCAGGAACCAGATGATGGGATTTGAAACTTTAGAAACTTTATTCTGAGGGAAATAGGAAGTCCCTGGATGGTAAGAAATGTAGTGAAATCCGGTTTGCATTTGAAAAACATTCTGGATTCAAAATTAGTTGGTGCATTGCACAAGAGTAGAGGTCTTTTTACTCCGCAGTATGAGCAGATACTAACCCGAGAGTCAGCATTATCTTTTAGTTCCAAATCGCTAAACATATTTCTTCTCCCAGCTATCTCTATAAAATGTTACTTCATCCTTCTAGTGGGATATAGACTTTATCAAACCATGTATATAGATGGAGTTAAGAACGGCATAAAAAGTAAAGCAGCGGAAGAAAGTTACAAAGAGCAAGGACATTAATTCCAGCACTGAGGTTGAAATTTAGCTAAAGAATTGAGATTAATTAGTGTTCCCTTCTGAAAAAAATGTCATAATATCCTTGTCGGCTCTGTAAACAGGACTTTTAGTCATTGAGATCTGAACTAAGAAGGCTTCAGCAAAAGCAAGTTCAGGGGACTGATATATCACTTGTATTGATTTGATGCAGGATAAACTTGAACACCCTTTATACTGAAATAAATATTGACCCAACTCTGTTCATTAGTGTCATTTGATAGTCTATAGGCTAAGAACTACAGGAATTTATTAATAATAAAGTAATTCTTTCTGATCTTGGTTCTCATTCCATTTGCATTATAGGAATCAGTGGTACAGGGCAGTTTAGTTAAAGAAATCTTAGTTACATTGATATTCCAAGTATTCGTCCTATACCTCTGAAAGCAAGAAAGAATTGTGATTGGGTTAGGACTCTGGTTAGGTATTGGAAGGAGTTCTGAAGCTTTAAAAGAGCTTTTGTTTCTTATGTCTTCACAACTTTGATCAAATCATTGTCATTCATTGCTCAGTCTTCCTCTAACCCTGGATGATACATTTTTATGAACAGGTACCTTATTGGTTCACTTCATTTAATACCTAACAGTAACTACTTGATATATAGTAATCATACAACTGATTCACTGTCAGCATTTTGGGTTCTTATAAAACATCATATTCTTTCCCTCAGTATGACTGTTAACACATTTGGGCAATGTCTAGATCTTAGTGGCCTCAGCGTCCCTCCAGGGCCTAACAATGTTTTGCAGCGTCCCTCCAGGGCCTAACAATGTTTAGATACTCAGTAAATATCTATTAAATGAATGATTGCTTAGTAAGGCTACTTCCTTGTCAATTGTAGCTTACCTTTGTGAGTTCCTGTGGTCTTGGAATAGGCCCCAGTACTCATTTATTCAAATATTCCTTGAATGACTTATGTGCCAGGCACTGTGCAAGTTGCTTACAGTGTATGGGGAGACATGTGAATGAGCAAAAACCACAGGAAGCTGAATTTTGGAGCTTGATCTCATTCTTTCGTAGCCTTTTCCACTATAAATATCCTCAAAACTACATCAGAGTTTCCATTGCTGAACCCAAGGTGGTTGGTTGCTAAAATTAAGATAGTTTCTTTTTTCCACCCAGTTTGCACAAAAAAAATAAACCAGGATTACAGTTCCTTTGTTTTATTTTCATCCATTTTCTTAAACAGTTGCATCTTTGGTAATACTGACAGAAGACAACATGATAAACAAGTAGTAAACTAATGGAGAGACTTAGAACTAATTATGTTTAACTTGAGGACCTTAAAAAATGGTCACTTCTGCTTAAACTCTGATTTTATATTGTACATTTATATGTGTATGTGTATAGGTGTGTACATATACCTGTATATTTTCTGCTAGTAAAATTATTCCTAGTTTATAGGATTCAATATAGAAATACATTGTTTTCTAAAGAAATTGTGCCTTCCCATTTGAACACATTTGATCAAGCCCTAACCCAGTTTCATAATATTTTGGTCATGGTCTTCTCTCTGACCCCTGAGCTCCTGGGAGTGCTACTCCATCATCTCAGTAGATAACTTCGCCAATAAAGATTGGAAAGCAGGAGCACAGTCTTGAAGAAGCTTGGAGGCTTCAGAACACAGGATATGAATGAATGGGACTGTTGTTAATAGAGAAAATTTATTAGTTTCTGTATCCTGACCATACTCATATGGACCTTTCATTTGTTTGTTCATTCATTTAGTAATAATTGAGTGCCTTCTATGCACCAGTGTTGGACACAGTGAATAAAACAGAAGGCTCTCTGTCCTCCCAGAATTCACAGTCTGGTGGGAAAGATAAATATGAACAAGGAATCATAATAGCTGCTACCAAAGAAAAAATACAAAAGTGCTACCAGAGCATATAACAGGGAGCAAGGGGCGGTTAAAGGGAGGGGAAGGACAGGCACATATAGGGCTAGGAAACTAGAAACTAGGAGGATTAATACATGTTAGCAAAGAATAGGATGGGATTAAGACAGTTCTAGGAGGAAGAATAGCAAGAGGAAAAGCCCACATAACCCAGTTAAAAAGTGGAAAATTTGAGAAGTTTTAGGAAAGTAGTATAACTAAATAGGCTGTAGAGTGTGAGGTGGGAGAGTGACACATAAGGAGATTGAGAGTTTGGCAGGAACCAGATGATGGGATTTGAAACTTTAGAAACTTTATTCTGAGGGAAATAGTCCCTGGATGGTAAGAAATGTAGTGAAATCAGGTTTGCATTTGAAAAACATTCTGGATTCAAAATTAGTTGGTGCATTGCACAAGAGTAGAGGTCTTTTTACTCCGCAGTATGAGCAGATACTAACCCGAGAGTCAGCATTATCTTTTAGTTCCAAATCGCTAAACATATTTCTTCTCCCAGCTATCTCTATAAAATGTTACTTCATCCTTCTAGTGGGATATAGACTTTATCAAACCATGTATATAGATGGAGTTAAGAACGGCATAAAAAGTAAAGCAGCGGAAGAAAGTTACAAAGAGCAAGGACATTAATTCCAGCACTGAGGTTGAAATTTAGCTAAAGAATTGAGATTAATTAGTGTTCCCTTCTGAAAAAAATGTCATAGTATCCTTGTCGGCTCTGTAAACAGGACTTTTAGTCATTGAGATCTGAACTAAGAAGGCTTCAGCAAAAGCAAGTTCAGGGGACTGATATATCACTTGTATTGATTTGATGCAGGATAAACTTGAACACCCTTTATACTGAAATAAATATTGACCCAACTCTGTTCATTAGTGTCATTTGATAGTCTATAGGCTAAGAACTACAGGAATTTATTAATAATAAAGTAATTCTTTCTGATCTTGGTTCTCATTCCATTTGCATTATAGGAATCAGTGGTACAGGGCAGTTTAGTTAAAGAAATCTTAGTTACATTGATATTCCAAGTATTCGTCCTATACCTCTGAAAGCAAGAAAGAATTGTGATTGGGTTAGGACTCTGGTTAGGTATTGGAAGGAGTTCTGAAGCTTTAAAAGAGCTTTTGTTTCTTATGTCTTCACAACTTTGATCAAATCATTGTCATTCATTGCTCAGTCTTCCTCTAACCCTGGATGATACATTTTTATGAACAGGTACCTTATTGGTTCACTTCATTTAATACCTAACAGTAACTACTTGATATATAGTAATCATACAACTGATTCACTGTCAGCATTTTGGGTTCTTATAAAACATCATATTCTTTCCCTCAGTATGACTGTTAACACATTTGGGCAATGTCTAGATCTTAGTGGCCTCAGCGTCCCTCCAGGGCCTAACAATGTTTTGCAGCGTCCCTCCAGGGCCTAACAATGTTTAGATACTCAGTAAATATCTATTAAATGAATGATTGCTTAGTAAGGCTACTTCCTTGTCAATTGTAGCTTACCTTTGTGAGTTCCTGTGGTCTTGGAATAGGCCCCAGTACTCATTTATTCAAATATTCCTTGAATGACTTATATGCCAGGCACTGTGCAAGTTGCTTACAGTGTATGGGGAGACATGTGAATGAGCAAAAACCACAGGAAGCTGAATTTTGGAGCTTGATCTCATTCTTTCGTAGCCTTTTCCACTATAAATATCCTCAAAACTACATCAGAGTTTCCATTGCTGAACCCAAGGTGGTTGGTTGCTAAAATTAAGATAGTTTCTTTTTTCCACCCAGTTTGCACAAAAAAAATAAACCAGGATTACAGTTCCTTTGTTTTATTTTCATCCATTTTCTTATGCATCTCAGTTGCATCTTTGGTAATACTGACAGAAGACAACATGATAAACAAGTAGTAAACTAATGGAGAGACTTAGAACTAATTATGTTTAACTTGAGGACCTTAAAAAATGGTCACTTCTGCTTAAACTCTGATTTTATATTGTACATTTATATGTGTATGTGTATAGGTGTGTACACATACCTGTATATTTTCTGCTAGTAAAATTATTCCTAGTTTATAGGATTCAATATAGAAATACATTGTTTTCTAAAGAAATTGTGCCTTCCCATTTGAACACATTTGATCAAGCCCTAACCCAGTTTCATAATATTTTGGTCATGGTCTTCTCTCTGACCCCTGAGCTCCTGGGAGTGCTACTCCATCATCTCAGTAGATAATATTTGACTCTGTAAAGGACAATGGATTCCTTAAACCTAAGCTGTATCCAAAACTAAGAATATTCTCAGCCTCACCCCTTTGTCATGATCTGACTAAAAGAAATAAATGTGCTGCTCATTAAAGTAGTCCATTCAGTTGCTTCATAGGAGGCATGATAAAAGGCAGGGAAAGTATAATTGGGCAGTGTTTGGAGAGTGAGTTTTGAAGAAATTAAAGCTGAATAACATACTGATTTTTATAATTTGTCATATGCTGTAAAAGGACATAGCCTTTTAATTGGGGATGTGATAAAAGCCTGGCTCTTTTTCTTCTTTTCATTACAATAACACTGAAATAGGTTGTCATTACTTCAGAAATCTTTTACATTCATCTTATATGAGCAGTAATGGTATAATAACCAAATGGTATATTTATTTAATAAGCAATAACAATAGTATAATAACCTGCAAATCATGTAAGTCATCTCGAATTGGCCAGGAAGTAGCTGAGCAGAATAATTTCAGGATCTTTGTTCTCATCTTTCCATTCAACTAACTCATTGAAGGGGAGTCCATTTATATTTTGTAATTTTCTGGTATCACTAGTATATAAGAATGAGATGTTTTTCTTATTTACCATTTACTCAACAAATGTTTTTTGAACTACTCCAGTATGCCAAGCACTGACCCGGTCACTGAGTGCCAAGTAGTTGTTAATACTTGCATTTAGAACATGCCAGACGTGTTTTAAGCACTTGATATTATATTAACTCATAGATATGAGTTAATAATTCATATATATGACTACTTAGAACAGCCCTATCAGGTAGGCACTGTTATTTTTCCCATTTTACAAATGAGAAAAATGAGGCACAGAACTTCTGTAGCTGACCACCCAGGCTCACTCCGCTAGTAAGTGAGGAAGTGAGAATTAGAACCCAAGCAGTCTGGCTCACAATCTGCCCTCAACCACTCTGCTGTCCTGTAGTGCTTCTTTCCCTACACCTTTGTCTTTTATGAGTCACCTTCACCTCTGCTTTGTGCTAGTCTCGTTTTGTATATGCATGAGCATTTGAGTCTGAATTTAAGTTGTTTGTAGTTGACGGTTGAGTGCTCTGACTCTATATGTTTGATTGCCTGACACATGAAAGTACTTAATATATGTGTGTTGAATGAATGATTATGATAACCAAGAGAATTTCAGATGTGATGTTAAGAGAATTTGAAATTATTTTGGTTGTGTCTCTGATTTGCTGTGAAGAAAAATACTTGTCTAAAGACTTTAATTACTACATGACCCAGTCAGTGGTAACCCAGTGTGTGTGTGCATGCCTGTGCTGTGAGGTCACATGCACTTGTATTTATATACACTCATATTGTACATATAGAGGATACCAGGACAGAATTTCCTCTTAGTGATATCATTAGTTGTGTTGCCAGTCAGCTCCACCTTTTCTACTCTGCTCTTCTATTTTCCCCTCATGATTTGTCTTCTTGTGTGTCCCCCCCTAGTCTGACTGACAGTTCTGCACAAGCCTGCCTGCCATGGGCTGTCGGGATGTCCATGCAGCCACAGTCCTCTCCTTCCTATGTGGAATTGCTTCGGTAGCAGGCCTCTTTGCAGGGACTATGCTTCCCAACTGGAGAAAATTACGACTGATCACGTTCAACAGAAATGAGAAGAACCTGACAGTTTACACAGGTCTGTGGGTAAAGTGTGCCCGATACGACGGGAGCAGTGACTGCCTGATGTATGACACTACTTGGTACTCATCAGTTGACCAACTGGACCTGCGAGTTCTCCAGTTTGCCCTGCCCCTCAGCATCCTGGTCGCAATGGGTGCCCTGCTGCTCTGCCTGATCGGAATGTGTAACACAGCTTTCAGGTCCTCCGTGCCCAACATCAAACTGGCCAAATGTCTGGTCAATAGTGCAGGCTGCCACCTGGTGGCTGGGCTGCTGTTTTTCCTGGCTGGTACTGTGAGCCTCTCGCCATCCATCTGGGTCTTCTTTTATAACATCCATCTAAACAGGAAGTTCGAGCCAGTCTTTACATTTGACTATGCAGTATATGTCACTATTGCTAGTGCTGGGGGCCTGTTTATGACTTCTCTTCTACTGTTTATTTGGTACTGTGCATGCAAATCTTTGCCTTCTCCTTTCTGGCAACCACTGTACTCCCATCCTCCCAGTATGCATACTTACTCACAGCCCTATTCAGCACGCTCCCGCCTCTCTGCCATTGAAATTGACATTCCAGTAGTTTCACACACCACCTAATGGAGAAATAGTTGTTAAAACTGTTAGCCTCACATTTCCCTTGTACAAAGAGCTGTTTTGGATAAATATACATTTTCTTTTGTTTCTGACCAGTCTATAAAGCCAAATTTGTTATGTCCTGGTAGAATGAAGTGCTGCTAGTTTTTATGAAAAGTACATTATTTTAAATGTGAATCATTCCTTTTATCTTGCTTCTTACACTAGGAAGATTTTTAACCTCCATATTGATATCTGATCAGTTATTCAAATGGAAAGGACCTGTGTCTTATTTGAAGTGACTTAGAGCAACATGGTAGTGAAAAAAATGATGACTAAGAGAAGCTATTGTATATGATCTTTATCAATATTTCAGAATGTGTAGTCCTTTTCTATAATACCTTAACTGATTTTGTCACTGTTGGGGCCAATTGGAGTTCAGTGTCATCCCAAAGGTAGAGGGGAGGCAGAGGGATAAGGCAGACCTGTCGTTAGCATTTTTCCTCGGTTCTTCCTCATTGACAGTGAAGAATCACAAGTCATTGAGATTTAATAGTTTTATTAAAAGTATGTTTTAGAAATACAAAATATGCCCCAAGGAGGCACCTGGTCCCAGTGCTGTAACCAACACAAAGGGACCAAAATGGCTACAAAAGAGCAAAAAGGCCACAAAAGGCTACCAAAAAAGGAGGAGAGCCTTGAAGGGCAAAAAGGATCCAGAAGTGGGGAAGTCTGCCTTATATTTGGGCCCTGATGGGTGGTTTCAAAGACATTCCTAGGTGATTGGCAAGTGAGGTCACCTTGATTGACACCTGGCTGCTATATAACTTTGCCTAGTGTGCAGGTGCTTACCTACAATTCAGTCTGTTATAATTAGATTCATGAATTTCCAGGCATAGTCATGAGATTATAATGATGGTATAATGAGGCTGAAGTTAGAGACAGTACTTTCTACGCATGCGTTTGTAGCTGGTTTAGGCCAGCAGCTTTTATGGCCTTTATACTCTAGGATTTGGGGTAATTGATAACCCTAAAACGGAGGTATTTCTGGGAGGTTCTTAAGGAAGGTCTTCAAGGGAAGTTTCTATGGTTACGGGGCTGAGCCCCTATTCCTTTGTTCCCCTATTGCTCATGTCTGACTACCTAATAGTTTGAAAAAAGGGCAGTTTCAAATATAAGAAATTTCTTTCAGGTAAGGGTAATAGCTTAGTAGTAGTCTACCAGCTTAAGGCTGTGACTTTTCTTACATCTCTCTCGGGGCTAATTGTATTGAATAGAGTTAGATATTTTAAAGAGTTCTTTTGTGAGTTCCTTATCTTCTACCTCATGTCAGTATTCAGAAATAAAATGCATTTCAAGTGATGTCAGAGAGAAAGCCTAACATTTTAAATATCTATTAGTATGGATAACATTTAACATAATTTTAGAAGTTGATGCTATAAACTTTTTTTGGAATTATTGTATTATTAGAGTTAAAATGTGCCATGTAATGGGTTGGTGCTTCCTTTGAGGCAGGAAAACCTTTTTGTTTTTACAGATATCATCCAAGTGGTACTCGTGCCCATCTATAATCTCTTAGTGACTAAGAGAAAAAATAGAGGCCCAAGTGGTTTGTTTTCTTTTAGACAATGGTAGAGGACAGGCATCTGTTCTTCAGTGATACACGTCGGCGATTCACTCTGGTAACTGCCTTTTGAGTGATGGGTGAAGTAAGGTATGGCTTCACTATGCCCACGTTCACCCTTGATTCAGTTCCTGCCCCCATCTCTGAATATATCCTTGAGCATATATCTTTGCCCAGTACTTTAGTAGGAGTTGTAGAGGATACATGAAAAGTATGAGACTTGGTTCTATCTGCTAAAAAATTATAATTTAATAGAGAAGGTCAAACTATTGACTTCATTGGCAGCTGGTCTTAACTCCTCAGTCATTAATCCAAGAATATATTTCAACCAGAGACATGGCTTTCTGACAGATGGGCTTATTGTACAATGCCAGCAGTATTCTGGAACCTAGAAATTAAATTACTTGGATCTTTTAGAGCACCTACCTTACCCTAGTTATTACACTGTAATAACACTATATCAGATTCATGAGAATAAGCAAAAGTAGTAGAGAAGTTGTTTACCTCTGAAAGTATGATGATGTATTGAAGAGGGAGGAGTATTTAAAATCTCTCTTCAAGTGGGCTAACATTTAGATGAACCCATGTTAACACTGAGATAGATGAATGCTTAGAAATTCAGGGATATTGGGTCTTTACCCATATGAATTTGAGCTGCTTAATTTGTATAATTTGCTACAGGTCAATACTATGTTCATAAGGATTTTGTTCTGTTAACCATTACAAATTTCACCAATAGCTAGTTGCATGATAAACAAATTATTATGCCTCTTTGCAAATCTGAGTATGATTCTGGTACTTCTGTGGATGTAAGTGGTGTTTTTTTTCTAATTCCAACACTAGTTTATGTATATAGCAAATAAATCCAGGTGTATAATTTTTAAATGCCGTCAGGAGAAAGCATGCACAGCTACAGTTTTTTAGTAATAGCTCCTGATTTCCTTCAGTTCCATTCCTTTTAACTTTTCTCAGATTGAGCTGAGTCTTGATCATTCCAAGACAAAGGCAGGTAGAATTTTGAAATGAATATTAATTTTCCCCTTTGCTAATTAATTTCAGTCCCCTCTCACTTTGTCCAGAGGTGTCAAGAATTCCACCATCCTGCTGTTCTTTGTATAAACAATGTTTAAGAAAAGCAGACTCAACCATTGATATATCAGACAGTTTTTAGTCCATGGAATCATAAATATAAATGTTAAGCTTTTCCTACAAGAATCTTTTCATAATCTGTAGCCTTAAATCAGTATTTATTATAGATTCACTAGACAAAATAAACAGCTGTTTCCCTTATTGTCTTTAATACTTCAGATTTGCTATCAGTAGCTCTTCTTCAAAGCCATTAAAGGAAAGCAAGTATTTACGTTTTTTTGTAACTTTTGAGCACTCATCAGGCTATCATTGTGATGGGGGATTTTTTGTTGTTGTTAATGGCCTTTTACAGAAGCCAGCTTTAAAAACAACTTTAAATGTGGTATGATGCACCAGATTTGGTTTATTCAGCCATGGGAGAAAAAATCCCTAAGTTTACTTTACATGTAAATATATGCTGTAATAGATAATATGTTTGTTGTAAGCTGCAATGTAAAACCTCGATAAAACTGCACTGTACTTCTTGATGTTATTAAAAAATGTATTTTTACAAGTTTCTGTACTCATTTTCTTCAGTGCTTTAAGGTGAAATATTTTGAGAAATGTTTCTCAAATATATGTAAATTGAAAAAGACACGGCCCCATTTAAAGTTCTCTAGAATAGCAATTGGATAGGAGTTGGAAAACTGGATTTATTATTTCAGAAGCATCAAGACTCTTTATCCACTTCTAAGAGTGATCTTAGGAGTTGACTGTTTTAACATTTCACGAAAAAGCACTAAATGAAATCAGTGTGCCAAATTTGCCTTATTGGTGGAGTTTTCTGATGATCTGTGATTTTGGACTTTGAGAATTAACAAGTAGTTAAGTTGGAGGACCTTTCCTTAATCTGTAGAACTTGAGGTTGCCAGAAGTGGTCCTGACAGGTAAGTCACCTTAAAATTTCTGAAACCCTGGATGAGCTCTTAGTCTTGGGCTACAGCCACCTGGGAATGTTTCACACATGTACTCTCTGAACCCACGGTACCGTAGATGGCAGAGCCATATGTTGCACTGGAAATCCGAAGCCACTTCAGGCTGGGCATCACCAGCCAATGATGCTGATGTGCCTCCATCCAGAGTCGGCCCCTCAGTTGGGTAGGCTTGCTGAGGCTGACAATGCCAGATAATCTCTTCATGCTAACCAAGTTCACAAGAAACTGATTTACCAGCCAGAAATGAGAATTACAGATTACTGGCACCCACTTTCCAAGGCCAGTTTTTTTTGTTTGTTTGTTTGTTTTTTTCATTTCTTTCTGAAAGAATTTTGTTTGACAACCATAATAATTTATAGGCAATGTAATCAGGGAGAAAATAAAATTGAGTGGTAAACTATTCCAAGAGTCAAAGGGAAATACTACTGTTTGCAGGTAATATGATTGTCCACATAGGGCAGCCAGTAGAATCTACTGTAAGTATATAACTTATAAAAGAATTCAAGTGTTTGGCCAGATTAAAAATCAATAGCAAAAATCAGTAACCCTTCTGTATTTCAGCAGTCATCAGATAGAACATATAAAATGCTGTTCCTGTAAATACTATAAAATAATACAATAGGAAACAGCAACTTTATTATTATTATTTTCTTTTTACGCCTACAGCACCTGGTATTCCAAGTACTAACCAGACCTGACCCTGCTTAACTTCCAAGTTCAGACCAGATTGGGCACCTTCAGTGTGGCATGGCCATAGACCAGAAACAGCAACTTTAAATCACCTGAGAAGTATATATAAAAGAGAGATAGACATGCATACTCAGTCTGTGATTTTGAGTTAATTCTGTAGTAGTTTACATATATAGTATTTAGCTAGGGAGGTCTCTATGGACCTTGCAAATATAATTTATTCATTTTAACATCAACTCTTATTGAGGACTTATATAACTTAAGGATCATTTTGTATTTTATTTTCCTGAGACATTATCCTATAGCAAGACCAGTTTTTAAAAGTACACCCTACCCAAAGCTCCTTGGAGAAAAGACTGATTCCAGTCCTGTGATAGAAAAGTACAAGATGAGCCCAGCACATGTTCTCCCAGAAAGTAAGGAAATGCTCAAAGAATGATAAAGACTTATCAAGTCACATAGGAACCAGCTTGAGATTACCACTGGCCAAATCTGGAAAATATGAGCGTAAATGTAAGTAATAGTAATGGGTTATATTTCACTGAATAAACCAAAAACTCATATGTCCGTACTGATATAAATAAGTAGGGAAGAAAGAAAAGCTGTTTGTTAGAGTAAAATACCAAGTAATATAGAAAAACATGGAATTAGGAAGATATCAGAATTAAAACTAGTTGGTGAAAGTTTGATGAAAAACACTATATTAATTACAAAATACTCCACAAATGTTAATTTGAGCAGGAAAAAATATATAGTGGATAAATTTGGCAGACAGCTTTAACTGAGTAATCAACTTTATCACCAATAATAAGACAAACTAATGTCACGCACCTCCTGATATGATGCAGTGAGAAGGTCACATCATTGCTTTTATGGCATTTCCATTCAAAATATATAGCTTTAGACTAATCTTGAAGAAATCGTGCAGCTTGTCAGTTCCATTTTTGTGTTTTGCTTTTCTCTCTTCTGATCTCACTCTTCATTTTTATTTAAAAAGCTTAAAAACTTAGAGTCTAAGTTCTTCTTCAAAATATAACTTTAAGGAGGGATTTTTGAAGAACTTTAGTCAGGTCTTCTGTCCTGAAAAACTAAAAAGGAAAGGTCCTACAGAGGAGATGTAAATCAAAGTCACAGGACGGCAGGACTCTTAATTAGCTATCCCATTGCCACTAACAATATCTTCAGTCCTAAAGCATACGGACAGATTAGCCTAAAGGCCATCTCTCCCCTTGCTCCCTGTCCCACACATTGGAGGAATCTTTCTTGAAGGTTACTCTCTCCCTGTACCTCCTGGGCATCTCACCACCCTCCAGCCTGGGAAGGTTCTTTGTCTCTGCTGGATTGTGGAACCCCGGGGAGGAATAGCACAGCTATAATCTGCCTAGTATTCATATCCAAATCTATTAACTGGGAATTTGGGTTTGCTTGTTGTATTTTCTTTGGAAATATGCCAACATTCCAGACTATTCTATAAAATAAATTCTTCAGCAAATTCTGAATAAGAAAGTAAGATGGTGGATGAGGAAAGGAGAGAAAAATTCCAGATTTTGTATGAAAAACCCAATGTGACTGGGTCCTATTAGCAGGAGGCTTGTAATCGTGATTTTGAGTGGCCCTTGTTCACTAAAATCCCCTGTAGAAAGACAATATATATTCAAGTCTCCAAGGTTTTGCTTTATAGAGAAATATAACAGCTTCTCATTGAGAGAAAAGGCATTATTCACACTTAACAGTTTGGATACTTAGAGTAAACCAAGATAATTCACTTTTTTAAAGTAATTTTGTCTCTAGCCCCATGTTTCTTTGCTTGCCTTCACTCTCGGGCTAATCCTGTGGCCTAGAAGGTCCAGGTGGGGATTTTAGCATTGGAAGACTGCTGCAGGCAGTGAGGTCCCCCAGGTCCTGGCAGCCCCCCTCTGGGGCGAGCAGGTGCCTAGGAATCCCCTATTCCCCTTTGCCGGCCATGTGAACAAGGACTTTGGCTTAACTGGTCCCTCTTGTTTCCAATCTGCTAACCTGCTCCTGGCTGCTTCTGTTTTAAGAGCTCGAAAGTTGCAGTGGATCCTGGAGCTAGGTACTACCTGCCAGTTGTGCACATCTCTTCCCAACTTCCTGTCCAGTGACAAGTTAGTTAAGATTTGGAATCTTGTCTGTCTGTCTGTCTGTCTATCTCTCTCTCCTCTCTCGTCTCCATCGTTGAGAGCTGTTTGTTAAACATGTCCCAGCATACATCATTACTCAGGCAAGATTAACTTCCTGAGCTTCAGGTTAGTTGATGAGGAAATCAGGAATCATAGCAAGTGCTGGGGGCTATAAAACTTTATCTGATAAAGGGACTCCCTATTTCCCGTATTGTTCCATCTCCCTCCCTATCACCAGCCCATCCTTTACACAGGCAACAGAATGAACCTAATAAAATGAAAATATGAACTAGTGAGACTCTCCTCTACTTAAAGTAATTCAGCAAACATGACTCAGAACAAAGTCTAAGCTCTTTAAGTTCTTGTGCAGTAGTACACAGGAGTATATCAAAGAATACAGAGCCAGGAAACTGGCTGGAATAGCATAGTCACACAAGAAGTATCTAAAAGGGGCTGATAAGATTTTTAGCGATTATTAACACTAACAATATCTCACAAGTCGATGTGTAACAAAGAATGCAAATTTAATAATAAGAGGGAATATCCCTTTTCAGGGACTATCAGATTGGTCACATTCCTTCTTCAAGGAATTTCTATTTCCTTTATGATGGAAAGAGTGGCATGATAAATGTGATAACTAGCCTTTAAGATGGCCTGCAATAATCCTTGCCTTCCAGTATTCATACCCTTGTTTGATTCTGTCCCACACTCAGCAGGGCTGAGCTGTGTATGTTACCAAGAAGATTTTGCAAAAATGATAGTGTGTGACTTGTGAGGTTATATGTCATAAAAGACATTGTAGCTTCTGCCTTTCTTTCTTGGATCACTTGCTCTGGGAGAAACCAGCTTCCGTGTTGTGAAGACACTCACAGCCCCATGGTTAATATAGGAGGAAATGAGGCCTCTGCCAACAGCTGGTACCATTTCGCCTGCCACGTAGTAGAGCAATGTTGAAAGTAGACTTACTCAACCCCAGTCAAACATTCAGACGACTGCAGCCTCATTGAGAGACCCCAAGCCAAAATCGCCCAACTAAGCTGTCCCCAATGTCCTGACATACACAACTGTGTGAAATGCTGCTTATTTTTGTTTTAAGATGCAAAGTCGGGGTGATTTGTTATATAGCAATAGATGACTAATACAAAGACCTAAAGCAATTGCAGGGGATCAATCTTGAGAAATATTTGTTTTTATGCTGTTAAGAGGTATCATGAGCTTTCCTTGCTTCGTGTCAGAAAAAAATTCTCATGATCCTAGATTCCCTTGGAAACTGCTGAATATTTATTGCCAAAATTAATAAAACAGCCTAATCTGAAGCATATATGTTGGGATTGGAAGGGGAGAAAGATCTGAACTTAGAGTGGAAGCAAAGTTCTCTCTAATTTTGGTTATGATGTAGGACAGGTTAAATTTCCCTGAGTTGGGGGAGACCAAGGCCCACGCTGAGAGAAGAGGGTCTGTTGGAGGAGAATGTAGAAAGAATTCAACACACACCAAAGTAAGAGTCAAAAGGAAAGTTTATTAGAAAAGTGGTAACAT
>NW_011888785.1:17115408-17124945 GCF_000151845.1 Pteropus vampyrus | reverse complement strand
TTTTTTTTCCTGTTTCCCCTTCACAGTGTGAGCAATGGATTGTTAGCAATCCCAGGAGAAATCTTCCTTTGTTCTGAAGGTGTCCTCCTGGACTGGCTGCAGGGCTGATCCGCAAACTGCAGTCTCTGCTTGTAGCTTGATTTAACATTTTAATTCTCTTGCCTCCTCCCTACATTAGATAGGTTGAGAGTGACTGCTGATGTTACCAAGAAATAAACTGAAGAATTACCTGGAGTTTGGAATAGAAGTTAATTACATTTACAGGTAAATGTATCTGACATACATAATGCTTATGTTGTCACGTAGTTACCAGGAACAAATAAAATACCTATAAAAATATATGCTTTGTTTTTATCTAACCATCCAATTATTTCTGGGGTCAGCCCTTTAGGAAGAAATAAAACTGATAGTTTCCCAGGTAGGAAAAGAAACAGCTGATTCTAAGGCTCATTGGACAGTTGAGTTGACAAAAAGTACCTCCCTCTAGAAGTAAGTACAAAGGTTTGGGACCGGGAAGCTCAATTGTATTATTTCAGTACAGTGAATGTAATCTGATTGTTTTACTAACAATTGGCCTGAAAAAGGGCCAAACTAGGTGGTTTAGTCCAGAGGGAAGAGGCCTAAGGACACTGAGCTCCTTGGTTGGGGAATAAAGAAGATTCATAGAAGAAAATGTGACCTAAGTGGAAAATGGCACAGTAATGGAAAGCATCAAAAGCCAACTTTTCCTACTCATTCTAGGCTGCTTCTTTCTCCAGCCAGGCACTAAAGTGGAGAAAGCCACTTTAAACGCTAAAGTGAAGGAGAGACTAGAAACTTTGCCAGGTAGAATCACAATGCCAGAAGAATTAAGCTGGCTTTAACAGGGAACAAAGCAGGAATTAAGGAAGTCCTAACACCTCGTGGTAAAAGAAGTCTATAGTTCAGCTCAAGTCAAGTGAAATTCTGTGTCCTTAGAAGTGCTATTGCAAAAGGATGATAGACAAAACTTCATGGGCATGAGACTGTGGAGTCACACAAGGTCCTGCCCTTGGCTTAATATTCTGTGGTCATTGTCTTGAAATTCTTAATTTTTGAATAAAGGGCCCTGCATTTTCATTTGGTACTGGACTCTCTATAAATTAGATAGCCGGTCCTACATAAGAGCACTCAGGAAGGCAATATACCAGCTTTGGAGGCAGATAGACTTGTGATTTTATCCAAACTGCCCTTTACTTGCTTGCTCTGCAATAGGAAAATTATTTATTCTCTGAACCTTAAATTTTCATCCGTAACAAGGACAGTGCCTTCTACCCCTTAGGATTATTATTGTGAGAATTAAACATTTTTTTGTGTGTGTGAAGGAATGCAGATAAAGCACCTAGCACAGTATGTCTGGCTTCACTGTGATTATTATTCATAAAAGCCAAGTCCATATAACAGACCCCAAATGATGTGAGTACTGATCATAAAAATAAGTATCTTTATGAAAGCAGATCTATATTTTTGCTTTCCATTTTACAGATAACTATGGATTTATGTTGCCATTGCTATCACTTTTACTGGGATCTTTATAACTTAGTATTTCCATCGAAGCCATTAGTAAAACCAAGAAAATTAGCAATCTTCTTAAGTATTAGCTACTTTATGTAGTGTAGTTATATTCTTCTTGATTTCAGAAATGAGGAAGTAAGTGAATTCCCCTGATTCTTCAACAAGATGTGAAGGTGACTAGAATATACAATTTTAAAATGTATATTATGGTGCCCTTTCTGATAGCCTGGGACAAAGGATTTTTCCACTGTTTCTACTATTGAAGCAACAGGACCCTTCTCTGATTGGAGGGAATATAAATTTGAAACCTTATGAGGTGAGGAAACAAATCGTCTCATGTTTTAAGCCAGCCCCCAAATAGTTGCAGTCAGGAAAACATAATTCCTTGTTCGTTACTTTGAAAAAGGGCTGATATTAGAACACCAATGGACTAACCCAAACCAAACCTCGAGTGTCCCCCACGGTGGGAGAGGACAGGGAACCAAGCCAGGTCCTGACATCACGGAGGACTGAGATGGTGTTTCTCAAACCAGCAGTATGAGATTGTTTGGATATAGTCCTTTCTCTTTATTCGCAGTAGCTATGTTCTGTAAGGTCGCTGTGAATATGAACCATTGCTCCCAGGAGAAATACAGACTTAGGTTCCTGGAAACCTCTGGTCACAAGATTTTCATCAACTGACCAATACATAACATCGTTTTATGTGTATTTGTTTAAATATGCTTTATTCGATGTGTATTTTTAATTCATTAACATGGAACCCACGGCCAACAGAACTCATGCCAACAGAACAGGCTTCTCTAACCCATGTGTTTTCTCCGTAAGGCGCACCATAGCTTTCTTGGACTTAGGAACACTAGACAGCACGTTAGCACTTTCTTTGCAGGTCTCTTTAACATCAAAAAAGCCAAAAATGTGAAAAACATGACTTTAAATAGATCACGGAAAGGACACTTGTTTCTAGAATGAGAGCTGAAACAAGAAGATACAGTGTTGCCTTGTTTGACCTCAGCTGGGAATACACAAGTCGAACCATTCAAATGTTTTGCTGCTTTTTGTGTGTTCATAAGTGACCACAAGAGCCCATAAATATTGATTTAGGGGTAACGAATTTTAGTGAGTAGGTGAATTTACAAATATGGAATCCACCAGTAATGAGAATCAATTGTACCTGGAAGCTGAGAGGGAGCAAGTCCACTACCTTAGCAGACTTGAAGAGAAAACAAATTCAGAGGGTTGGTTAAGACATGAGTACAGTTGTGAGATCCAGCTCTCTCTCTCATCTCCTTTTGGAGTAGGACATAGCAGAGAACACACTGGACATGGAATTAGGCAGTTCCGGGTCTTGTTTTACTAGCTGAACGACTTTGGATAGGCATCTGAAACACCCCATTCTTGTTTCTCAGTTGTACTGTTTCCCAGTACATCGCCTTATTTCTTTCAAAGGGTGGTTGGGAGGGTGTAATGGGTTTTTAAGTTCTGCTTACTGTTACCTAATGTTGGGGCAGAAAATGAAGAAGGTGAAACAGGTGTCATATTGTGCCTCAGAATCTTCCTTTGTAGGTGGTTTGTCTCCCTAGAAAAAAACAAAAACCAAGTCCATTCAAATTCTTGGATAAATACATTTCCATTCAAAATGCATTATAAATCCAAGGGAACACCGTGTAACTATAAGCATTTTCTGGATAAACTGGCTTTTCTCAATAATATAAAGTAATTGAGCCAATAGTTTTAAGACCTACCCCTCACTTATACTATGATTTTAGGGGGAAATATGGGAATGAGAAATAACCCTTAATTTTTAATGTAACAGCCTTGGGGGGAGGGGCCCAGTGAAAAGTTGGCTCCACCCTGATGGACCGGAGTTGAGGTAGGTGGCAGAGACATGACAGAAGGACCAGCCCTGGGTGATGGTTACACAAAAATAGGAATGCATTTAATACCACTGAACTGTACACTCAAAAACGGTAAAGGTAGTAAATATATATTTTGCCACAATAAAAAAAATCTGAAAAAAAGCAAGTGGGCTGGACTTAGCTAGGCTGGAGTTTCGGCTCACTCCCCCGCCAGTGGATATGAATGGGTGCACTCTACTTAGGATACTACTGGTCTAAAAGAGAGATCAGTCTGTATTTGTATAGTTTTCCATACTATGACATAAAAGAGAAATTGGGGGAAAAAGGACCCAGCCCTTGGCCAGTTGAGAGCCACTGCACTGTTCTTCCATCGTGTTAAGGTAAAGCTGCAGCCCTACCGTTTTACTTCTAGGGCAGGACATGCAGAGCATGCCATGGGCCTGGAAGAGGCATTCCTATATCTGCAGTTCTGAGCCCTGTCCATCCAAAGGTGACGCACGCCAGAGCTGTGTGTGGGTTCCACTCTGAGGCCAGGGGGAGGGGGGACAGGGGACTGGGCACTAATGCCATTTATAGCTTTAAAAAAATCTGTCCACAAACTCAAGAAGATTTACTTTCCTGTTTTTGAAGTGCCTAAGGTTAGATTATTTAATTGAGTTGAATCTATAGATAGGCTAGAGAAAACTGATAATAGCCTGTTAGTATTTTTTATATCAATGCAAAAAAAAAAAAAATTCTTCAGGAGAAAATCAAATAAGTCTGTAAACCTGCTTTGAAAATGGTAGAAAGCGCCATGAACAGAAGTCATTAGGAATTGACAAGTATCTATAGTTAAGTATACCAATAATATCACTTTGTTAACATAATTCCTTTCCAGTGAAAGTTGTTTAAAGAGCAGCTGCATCTTCAGGTTTGATAGTCCACATTTTGTTTTGCCAAGATGAGGTCTTCTCTGTCCTTTACATTATTATGATTTTATTTTATACTTGATATAAAACTAAATTAACGAGCAGCTATCTCTAAACTAACACTGTGGATTCACTTTCCTGTTTAATTTGCATCTCTGGCTTCTTTTTTTAATGAAGAAATTCTTATTTTAAGACCAAACATTTATTTAGTCCTAGCTTTACATGAAATTCTTTTATTTGGAACTCCTTAATCAGGAACTAAATGTGGATTTGGCTTCCCTACTTCCCTTAGCAATGAGTTTATGGGTATGGAAAAAAGTAAGAGATATGTTTCCAAATATATTTGTGCCCATTTATTTTAGATCAGCACAAAGTATGCAGCTTAATATAAGAACATTAGGAAATACTTGTGACCATGTGAATTTTGATAAGCTGAATGTTGTCTAAGGTCTTAGGTTTCTCAATGTATTCACGCATCTCAAGAGCAGGATCACACTGAATTGTGTCATTTAGTTTAAAGTACAATAGAATGGACATGAGGAGCCCAAGCTAAGAGCCACCTCTTTCTAGTGTGCTGTCACTGCACCCTAGTTTTTTCCTAGGCAAAACCCAATGAATCTTCAAAATCATTTGGCAGTAGTGCTTGAAATACCTCCATGAAGAAGTATTTTAAAATTAATATGCCATTCCTAAAGATTCAATACTCTAAAAATCCTCAAAATTAATCTTCAATGAAGTGAAATTTTAGGTATTATGTGTGCTAGAGGTGAGATTTTTATTTTGATGCTTGAGTTCTCCCTGGGAACTCCTAAATCATACCATATGAGCCTACCCAATTTTAGTGCATTTCAGGCTAAAGCCTTGTAAAAGCATGTAAAAACTCATTGAGATTTATTTATGAGAAAAATATTTTAAGATAATTTTAAGATCACTTTGTGATATGGAAAACTGTCTTTGTTTTAGAGTTGCACTGGGTGACGTATAAGTACCAATTATTTTAAAGTAAAGGACTATAATATATGGAAAGTTCTTTTTAACCTTCAAATTCAATTGATCTACCCGGCTTTAGCTTTATTTTTGTGTAACAATTGTGACATCTACTGGTTAATCTAAGTAATTCCAAGGAATGGTTTCACATGCTATTTTTCTTAGTTAAATTCATTTAGCTACGAGAACTTGATGTTCAAACAATACTGTAACAAATATCCTTGAACATAACTCTTTACATACTTAATTATATGAGATAAAGACCAAGTAGTGGAATTTCTGAGTGAAAAGATATGTGTATTTAGAATGATGATATTGCCAGTTCACCATTCCAATAAGGTTGCACTACTTTCCACTCCACTGTGAGCAAGGGTAGTTCTTCACATAATTTCAACAGTGAATATTACCAAAACATGTTCATTTTTGTTTTAGTTTTCACTTATTTATGAATGAGATATTTCATCTTCTTATGGGCTTTTTGTCTTTTACTTTCTTTTATTTTTTATTTTGTTTGGCCACTTGTATTTCTTTATCAGCAGAGTGCCACATCTTTATCCTATTTTTAAAAGTTTACTGGTTCTTGAACATCTTTTTATTGTAAAATGTTTTTGCATAATAAAGAAATTAGTCATTTATCTTGAAAATATTTTTCTCAGTTTGTCATTTATTGTTTATACTTGGTGATTTTTTTGCTTTGCAAAGTTTTTAATTTTTACGTTGTCAGGTATATCAGGTTTAGTTCTTTTATAATTTTATGTCATATTTAAAATGGGATATTGGTGAGATAAGCAGGTTTGACTTTTGTTTCTATACAATTCTCTCTTATTTGGATATATTACTACGAACATGTATTGTGTTATAAAAATTATTTTAAAGGACTGTTTAATAACATGGGAAGATATTTAGGATCTGCAGTTAACTGAAAAAGCAAGTTATAAAACAATAAGTAAAATATGATCCCACTTTAGGAAGTAAAAGAATATCTATAGAAAGAAAAAAGACTGGATTTTGATATACTATGTCAAAATGTTAACAATGATCTCAGTGTTGAAGGATTTGGGCAATTTTTATTGTTTTCTTTTGCATTAATCTCTATTTTCTAAACTCTCTACAATGGACATACATTACTTTTGAGAGTATAAAAAGTAAAAATATATATCAGAATGGATTAATTCTTGTGTGTTGATCTCCATAGGATATTTTAATTCCAATTTTATGTGGCTTACTGTTTTACTTACCCAAAGGTCTAGCAGTACCTTTCTCTCTCTTATTTCATCCTTAAAAATAGATTATTTCATCCTTAAAAAGCTTGATTCCCCAGGCATTTCTCATAAAATAAGATGATATACTTCATTAATATCTTTAAATGGAGAAGTTTCTGGTTCGTAGAGCCAGAAGATAATTGGATACAAAAATACGTGACTTGAAGGTTATTTCTTCCACCACATTTTAGTCATGTAAGATGTCTTAATCCCTGGATTTCTCCATACTTGACTGATTTTATCTATCTTTTTATATGGAATAAGTAACAAATACTTCTGACACTTTGAATTTTTTAAATTTATATCATTATACTCACCCTTATTCCAGAGAGGATTTAAAGTAGTTAATAAAAACATACAAAGTTTAAAAATAAAAAAAATGTAATGAGATAAAGCAAATGTAAAATAAGTGGGTGAAGAAATCAGGATAAGGTATGAGAGAAGGATAAAATGAAATCGTGAAATGAACTCTATCCCTTAAGGGCCAGTACTCTTTTTGAGGATGATACTAACTCTTCTGAGTAGCTGCCAAGACAGACCCAAGTTGAAAAGGGTCAAACTGTCCTGAGATTGAGGCCAGAGAGAAATTACTCCAGTGCATGAGGTTTAGGTGTGACAATAACAGCAGTGACGGCAGCATCTACTGAGGCTTCCTATGGGTCAGGAACAAGGCTAACCCCTTACATCAATGGTTTTATTTGAACTTTTATTTCCATTGTTAGTGGAGAATCTTTATTCCTACTTCACATGTTTTCACATGATTCCCTAGGACAGAAACATTTGGGAGTAACTCTTTGGGCTTTTTGGATCTGCCTCTTACATAATTTCTTCCTCCTCAGGAGTTTGGGAGAGTTGATGAGTTTGAGAGAAGGAAGGAGCAGCTGCAGCTCTGTCCCCAGGAAGGCCTGTTCTCCAGCCCAGGGGCTCTTTGCCCCTCTACGCATAAAGCTTGCTCTGCAGAGTTCTACCTCCTACTTCTGGACTTCTTATGTATTCCTCAATTTAGCTTTATTAGGAAGTAACCAGACACTGTCTGCAATCCTTTATCTGAAACTCGTGAGGCCATGTGGGATTCAAAATTCAGAAATGTTCAGATTTTAGAAAGGTTATGTGGTTCATTTACAGATTCTGGAACAACTCTCCATCATCAAACATATTATTTCTACAATAAAAGTTATGAATATTCACACTGAATGAGATAAATTAAGACTATATATCACATCGATAGTCCAGAGGTAGGTATGATTATCACTCCTATTTTAGTAAGGAAGAGACTGAGACAGAGCTTAAATAATTTGGTGTCTATTCAAAGTGGCAAAGTCTAGTTTCAACCCGAGAGAGAGGAACTACTGCATTTGTGCTTTTAACCACTGCCTTTCTACGTCTGTGGATAAAAATAAGAAAACAATTTGCATTCTCTTTCCAGTTAAAGTAAACCTCAAAGGATAACCCTTTTCCCAACAAAAATAACTGTAGGCATCTTCATTGCTATCAACCATCTCAGTCTGATGAGAAAAGAATGAAATTCTTCGAATAAAGTACCAAGCAATTTAGGACAAAGCACTAAAATAACACCTCTGCACACTTTCTTCTAAGGAAAATCCTCAGGATTAAGTCCTGTTTGCGCATTATCATTCTCTTGATATCAAGTATTCAACATGAGGCACACTCTACTCTTTTTCCCCTAAACCTGGTTGTCTTTGCACTCAGACATCTTAACTATGTTTGGATTTTCATGAAATTCTATCTGGAAATCAGTGAGAACTGTGTACACAAATTCCTCTCACATTTCTGCAATAGTAAACAGTCTCAAATTTACATTACCTCATTTACTCTGCACAGCTAATCTGTGAGAAAAAGAAACAGAGAATGCCCACATTTCGCAAATGAAGAAATGGCGGACAAGAGAAAGGAAATTCTCCAAGGTCAGATTCTCCAAATAGTGGTAAAATTAGTACTGAGACTCAGGACATTTTCTTCCCCAGAGCACAATAACCATCTCTGTGTTCTAAAAGCTTGGGGAATAGGTTTCTCTTCAAAGGAAAACATAGATCGTTTATCTAAAGAGCGTCAACTCTATTCATACAGGTTCCAACTTGTTCACGAATAACTTCATTTGCTGCTAAATTGTTGGTGAAGTTTCCCAAGAACAACAGAACCATTTACGTATTCAGACTGATTCTTATTTTGTTCTCAGAATCTCCACTTAACATAAGAGAACAATAAGGAACATTTTTGTTCTGTTCTTCACAATTGCAGTAGTATTTTAAAACATTTTAATATGAAATATAAATAAAGTTATAGAGAATAATGATGGTCCCTTGAAGAGCATGATAATGACATTCACTGTCTAGCTACAATACACATTAGCATTTTGCTGTTTGTTTGCTTCAGATTTTTTCTGAAGTAATAAAGTCCCAGTGAGTGTTTCCCAGGCCATTCTTTTCTCACAGTACCCAGAGGTAACTAGCAAACTTAAGTTTTGTATATTAATTTACAAATATTTATATAGTACTTTTGCATTAAATTTTTTAAATACGGGATTTTTTTGTATTTATAAAATGATAAATTTATCATTGACATAAATAATTTGTATTTACTGTTCTGCAGTTTTTTTATACTCACTGTTTTGGGGGATTTATGTTGATATTGAAAGCTAACACTTATGCCTTTAGTTTTTGTGGTATTGTGGATGGGATCTTTGTTTCAATTAAATTTCTAATTGGTTATAACTAGTATATGAGAACACTACTGATCTAGAATCAAGGAAGCTTTCTGAAGTCGTTTGTTATTTCTAATAGCTTGTAGATTCTCTTAAATTTTCCAGGTTGCACTAAGAAATGTGATCATTTCCATTTAGAATGATCACATTTCTTAGTGCAACCTGCTGCTTTAGAGAATAAAAAGCTCCCAGGATATCTAATTTCTAAAATAAAATCACTCTCCAGTATCTACAAGGATATGATCCAATGCAGAGATTCAGGAGGTGCC
>NW_011888785.1:17106543-17115358 GCF_000151845.1 Pteropus vampyrus | reverse complement strand
TACTCACTGTTTTGGGGGATTTATGTTGATATTGAAAGCTAACACTTATGCCTTTAGTTTTTGTGGTATTGTGGATGGGATCTTTGTTTCAATTACATTTTCTAATTGGTTATAACTAGTATATGAGAACACTACTGATTTAGAATCAAGGAAGCTTTCTGAAGTCGTTTGTTATTTCTAATAGCTTGTAGATTCTCTTAAATTTTCCATGTGGGCAATCATCTGAAAAAGAACAGGCAAGCGTTTTTAGAATGATCACATTTCTCAATGCAACCTGCTGCTTTACAGAATAAAAAGCTCCCAGGATATCTAATTTCTAAAATAAAATCACTCTCCAGTATCTACAAGGATATGATCCAATGCAGAGATTCAGGAGGTGCCTCCTAGTCCCCTGAGTGTTTTTCAGGAGATGTAGTTATAACCACGTTCTTTCTTGCTCTGTCACCAAAGACTTTATTTCCTTAGGATTGCTTGGTGTGGCTTCAAATGGAGCACCATAAGCCAAAAAAACTGGAAGCAAAAAATGGGTGACTTTTATTTTAAGAAGAGTGTATTACCCCACTTAAGAACATCTGTGATTTTATACAACAGTGGACTTTTTGGAGAAAAATAGATTAAAACAAATCAATTTATTCTCTTTATGGTATGTCAATAAAACCAGTTGGAGAAGAGCTATGAATTCAACATCGTCTGTTCCTATTGAGAAGAAAAGTAAAAGTCACATAATAAAAACGAAGGTCAGAGATTCATTATCTTTGTGGCCATTTATTCTGACCACCTATCAGTGCTGGGCAAAAAGACCATAGTCTTAATAAAGTAAGAGTCTCCTGGGAAAGCATAGTCTGATTTCCATGTGACCTGGAAGCCAGAACTTTAACTATACGTCCTTTCTCATTATTTTGAACTGACATTGTTTAAGGACATTTTTCCTAAAACTCTGTTTAGTAGAAGACATTATCAAATAAACTCTATGTGTCTATTAGTGTTCTTTGGATGCAAGCAATAAGAACTGACTAAATTAAGCAAAAAAGTTATTGAAATATTCTAGGTAGCTCAGAGTCAAAGGAAATGTTGAATAATTAGGCCTCTGGAAGGAAAGGGATGGAGAGAGCCGCAGGAATCTGAATTGACTCTGCAGAGAACTGCCACTTGTCAGTTCTATACATATTCCTGTCTCTGTTCCTCCACTCAATATCAAGAGAGAGACTGATTTGCTCGGCTCATGCCGAGTGGCCCCGCCTAGGTCATGTGTGTTGGTTGGTCGAAGGAGGGTGGCAGGGAGGGCACCTTCACTTTCATCGTTCCAGGACTATATGTGCTGGAGTAGGGGAAGCTATCAAGGGAAATCGGGGTTTTCTTATCCAAGAAAAGGAGAGAATTGCTGCACAGGAGGTCACAACAGATATTCATTTCACTCTTCCTCGGCATGCTTTTTATCAAACCTTAATATAGCAGTTTCCTGGCGGAACCTTCTGTCAGTAGCGACCAAAGGGATCTAGGACCCCAGAAGGAGATGACTGCTCTGAAAATGCCTCGGGAATGCTGAGGAAGGAGCCCATCAAGTCCATTGGGGACATCAGGCTGTTAGCATGGACCTGAGTCCTCTAGGAGAAAGTAGCCTTATCACACATATGAATAATGAAATGGGACTGAGTCTTTTAAAACTGAAGAGTATTCATGGGCCCTTATGGGTAGGCTGGCCTAGAAAGCTTCCAGGAAAGCAATAAAAGGACTTTTAATTTTTAAACTTCAGACTATTGTTGGAGCAGTTAGCTACCCCAGGAGACTTTTGTGGTGCCCATCTCCCAGCTTGACTGCATAGCCAAGGCTTCTTCCTAAAACATCTCTCCCAGCATCCTTGTTTTACTTCTGCTGCCCATTGTCTTTGCCTGTAAAGCAGGTAAATGTGCAGACTCCAGAGTGGACCACCTGGGTTCATTCTGACTCTTCTACCTACTTTTTGGGTCACCCTCTCTGTCCCTATCCTGGCTCATATGTGACTGCTGCTGCTTTACCACTTGCAGCTCTCTAATCTTCCTCCTCCTTCATAAGCTTTATTAAGGTACCCAATCATAGAATTATCTCCACTTCCTCATAGCATCTGATTCGGAGAAAAGTCTTGCTTCCTTAAGCCCTCCCCCAAATCAACTAATGTAAGATCAAATTCTTCAATAAGTTCTTTTGACACCTCGTATGGAGACACCCACATTTCCCTCTCTGTAATGAATAATAAACACCTTGTTCAACAGGATGTTCCCGGTGATCTTTAGCTCGAGGGTATTGACACAATCATGGGTTTTGAAATTTGAGTGACTGGATTTGGCATCCTGGCTCCACCACTTACCAGCTATATGATCTGACAGGTTTCTAAACCTCTCCATTCCTCAGTTTTCTCTTTTGTAAAATGGAGATAATTACAGCACCTTTTCACTGAACTGTTAAGAGTAATAACATGTCAAGAGCTTAGCACAGTGCCTGACACATAAAAATTTATCAATAAATATTTGCTATTATTATTAGCTCAGTGATAGTATAACTTTATTTATCTAATGAGCAAACTATTCTAAAATCTGCATTTGATTTGCCTTTCAAGATTGGTGGAATTATCCGTTTTTCCATTGTTCTTGCCAAATTACATAAACCTGAATTCCAGTGTATGTGTATGAATGTATGCATGCACCCATTTGGTGAGAGGATAAGAAGAAGGCCTAACGATTACTGAATATTACATACCAAATAATTTGCTGGGTTGTTTATTTTTTTTTGTAGTGAACAAAAGCTAAGGAGATTTTTATGAAAAATAAATTTGAGGCTAGATGCAAAAGTTTCCAGCAGAACTGCAAACAATTTTGTTGGAAAAAGGGGCTATTCAGCCATCTTCCTGAGGAATTTGAGGCTGATTTAAGTCTGAAGCAAGGATTTAGGTTTGATTTTCCTGCTAAGGGTTGGTGAATTCTCTGCCAAAGACACGACCTTCAAATTTTTTTTTCCCCCTAAGAAATGTCTTTTAGAGCCTGCAAAACAAATTTAACTCACATGAGAATGTAAATCAAGTTAGGCTATGAAATCGCATATGTAACTTACTGGCTCCATAAAAGTTTGACAGCAGAATTTAGATTGCAACAAACTTCGAGAAGACCTTTTATTTCAGGGTCTCAAATGATTAAATGATTAAAATTGCTCTTTAATAATTAAACGTGCCATCTGTATAAGGCAGAGTGTGACCTTTCACCCTATGGGTCTCAGGCTGTTCTAGAATTTCTGCAGTTGGCAAATATGGGACCAGAAACCCATTGCTATTCTTCCTTTGAAATATTAGAGGAGCTGACTTAGAGCAGCTGTTTTTGTGCTGCCAGATTTCATTGAAATGTGGGTTTTAAAAGCCCTTGGCTTGTCATTTTGAGTTAGCTTACCCTAATCAGAAATTTCACCATAATATAATTCAACTGATGCCTGAAACTCAATATAGCAGAACATTTGCTGAACAATGCATTTAACAACAATAACCAACCGGAATGTACATTTTCCATTGAAATGTCCTTTCCATGTTATATGTGCCCTCAAAAGTGTCTAAAAGATTATGTACATTCTTTTTTCTCTAACAATGAAATATCAGGAAAACAATCTCCACTATGCTCTCTCCCCTAGTCGGGCACATAAAAGGGAATCTGACATTTAGAGAACTATATATATGCTCTACTACTGAAATATTGATGCAACCTAGTCATTAAGCCAACTGTAGTAATTAGATAGCAAAGATGGGTACACTTGCACAGCTCAGAGATTGACAGGTACAGTGGTCAGTACAAAGGAATATCAGTCACCATAAACATAATTTCTCTGTGTGTTTTGGGAGAGGGGCATTGACCTTAACAGTGCTCACTAATTAATCTATAGTGTCCTGGAGACTTTTCATCTGCTTGCTTTCAACAGGCTGTTTAGTTATTAAAGTTCAGCTGTTAGACTACATCGAATGTTTTAAATGTTGACTTTAGTGCTTCCTTTGGAGTTAAAGTCCATTCTCTACTTCCATTTAAAAGTATGGACTTTTAAAGCAAAGATAAGAGAATTAGTCCTACTTTTTAAAAAAATATACTGCTAATTTTATTTTTAAAAGCTAAACCAGGGAAGAAACACTCTTAGATCTGCTATTTGAGTTTGTTTCTCACATAAACTTATAGCCAGAATCAGGAAAAATTATCCTATTATGCTTTATTGTATTCAGGATCCAGATAGAATTTGCTGGGTTTTAGATATAACATAAAATAGGATACATTTGCCCCCCTTTTTTTTTTTTTTTTTTTGTCCCCCAGCAAGATTTTAAGCCACGGGGAGAGAGAACGAGTATTCACTCATTTACTTATTCAAAAAGTATTTATTTCTGAGTTCCTTTTGTAATGGGTACTAGAATACTTATGATCATCAATAAGACATGTAAGAACTCAATCTTGGATTGATATAGGGAGCCAAATACCTAAAATAATATCTATAATGCACATCATTTTACACATATAAGTGTGTATACACAAAAGTTATAAATCAGAGGAGAGGGATATTCAATTTGTGAAGGAAAGATGTGGTGCTTATTTACCAGCTCACCTTCCAAATCCATCCTCTATCCTTCTCTGCCCTGCTCTGCCCTCTACAGATAGCATTACCTGAGTTTCTTTGCCCCTCTGGCTTTGGGAGGATAGATAGTAGGAGAAGAAGAAAGAGGTCAGGGTATTTATTCCCCTTACTCTCTCAGCCAGATTATATTTCTCTATCCTATGACTGCAGCTCCTGTCTAGTAGTCCCTCTCCAGTTCTGTCTGAGTTTCAGCTTCTCTGCTCCCGCTTTGCCCCTTCAGTTCCAGAGCTTCGTTTATTAGCTCCTGGGTGCTTCACACCCCTTTGTTCTTGTTACTCTTGCCTAGACTTCTGTATTGAGTCTCTTCGCTAGATTTTCTTCAATTAACGCTCCTTCAGGGCCCTTGACTGACACAGAAGGAATACAGAAGGTCGAAAAAGGTAATACAGAGCTTTCTTTACCTTCAAATGTTCAACATAATTTGATAGCTCTGAGCAAAGCTACTATCCAGACTGAAAACATGTCATTTCTGTTTCCACCAACAGATGGCATTAGCAGTCACGTCAGTCATTTAGAGCTGTGCATTGTTCTTTTCTGGAGTCTGCTGGCTATTGTGATGCAGTAGTCACTCTTATCCTAGCATTCTCGGTTTCAACGGTTTCAATTACCCATATGTACAGGAAAGACATATTATCTGTAGGGTTCAGTACCATCTGCAGTTTCAAGCATCCACAGGGGTCTTGGAACGTGTCCACAGATAAAGGGGCACTAGTATATTGTAATTTATAATAAGGAACATATATTTGGTCTTCATCCCCATTTTTGAGAGCAATGAAGTTTTCTTTTATTATGTTAATGCGGTGACTTCTGCTGAAGTCCTAAATCCCAATGTGGCTGTATTTGGAGATAGGGCCTTTGAGGGGGTAATTTAGGTTAATGAGATCATAAGGCTAAGAGCCCAAATCCAATAAGACTAGAGTCCTTATGGGAAGAGGAGGAGACACCAGGACCGTGCACCACAGAGGAAAGGCAGGCCATATGAGGACACAGTGGGAAGGGGGCTGTCTACAAACCAAGGAAAGAGGTCTCGGGAGAAACCAACTCGCCAGCACCTTGAGCTTGGACTTCCAGCTTCCAGAACTGTGAGAAATGAATAAATTCTGCTTTAGCCACCAGTTTGTTGTATTATGTTATAGCAACCCGAGCAGATTTATGCACCAAACAATGGACAATAATCCACAAGAGATTAGAACAAGTGACTGAGGCAATGGAAGAAAATATTTGTGTGTGTGGCTAAAGAATCATAATATCAAATACCTGTTAGCATTAGGAGAGGGCTAGGAATTTGTTCTAAAACTTGAAATGAGGAATGACTTTGAAGTTCCCCTCTCTAAGCGACTGGATGGATATTGGTACTATTAATCAAATTAGAAATATAGGAGGAGTAACAAATTTGATAGGGAAGATGAGTCTGACTTAGGGCATACTGAATTTGGGGTATCTGAAGGACATTCAAGTAGAGATTTTAGAAAGAACTTGAAATATAGACCCAGAACTAAAGTGATAAATGATTTGGGATATAGAGTCAAGTAAAAATATTTATTGAGCACCTACTATGTTCTAGGCACTTTTCTAATGCTTGGGTTACATCAGTAAATGAAAGAGACAAACATCTCTACTCTGTAGAGCTTATATTCTAGTGGACAGGAGAAGGGGGAAAAAAGCAATAACCTAATAAATTATACAGCATTTTAGAAGGTAATACAATAACAGAATGATAGAGCATACCAAGGGGATTGAGAGTGCTGATATGAGGGAGTGTGGGTTGCAATATTCGCCGAGGTGGTTCAGGTTAAGCATCATTGAGAAGAGGCCATTTAAGTAAAGACTTGAAGGAGCTGAGGGAGTTAACCAAGGGGCTATCTGAAGGGAGTACGTTGCAGGTGGAGGAAACAGCCACTGTGAAGGCTCTGAGGTGATAGGATGCTTGGTATATTTGAAAAGCATCAAAGATGCCAGCTTGGCTGTTGCCTAATCACACAAGAGGAGAGTCATAGTATATCATGCTAGAGAGGCAAGGTTGGGTAAGTGTCAGATCACATAGGTGTCAGCTTTTTATACGGAGCTTGGGCATGACTCTGAGTGAGATGGAAGGTTCTAGATAGAGGTGTTACATGATCTAACTTTTATTTTAAAAGAATTGCTAACTAGGCTGTAGGAGCAGGGCAGGGCAAGAGTGAGGGTAGAGAAACCAGTTAGGAGGCTACTGCAGTCAAGATAGAGGAGATAACGGTTTGCTAATTTCAAAGGTTGGGGTGATTTGCTAATTAACTGGATGTGGTGTTTCAGAGAATAAAAGGAATCAAGGATGACACCAAGGTTGTGGGACTGAAAAACCAGAAGGATAGGAAAATGAATGGAAGGAAAGATCATACGTTTTGAACACATCAAGATGTAGAGATGAGATGTTTGTTTGCCATCGTTTGAAGAAGTTGAATAGGCAATTTGATGTATTTGACTGGAGTTTAGCAGACAGGTTCAAGCTGGCAATATAAATTTAGGAGTCTGAAGCACATGGTTGATATTTAAAGCCATGCCACTAGATGAGATTACCAAGAAAATAAATGTACCTAAAAAAGAAAACCAAGGACTCATTCTGGACCACCCCAATATTAACAGGTCTTAGAGAAAAGTGACATCCAAAAAAGAAGACTAAGCAGAAACAACCCGAGAAGTAGGAGGACATTCAAGAGAGCATTGTGAACTGGAAGCCAAGAGATTAATTACAGTGGTGTGATCGACAGAGTCAAATCTTGGTAACAAGTCAAGGAAGATAAGGGCCAGGATTTGATCATTGGATTTAGTTCTTGGAGGACAGCGATGTCCTTGACAAGGGACTTTTGGTTGATTGGGGGGCAGGGGAGTCTGATTAGAGAGTGTTTAAGAGATAATTGCGTGAGATTTGAAGTCAATGAATATAGGCTAATCTGGAGAAATTTTCTGCCAAAGGAAACAATGAGGTGATATCTCATTAAGGAAGTGGGTTAGGAGAAGGTTTGTTTGTATTTTTAAAGGCAGAATCAATTACAGTATGTTGATATACTGTTGAGAATGATCCAGTAGAGACTGAAGAACAAATGATGCAGAAGAAGGAGAGGAGAGTTGCCACAGCACTGCTTTTGGAGAGGTGAGGAAGGTGAGGGCTAGTGCCCTTGGGGCAGGTTTGACTTTGAAAAGGAGTCTAAATAATTCCTCTGTAGTAACAGACAAGAAAACAGAGAATGTGAGCACAGATGTTGGGGTAAGTGGAATTGGGGTCTAAGTTTCTTTCTGACTGGTTCAATTTTTTTTTTTCTGGTAGAAAACCAAGTCATCAGCTAAGAGTGATTTGGGAGGCTGAAGAGTAAGTGGCATTTGTTACGTCCCAAGCGTGTGAGATTGCTAGTTCCAGATCAGCTAGCGTCAGGTCTAACTCTCTGGTCAGGATGGTACTTTTGGTGGGGCAATGGAACCTCACCCATGAGGCACCAAGAGATTAAGGTCAGTCCAAGGGTTTCAGGTATCATGAGTGGTAACATCACTTTCCTAACCCTCAGCCTGAGATGAGATATTACAATTATCTGTAGATTCAAAGGCTCAGAACTGGTGAAGTATACATTTGGTCCAAGGGAAGCATAAGTAGGCGCAACAGAGTGTTAAAGAACAAAATTCAACTAAGTAAATTTGAAGATATGATTGGCATTATTAAGCAATTCATGCATCAATTCATGGGCAGCAATCCCATCACGCAACTAGAAGGGTGTTCTGAGGGGCTGTATAAAATGGAAGGTTTTTATAGGGAAGAAGGATGAGGCAAGGGAGCTATTAACAAAAGAAAAGAAAGGATTATTTTTAGAACGGGACATCTTGTTTTGGGGAAGGGAATGGCGAGGGTTTTTATCATGCAGATGCCTTTTCTTCCTAGGGGCTGCGGGATGGAGAGGGCCCACGTGACAGATGACCTCATTGCATTGACCAGAGAATTTCAGACTGATGTCAATGTAAGAAACGTCCAAACCTGCAGAGAATTTTAACGAGTTTATTTGAGCCAAACTGATGACAATTGCTGGGAAGCAAAATCTCAACGGATTAAGAAAATGCTTCAGAGAATAGCAGTTTTGCAGATTATATTATACATTAGAATCAAAAGAGGAGAGTTAAGGAGGGTTCACTGGTGGTAGATTAAGGGGGCGGGAGAAAACAAGGC
>NW_011888785.1:17097419-17106343 GCF_000151845.1 Pteropus vampyrus | reverse complement strand
GGATTACTCTGACATTCCTAGAGTCTGTTATCTTAGATGCAAAAAGACAATAAACAGGATTAAGGTAAAGCTTGACCTTTGTCAAGAAAGCTACAGGCCCCATGGTGTGACTACCCACCATGACCTGCTTTTAGTTAGAAATTTTTATGTTCAGACCAGCCCATGTGGTTTCTTTTAGTCTTTGAGTTTGTAGGGCTGGCCATGCTAGCCTCCCCTGAGCTTGTCAGGTTTAGTATGTAACCTTTTTTTCCGTCCACACTGGTTAATTAAGCTTATATTTCTGGGAGAGGTTGAAACAGCAATTAGGTCAGGTATTAAATCTAGGTTTGGTACCATGGGCTTTAGCGCAGTGACACCATTTTGGGCCTGTGGTTTTCTCTTTAATAGTTGTGATGCTCTGAGGGAAGGAGGGTCCTATCTCTTCTGTTCTGTCCTGGAAATTAAGGATCTTCTATAACAGACAACCAGCACAATCTACTGTTCTTAATTTGGAAAAATATCTTTTAAAATTTTCCCTTTGTTTTTTATTTATTTGGGTACTTTTTGTTTATTTTGTGTATGTGTAACATATATACACATATAAGGAAATGTGTATATAGATAGAACAAGAGAGTAAGCTTGATTTATGAATAAAGGAGCTTTATACATGGGATTTGTAGACTTACATACTCTCCTTCCTCATTGCAGATATTCAGATCAAATGTAAGAAGAACAGGGACCTTGCTTAAGAGCAATAATCACAAATCTGTTAACCACCATTTTTCCCTCCTTTGAGGAGTCTTGATATGTTGCTGTTTAAGAATCCTTTCAAGAGATGGAAAACATAACTCAAATTAGATAAGCAAAAGGGGAATTATAGACTCAGAACGATTTGACTCCAAGGACCATCTGATCCACTGGCCAGATGGATCAACAGGAACTCATTTCTCCTGAAATGCCTTAATTCTCATGCTGGCTGTCCCCTTATGAGGCAGAGTCCTTTGAGAAGTGGATGTCAAGACAGGATTAGACAGGGTGATGATTTGGGTCTCCATATATCAATGTCAGTTCAGGCTCTGTGTCCAAAAAGTCTTCAAAATGTCAGGCATTACTTTTTTCCTGGTGTACAGTCACCCTAGTAAAATGTTATAGATCCCTTTGCAGAAGGACTGGGAGAATCATTATGGTACATTTCTGATGCAGTGTTATGGAGTCCCTTCTAGAATGTGGACACCCCTTCGATAAATGCGTTCTGGATTTGAAAATTGGTTCAAGTTTAAGAACTTTGGAAGAAACCATGACTTTTTATTGGGGCTTACCCTCATCCTCCCGCTCCTCTATTCTTGCCCTTTTCTTGTGGATGTTAAACAACACCATTGCTCACTGCCCCTCTATTTTGCTCTATTAACCATCTCCACACCATGCCCCCTACCATGGGTCAAGCCTGCATAGGCTGCCTCTCTGACTTTGACAGTTGTTATGGTAATTATGGCCTTTTGGCTTCTTGTACTTAAGCACCACCACTCCACCATTTATTACTTTGGGGGCTCCATCGTTTCTATTGGGTATTAGCGAGCCCAGATCCATGATTACTTCTACTGTCAGTCTTGGCCTGCATCGAAGAGCCATCACTAAACTTCTTAGTGACATTGGTGCCCTTCTTACCAACACACTCCTGATGGCCTTGGTGAACAGTGTTTTCTCTGGACCTTCTCTTGGAACATAATCATCGGGTGGTTTTCCTGGCCTCACACATCTACTTTAGTAAGCCTAATTCTCTAGTCTTTTTATTCTTTCCCCTCCTCCTACCTGGGCAACTCAGGCATTTCTGCTTACCTCAGTGTTGGCCATCATTTTCTTCAGGCTTCTAAGAGCCACAGTAACAATGAGTTTGCCCGACACCCCTGAGGTCTTGCCAGGGTATTAAATCCTATATCTTACAAAAATACCCCTAAGTTGATGAAAATTTGCTTATCCAGTTTAACAGTCTAGCCCCTCGACCAAGTACCCTTAAAATTCAGTATCAGTGGTATTCATTGACTCTTGCCAATGCAAGATAAGAAGTATGCTTTGGAATATAATTTTTTTTCTCTCTTATCAGGCCCAGCATGTCCCCACCTGGATTCTACTGAGAGTTAACTCTAGTTATTGGCCTACAAGCCAGGAGAAGAGGCAGAGGTAGCTCCTATGAGGCACCTATCGAGACACGCTTATTTTCTAGCGTGCAGGGAAGCCAACTCTGCAAGCTCTGAGATTTCAGAGGGATAGGCAGAGTCAATATTACATCCTCAGAAGCATCCATCTATTCATCAAGGCCATCAGGAATGTGCTGATAAAAAGGGCGCCAGCATCACTAAGAAGTTCACTATATCTTCTTTACAGACTAAAATTGACAGTAGAAGCTGGGCTCATTGATATCCATAAGGATAATGAGGTTCCTAAAGTAATAAAGGCCGGCTGGTGACACTTAAACACAGAAGCCATGTTTCAGGGCCCCGTGTTTTCCCATCCACAGTTCTGATTCCAGCATAAGACCTGCCTGATGGGCACATAAATATCTCTGGAGCTCTTTAACAGTCAGGTCCTCAGCCTGCTGCTTATCTGTGTCTACTCTTCCACTGTAGGGGATAAGGGCTACTAAAGAGGTCCTTTTGTTTGGATTTCATACTTAGTCTTCAACTGCTAGTCAGTGGCCCTTGGTTTCTCATTAGCCCTATGGAGGGCATCAATACAATGCTATAATCAACCAATTTTGTTGTCCTTGTATAGGCACCGCTCCCTATCTCTTTCAAATGATTGAATTATTATATCTACCAGGTCATCCCTCTCCACTAGTTCATTTTCCTAGGCAGAAAACATTTCGCCACTAGTGAAATTTTTAGCAGTCCAGCTGTCATTTCTTTTCAGGGACTATCCAGACTCCACATACTTCTCAAGGTAGCATCTTCTTTACCCATTGGATAGTAAGTGAACTGGTCTCAAACTTTATCTTTCCTCATGTTTTCTCAGAACATTTCCATCCTTTAAGAATCAGCAGCCAAGATGGGATTAGAAGTGCAAGAGATTTATTGGGGAAGCAGAAGAGATGAAGGGGAGGAAGCTAGTGAAGGTAAGGAGATCCTTCGAATATCAGTACAGGTACAACACCTATAGTGGAGGGAGGAAAAGGAGGATTTGTTTGGTAGAGTTTCAGAGTAAAGCTCAGTTATAAGAAAGTTTCAATCAGATTGAAAGGAGTCCTCAAGCTAAAATCTCCCACTGGAAGCGTCCTACATTTGTACTCCTGCCATGTTTAGTCTTGGCTAGAAGCAGCCTATAGGAAGAAGAAGCATGGCTTTGTCATAAATATGATGGAAGAATCTGAGGAACAACAGTCAATTATGTTCTGAGCAGGGCACTTTTACGGCTATACTGTGCGTTGTCTCAAGATGGCTTTTAGCAGCTATGGGAATTAAATCCTTCTCAGTTTGAATCCAGAGAAAGATAAACATCTTTGTCTCAGCATTCCTAGCAAAAGCCCTGAGATTGACTTGGATTGGACCAGGTTAGGTAATGTGCCCACCCCTGACCCAGTCACGATGGTCAAGGAAATGCCATGTTCTGATTGGTTCAGGTCTAATGTTCAGGCTCCACTTTCAGTGTAGGTGTTGGAACTCCACTTATACTACGAGAACTGAGAAGTGGGGAGGGGGCAGATTCCCGAACAGAAATATGCACATAAAGAATATATGTATTTTTAATGTTCATGGCTATTGCCAGGTTGCTTTCCAAAGACACTATAACAATTCACAGTTCCACTAAAAGGTATAACGGTGCTTTTCCTTACATCTTCACCAACAATATGCGTTAACTCTGTTTTAAAATTTTTTGGCCAACCTGATGGATACAAATTGCTAGCTCATTATGACTTCAACTTACAATTTCCTAGTACTGGCATATTTTAAAATATATATATTTTTAACATTCATTGGCTACCTGGATTTGCTTTTCTGTAGATGGACTCTTCATATCCCTTGTCCATTTTCCTATTATTTTTCTTGTCGTCTTTTTCTTATTGATTTATAAGAGTATTTTTCGTATTATACCTGATAACTCTTCATCTGTTCTCTGCACTGCAAACAGGCAAAGAAAAAGCAGTCTGGAATGCTGCACGTTCTTCCCCTTCTCCACCTTTATTATCAGTGCTAGGTGCATAATCCTCAAGGTGAAGACTAACTAGATCAGTCGACATGCCAGGAATGCCATGGGACAACGCATCATTCATTTTTGAAAAACAAAACAAGATAGGCCCCGGTCAAGGCCAAGTTTCCATGCCCCGCCCTTCCCCCCGCCCCCACCCCCCACACTGGAGCAACATTGCTCAAACTCCAGTCATTCCAGAACCACCTTCACCATTTTGTCATATCCTTTAAATCATACACTACTATTTACAGTTCCTAAACTTGACATTTTTGCATAGATTTCTTTTAAAACAGAAGTTTATATTGTTGCCATCCTGTCATTATAGCTACTAGTTATATTTTTCTATTACACATTAAAAATAAATTCATAGATATGAAAATAAAAGACATTCATTTATGTACCATTTAAAATATGTCATACTTTGGGAAACTGCTCAAAGCACGCTGTAGGGTCATAGACTCCTCAAGGGCAAGATCGGTGAGTTTCAGGACCGCACCGCTTAATCTCACAACAAACCCCACCGCGTGGAGTAGTAGCTGGCAGGTTCATTTACATCTGAGGAAAGCAGCGCAGACAGGTGCAACTGCTTTACATACTATCGAGTGGTGGAAATTAGAATCCAGGCCTTTCTCCAAAAACCACGGCTTAGCAGGTATCGATTAAGCCCACTGGACCAACTGCACCCGGTGGTGGGGGCACGAGGCAGCCCGAACCTAGTGCGGACCGGGATTGCATTTCCAACGTTCTGCGTTCTGGCCAGAACTTTAGGAGTTCTCAGGTTCTGCGAATTATGCCGGTGCCCAGCGCCTGGAGCGGAGTCCGTCTGTCCAACTCGGTACCCTGGGCCCACCGCGGTCTCACGGGCCGGGAACCTGTGGAACCCAGGCTGCAGGAGCCATGTGCTGGCTGCGGGCATGGAGCCAAATCCTCCTGCCAGTTTTCCTCTCCATCTTTCTCATCCAACTGTTTATCAGCTTCTCAGAGCATAGTTATTCCCAAATCTCCAGACACAGGGGCAAGCAGAGAACAAATTCTGCGGATGATGGTGAGCCATCCCGAGCCCAGAGGTTGGTGCCTCACAGCGCCGCCGCTGCCCTATTTCCTCTCGATTGTGCCACCCTGACAGGCTGAGATTTTCATTTTTAAAGTTACCGTTTGGTGTAGGCGGGAAAATATTTTCAAAGGCTCCTTTTGTTTTTGGTAAAATTCAGTTAAATTGGGCTCAAATTAATTTATCTTGTCTGAAATGAGAAAAGTGGATTAAAATTGTTTTAAATTTGGGAAAGCAGGTTTATGCCCTTCACTTTTTTCATTACCCGTAAAGCACATAAGTTTTGTGCTGTGAATAAGTCGTTGGGTTTTGTTCTAATCAGATTCTACTCAATAGCCATACGTGGTCTTTCTAAATGTTTTAAGGTCTTAATAAATTTGGGTCTTATCCTAAGAAATAATTACTTCCTTTCGTTCCCCTCTCTAACTGTAGAAACTTTGAAAAGTCAAAAGTCATGCTGAGTTGAATTCATAAACTTGGAAGTAAGATTTTTTGATTCCTAAATTGGAATTATATAGATAAAATAAGGACAAAATTTTAATTACTTGGAAAATGCCTTGTAGAGCCAAGATTGCCATTTTTATGAAGACTATAAGAGAATAATTACTGCTGTCTGGTTTCCAGAGTCTAAAAGAATGTTAATATCTGTAAGTGAATCAGTCTTCCTTACTAAAATCAAACCCTAATCTCTCAGCTTTGCATTGAAATAAGACCCTTCTTTGAGAGGGCGGGGGAGGGGAGAGGCTGAATCAAAAGGCCTAGCTTGTTTCCCTTGGTTGTCCTCTTTCCCATAGATTTCTCTCTTAACCTTGGTCGTCCTGACACATACTCCAGGAGGAATAGTGTTCTAGTACCATCCCTGCCCTGTCCTCCCTACCAACAGTGCCTAAAAACATAGGCCACGCTTAGAAACAAATCCTTCCCCTAGTTCCCTAGCAAATTGGAATCAGACTTGAATTTTTTCAAAAGACTTTATTAAATACTGAGGAAGAACAAAAAAAGAGTAAACAAAAACAAATCAAGAATCATAGATAAAAGGGACCGATCAACACTTGTCAGCATTTCGAGGAAATTGCTTCCTTTTGTGAGGGAAAGCCTGGTTTGGCCTTTCCTAGGCCTCTTTCGAGTGTTTGCTTCCTAGCCTGAGGCAGTTTCCTCTTCGTGGTTGCAGTTAACCTTCCCATCTGATAAGGATATGGCATCTTAGACATTTGCTTTCTTCACTGCCAAAACTGAGACAAGGAATTCTAACCCTTCACTGCTAGGACTTTGAGTGACAGGCCTTTCCCACAGGCAACCATAGGACTTTGAGAGACCTCACTGAGCAATATCTCAAAAAGTTATATTTTGCACTTGGAACATTGGGTTAAGAATCTTCTCCAATATCTAATGAATGAATTTAAAAAGTACTAAAATGTAGAGAAATTCTTTTACCAGGAGCAACCATACAATAAAAAGGCATAATCCAAAAAGCAAGTGGCAACCAAGAAAATAAATAAAAAATTCTGGATCAGAATAACAGCACAGCAATGCTCCAAATGCCACCATCACTCCTCAGAAGTAATTAGTGAGTCACTAAATTCCAAGAACTTTCAATAATACTCCCCGATCTGGAGAGATGCATATCTTTACCCTATTCTGAAGATCAAGAGAAGAAATGGTTACAGAGGAGACCTAAGAGAAACAGAAACTGAACAGTGGCCTGACTCTGATCGAAACACAGATTCTTGGGCTACAGTGGATTCAGGGACAGATCTACAATCCAAAGACATCCCCTTTATGGAAACTGGAAACACCTCCAACTAGCGAGAGTGAACCCTAGCAGTTGAAAATGGCAAAACCTCAGAAAAGAGAGTAGAGCCCAGCTAGTCTAACAAAATCTGGCACAGCCTCACCTAAGTTCTCTGCCTTTAGCACCAAGTTATTAGGACATAAAATACCATAAAACTAGTTCCTCAGAAAAAAAATCTCAAGGACAGTAGTGAGGTGGTCAAGATGAAAATAGACACTATAGCAACTATGCAAATACTGTATAGCTAATGCAATTAATAATGAATTTAAGGAGTATATGATAGCATGTAGATAACAAATAATGTACCCTAGAGGAAAACATAACTGTTTTCCCACAAGTGCTTTGAGCTAGAGAACCACCGAATGAGAAGTAGGTTCAGTGAAACAAGTCTCAAAATCAAGATAATAAGATATTAGAATAAGATGAGAATACAGATTTCTCCCAGGAAATAAATTGAAGGCTTAATAATTCAAATATGAGGCAAAGCTTCCAAGCTTTCTCTTTATTTCAGTCGGTATCCATTTGTTTATTTCTGCTAATCGCGAACATGCCAAGACTATTTGTCATGCACGTTCTAAGTATACTTTGGGCTGTGGTAGCTGCCTCCCTCTGTTCTTTGGTCTAGAAGTGCTGATATCTGGGAGGAGGTGGGGTTTCACTCTCCCCTGGTATACTTTTCAGTCTCTTGCATTGCCTGCTTACCCAATAAGGACAAGAAAGTCTATTAAAAAGATTGCTAGTTAGCTATACAAATGTTCAATCTCGACCTCTAAGATGGATCCAGATCAGGTGATTTACTGATATGAAGATAATGAGGCCATGAGGGACAGATTTGGAAAGCAATGGAAGAAAAGTCAAGGAAAGTAAAGGTCTAAGTGATGTCAAAATGCATGTGAGAAAGGAAAGGAATGAAGATTCTAGTCAGAATAGAATATTGCAACTTAAGAGTTCATGGTTGGAGCCAACTGAAATGATGGCAAAATCCTCCTTCAGATCATGGAAATAGTTTGCTTAAAGTAAGGTAAAGAATCGAAATTTCTCTGGATGGTAGAATTCCAACTGATTTTTTTTTAATGTATAGTTATTTCTTATGTTGAACATGTATCATTTTTATAACCACATAAAGAGAGTAATCCTGTTTTAATTTGTCGGGGGTGGGGGAGGGGAAGGAATGGGAATGAGAAGAAAGAAATGATTAGGACTCAGTGGAAAAAAACAAAGCTGTGGACTTTCTATTCACCGGAACATTTTTAGATGCAGCATAAGAAACCAAGATTATAGTTATAAAAGAAATGTAATTTTGTCTCACTTGAGCAAAAAAGAGAAGGGTAGAAATGCAGTGGACCTCAGAAATGAGTGAATCACCACCAGCTCCCTATTTCTTCTAATCTTTTCTCTTCTTTTCTCTATCAGCTCCATTCTCTCCTACGAGCTTCATCCTCAGAACTCCTTTCTTGGGCCACTGGAAACTCCCAGGCTCACATCCTCTCAGCTTTCCAAGTAAAGAGAAAAAGGCTCTCCACTAACACTTAACCCTCAAGTTCCAATTTCTAAACTGTGAGAAGAGGATTCTGATTGGTCTCACTTGGTCATATTGCCTCTCCCTGAATCGATGAGTGTGGTCTGGGATTAGCCCAGTTGATTCAGGAGTGCAGTCTTCGATGCTTGGCTGAGATCAGGGAGTTTGTGTAGGAGAGAGCAGTTACCCACCCTACTCTTATGTTTAGAGCTGAGGAGGGAGCAGTTCTGCAGAGGATGAGTTATATTTCCGAGGAGGGAGAGGTGCTTGTGGTCAAAACAGTAAATATCTTGGACATATATCCATACTCTCTCATGTTAACGAGTAAACTTGAATGTGTTATTCACTCTCCTGAGCTCAGCTTTCTTTATCAGTAAAGTGGGGATAATAATAACCACCTT
>NW_011888785.1:17085501-17096456 GCF_000151845.1 Pteropus vampyrus | reverse complement strand
TTTGCTTATTGTTTCTAGTAGTGTCATTGTGGAGTCTTTAGGGTTTTCTATATAGAGAATCATGTCATTAGCAAATAGTGACAGTTTGACTTCTTTGTTGCCTATTTGGATGCCTTTTGTATCTTTCTCTTGCCTGAATGCACTTGCTAGGACCTCCAATGTTATATTGAATAACAGCGGCAATAGTGGACAGCCTTGCCTTGTTCCTGATCTTAGAGGGAAGGTTTTTAGTTTTTCACCATTAAGTATAATGTTGGCTGAGGGTTTGTCATAGATGGCCTTTAATGTGTTAAGGTACTTTCCTTCTATAGTGATTTTGTTAAGTGTTTTGATCATAAATGGATGCTGTATCCATTTGTCAAAGGCTTTTTCTGCATCTATTGATATGATCATATAATTCTTATTTTTTAATTTGTTTATGTGGTATATCACATTGATCAATTTGCGTATTTTGAACCATCCCTGTGCCCCTGGGATGAAGCCCACTTGATCGTGGTGTATAATCTTTTTACTATGTTGCTGTATTCGATTTACTAGTATCTTATTTAGGATTTTTGCATCTATGTTCATGAGAGCTATCGGTATGTAGTTTTCTTTTTGTATGTTATTCTTATAAGATTTTGATATCAGGGTAATATTGGCCTCATAAAATGAGTTAGGAAGTATTGCTTCCTCTTCGATTTTTTAGAAGAGTTTGAGGAGAATAGGTATTAAATCTTCTTTGAATATTTGGTAGAATTCACTGGTAAAGCCATCTGGTCCTGGACTTTTACTTCTTGGTAGGTTTTTGATGATGGTTTCAATTTCCATACTGCTAATCAGTCTACTTCGATTTTCCAGTTCTTCTTGACTCAGCCTAGAAAGGTGGTATTTTTCTAAGTACTGGTCCATTTCTTCTAGGTTATTAAATTTGGTGTTATATACTTTTTCATACTATTCTTGTATGATCCCTTGTATTTCTGCAATGTCAGTTGTAATTTCCCCTCTTTCATCCCTGATTTTGTTTATTTGTGTCCTTTCTCTTTTTTCTTTCATGAGTTTAGCCAGGGGGTTGTCAATTTTATTAACCTTTTCAAAGAACCAGCTCTTTGTTGCATTTATTATTTCTATTGTTTTTTTGTTTTGTTTTGTTTTCAATTTCATTTATTTCTGCTCTAATTTGGATTATTTCTTTCCTTCTGCTTTTAGGCTTCATTTTTTCTTCCTTTTCTAGTTTTTTAAGATGAAGCATAAGGTTGTTTATTTGGGCTTGTTCTTATTTTTGTAAGTAGGCCTGTAATGATATAAAACTTTCCTCTTATGACTACTTTTGCCGTGTTCCCAAAGTTTTGATATGTTATACTATCATTATCATTCGTTTCTATGTATCTCTTGATCTCTCTTTTTATTTCTTCTCTGACCTAGTTATGCTTCAGTAGTATGTTTTTTAATCTCAATATATCTATGGTTCTTCCTGCTTTCTTTTTGCAGTTGATCTCTAGTTTCAAAGCATTATGATCAGAGAACATGGTTGGTATGATTTCAACCCTCTTATATTTGTCAAGGCTATCTCTGTGTCCCAGTATGTGGTCAATCCTCGAGAATGTTCCATGTACACTAGAGAAGAATGTATAAGCAGATGGTTTTGGATGAAAGGCTCTGTGAATGTCAATTATGTCCAGTTGGTCTTATGTGTCATTTAAGGATGTTATTTCCTTATTGATTTTCTGTTTGGATGATCTGTCCATATCTGACAGTGGGGTATTTAGGTCTCCTACTATGATAATGTTTTGGTCTGTTTCTCCCTTTACTTCTGTTAGTAATTGCTGTACATATTTTGGGGCTCCCTGATTGGGAACATAGATATTAATAAGTGTTATGTCTTCTTGGTGCATGATTCCCTTTATCTTTATGAAGTGTCCCTCAATATCTTTCTTTACCTTTTTTATTTTGAAGTCTATTTCGTCTGATATTAGTACCACTACTCCTGCTTTTCTCTGAATGCCATTTGTTTGAAATATCATTTTCTACCCTTTCATTTTGAGTCTATATTTGTCTTTGGAACTGAGATGTGTCTGCCTGAGGCAACATATGGTTGGGTTTTGTTTTTTGATCCAATCTGCAACTCTGTGCTTTTTTATTGGTGAGTTCAGTCCATTAACATTTAGGATAATTATTGAAATATGATGTCTTTTTATAGCCATTTTATCATTTGCTTTCTGGTAGCTCGGTGTTTCCATTGCTTCTTCGTCCTTGTGTTTCTGTTTTCTTTATTTTGGTTGTCTTTTGTGGGTGTTCCCTCTAGTCCTTCTTGTTTTATATTATATACTTCAGTTCTGAATCTTTGGCATGTGGTTACAATTATGAATATGTAAAGAACAGTTATATATATACAGTCATCCATTTTCTTCTGCATGTGCCTTATCTCCACTCCCCTTTGTGAATTTGGATCTCCTCCTCTTTTCAGTCATTATTGTCTCAGTTTGTCCCTATATATGCTGAACGTTCATTACTATCTAGCGAATCTCTTATTTTTAAACTTATAATGCCCTATTCTTAATAAGGGTTACACTTCTCTGTTTCTATCAGCCTGTTTGTCAACTTACTCCTAATTATGTATTTTTTCTTTGTCATTTTGTTTTACATGAGCTGACCTCTTTCAGTATTTCCTGTAATGCAGGCCTTGTAGTGGAGAATTCCCTCAATTTTTGTATGTCTGGAAAGGTCTTTATTTCTCCTTCGTATCTAAAGGAGAGCTTAGCTGAATACATTATTCTAGGCTGGTAGTTCCTTTCATTTAATAGTTTGAATATTGGTTCCACTCTTTTCTGGCTTGTAAGATGTGTGCTGAGAAGTTCGACAGTAATCTAATAGGTTTTCCTTTAAAAGTTACTGCTTTCTTCTCCCTGGGTGCCCTGAGAATTCTGTCTTTGTCATTGATTTTTGATAATTTTAGTACAATGTGTCTTGGTGAAGGCTTTTTTGGGTTGAGATAATTGAGTGTTTTGTTGACTTCTTGAATTCTAAGCTCCAGCTCATTCCTTAGATTTGGGAAATTCTCGTCCACTATTTGTCTGAAAATGCTTTCTAATCCCTGCTTCTTTTCCTCGTCTTCAATAATGCCCATTATTATTATGTTTCCTCTCCTGATAGAATCAGCTAGTTCTTGTATTTCTCTTTCATTATTTTTCATTCTTCGGTTTCTCTCTTCTTCTTTCTGATTTATTTCTAGATTTCTGTCTTCGATATCACTAATCCTTTCCTCCATTTGGTTGACTCTATTTCCCAAGCTTGCTATTTCATTTTTCAACTCTTGCAGTGTGTTTTTTATCTCCAGAAGTTCGATTTCGTTCTTTTTGAGGGTTTCGATCCCCTTGCTAAAGAACTCATTCTGCTCATCTAGTTGTTTTTTTCAATTCCTGAAATTGTTGATATGAATCGTTTAGGATCTCACTGAGTTTTTTCAGAACTACCATTCTGAATTCTCTGTCATTTAAGTCGCATATTTCTGTGTCTGTAATCTTATTTTCTGGAGATTTTTCTCTTTCTTTCTGAGATGCCTTGTCACCTTGGTTGTTCATGGTATTTAATGGACTATTTCTCTGCCTGGGCATTAATGGAAGTGTATTCAGTTTTTTTTTCTAGAAAGAAGATTTATAATATAAAGGTCTCTCTTTAGCCTCTTGCAAAGAAGGCATTTTTCTTTTGGTTTTCAGTAGGTAGAGTCTAGACCTCTTGGACCCCTACTTTATATAAAGGCTTAATAATGCCTTTTTTTCCTTATAGATGTTTAATCACACTCACTACCCTCAGTCTCAGTTCCTGTCAGTGTTAGCATCAGTTTCGGCAGCATTTACTCAGATTCCCCTGGGGCTGCACAGTGTTTGGTCTCAGAGGATATGGGGAGAGGGACCTTTTGGGTTGGGGAATGTGGGCTGTGGCTCAACCTCAGTTTTGTAACTGCAGCTGGTAACAATCAACTGTTGTTTCTCTGCTGTCCTGCTTCTCTGACATCTCTACTCCTCTGCTTTCTGCCCTGATGACTGAGCCCTGTTGCTGGCTGTGTGGCATTCACTACTCTCCCAGACAAGGCTGTTCAGGGAACTCGCTCCTCCTTCTCCCCTCCCCTTCTCCTGTAGGGAGCTCCAGTGGGTGCAAGAAGCAGCTTCTTTATTTCTCCCAGTTCATTACCCTACACCTGAGATTCTGACCTGTGGTAGCTCTTAGATGCAGATCCCATGCTTAGAAGTGCTGGTGTGCAGTTTGGGTGTTTTTTGTTGAGTTTTAGATGTTCAGCTTATTGTTGTTTCAAGGGGAGAGATCCGAGGATGTCTCTCACTCCGCCATGTTTTTGACGTTAATCATTTAAAATTGTTTACAAATAACTGTTTATGTTTATAAATTGTTTAAAAAGGATTTCATATAACTGGAGGGTGAAGGCTAGCTTATACTTCCCGTTAGGCCAAGTTTCTGCCTGTGGCTGCCCAGGAAAGGTGAGCATTTCTCTAATTGGTCATTAAAAAAGTGCACCTTTTCCCAGTTCACACAAACATGCTCTGTGTCTTCAACTAGTGCTAGCAGCAGCCCTTTGGCTTCAACTTTCTCGAATGTATTTAAATATATAAAAGTTAAACAAAAACCGTGTTAATATCACATACATTCTGACATGTTGTGATGAGGAGGGGACTTTGCCTCTGCAGTGTTCTTCCCTAAAACCCATACTCGGTCTAATTGTCAGAAAAACATCAGACAAACTCAAATTGAGGGACATTCTATAATATATTTGACCTACACTTCTCAAAACTCTCAAGGTAGTGAAAAACAAGAACAAGCTGAGAAACTGTCACTGACCAAAGGAGACATGACATCTAAATGCAATATGGTATCCTGGATCTTGAAACAGAAAAGGAGCATTAGAATAATAACTGATAAAACCCTAATAAAATCCGGGGTTTAGTTAAAAGCAATGTATTATTGTTGGTTTCTTAGTTTTGATAAGTGTGTTACAATAATGTAAGATGTTAACAATGGGGAAACTGGGTGAAGGGTATACAGAAAGTCCCTTTATAAATTATTTGCAATTTTTCTATAAATCTGAAATTATTCCAAAATAAAAACTTAAATTAACAATTAATCTGTGGAAAAGCAAGTAGAATTTGGAGAATGGTGGCTATGTCATGTACCTTTTGTTTCCCTGCTCCTGCCTCTTGAAGTAAGCCTGAGGCCCACTGTCCTCAACATAGCTGAAGGAATAGGATCTTTCTCATTTATCTTGCCTTTTCCTCCACTCAGCTTTTCCCTTGGGGACTTCAAGGGTAGTAAGTGGAAGTAATATTCAATAGAACTTAATTTGAAAAATTATTCTAAGATTTTTTTTTCCAGCCAAATTAGATCTGTATCCACTCAGACAATTTAAAATTAAATAGAAAGGTCTGACTTTTCCCATAGAGCCTGTGAACCCTGTCCCCAAAATAACAGAGAGAGTGACTTCGTTGTCACTGTATCACAAGACAAGTAGGGTTTTAATTTCAGACCCTACTTACTTTGCAGAGATGTTAGAGTAATAAAAAGAGCCATCAAAGTGCTTTTTGCTAAACCCATATTTTTTACTCTAGAATTTTCAAATATAAATTATATTGTTTATTTTCACAAAACAAGAATTTTTTTTTTAATATTTAGAGGACTAGTTAACCAGGTATATCTTGCAAAACCATGCTGAATAACAAAGGAATTACTAAAAGAGATTTTTGAAGTATGATGTTTGAAATATATAGTAATATTGTTAATTTGTTTTTACTCGCTGTTTTTTTAGAAGTCATTTTTTATAACTTGGCTAATCAAAGTTGGCTGATGCTATTTCTTATTTTTCCAAGTAACAGGAGAAAATAAGAAAAAGGATTTAAACAGTGCCAATGGGAAAAGTTTCTAGATATAGGAAAATAATGAAGTAAAACGCTGAGAGATGGACGAATATGCCATGAAACAGGAATGATGAAATGAAATGTGCTTTTATATAAAATAGAGCAATACATAAGCTTTGTATATACATTTTTGTACTTGATTTTTTTTCTTGTAGGATGTGCGTTAAAGAAAAATTGTCAATTGTGCATACAAGATAAAAAAGTAAGTTAACTTTCATATGAGGAATTGGTTTGGGAATGTTATAACATCACGTAATTTACAGCTGTAGTCTAAAAGATATGTTAAACTTTGTTTTACACAATTTTTTATAATAGGAATGACTTATATCAGTTATTAAGATGTATTTCTGCATTTCAAACCATTCTTCAAGAATATAGAAATAAAAAATGCAAATAATTTGGTACAAACATGTACTTCCTTCTAGAAAATTGTGCAAGAACAAAACAAGTTTTTTTTGAGTGAAAAAAAATTATACTGACTTTGGGAAGAAATTTTTCAAGTCAAGGAAAGATAAGCTCTTTGAGATGTAGTGAAAAGTTCCTTGCTACTCTGTTTCCTAAAGACTAGAAAGGATAACACACTGTTCCTTAATCACAATGTAGCTAAGATCCCCTTCTCTGATAATTAGAAGTCTGACATCATTGTTCTTCACTTCGAATTTGGAAGAAAGCAGAAATGCCATAGTAATGAGGGAAATGGTGTTAGAGAGCTTTGCAGCAACCTCTCAAAACCATTCTGCTCTAACCAGTATTGGAGAACTGACAATGCCAAAGACAGGAGATGCAATATCACTAATTTAAAAAGGGCAGAATCCAGTAATTGATATCTGTCATAGTGATCTGGATGTACCACCCTGTGCCCCTACTATCTTCATTTAGTCCATTACTCTGCTTTAATGAGGCCCTGAGCTCGGGGCTCTTGGACTTCTCCACCCAATTCCTACCATAGCCTTATGTGCTTTCCATACTTGGCAACGGCCCAGACACACTGGGGCTTGCAGTGTCCTGACTTCCTCAGCAAGTGCATTAGGAAGTCACTTGCATGGCCACACCCTCAACCCTGCACAATCCACAATGGCTCTTGTATTTTCATTTCTTTAATTTGCACCTACTTTTTGGCCCCGGCAAGACAAGACCATCTTCTAGTTCTTTATAATCTTTCATCTTTCATTTTTCCTTCAGCCGATTGGCCTTCTCCTTGGATTCCTTTCCTTCCTGGGACTTCTCATGGCTGTTCACTTGAATGGACACCTTTCTTTCTTTGGAAAATTTCAAACATGAAAACAAAGAAAACAGTATATTAAAACGTGATACCCCCAAGACCCATCTTGGCCAATCTTATTTCAATCCTATCCCAGAATGGATTATTTTGAAGCAGATAATGATATAGATACCATATCATTTTATTTGCAAATCTCTTTCTCTCTCTACACACACACACCCATATATATATACATATATAAGTTAAAGACTTTGCTTTAAAATATTATGAGTCCTTTATTTCACTTAAAATTAACAGTAACTTCTTTATATTATCAAGCATCCAAGAAATAATCACATTTCTCTTGTCTTATCATTTTTAAAGTTCTTTTGAATCAAGTCCATACATTGCAATTGGCTGATATATCCATTAAATCTCTTTATATTTATGTGCTACTTCTCCCTCTCTCTCTCTCTCTCTCTCTCTCTCTCTCTTTTTTTTCTTTATTGCAAGTTGCTTGTTGGAGAAATCAAATTGTTTGTCCTATTGGGTTTCCCACAGTCTGGATCTTGCTGGTCACATCTCCATGATGTGCTTTATCATCTTCCTCTTTTCCCTGTTCTCCTGTTCTTGTAAGCTAATTATTAGATACGGAGGCTTGATCAGATTCAGTTTAATTTTTTGGCAGGAATATTTCAAGCGGAAGGCTTTCATTAGGAGGCAAGTAATGTCTGTTGTCTAGCATGTTGTGATGTTAACAGACTTGATGATCTTTGCCTAGACCCATTATTTTATTTGGGGTTGCAAAAGCCATCACTGCTTTAATGTCTCACCCTCTTATCTTTGACTGTGTGTTGGATCCGCATTCCCCAGCCCTGATTGGTCATTTGGTCTATATTTTCATTTGCTATGCATTATTAGCCTATTGCTGCCAGAGCTTATTGCATCAGTCTACACTGGTGCAACTACAGATTCACAATTTCGAGTCTCACCTGAGCCCAAATACTATTCATTACTTTGCCCATGGTTAGCAACATTTCCTCAAATTTCCCACAGCAGCAATTTCAAAATTTTGTTACGATTCTTAAAGTTCCAATGTTATCCTATACTCACTCATTCTCAACAGATGACTTTGTCTCTGATTTTATATGTATTTTTAGAGCCTCTAGTTGCAAACTTTATTCCCCAAACTGATAAAATTTCTGCCATTTCTTACCCATCCTTAACCATTCTTACTCTCTCCTTAAAGGAAGAAAAATATTCCCTCCAATTCCCCTATATCTTTGCTTTGGATCTTGAATATGTATATTTTTGAGTTGTAATTTATGTAAATTGTTTGCATGTTCCTCTTTCTCCCATTCTCAGTTCCCTAAGGACAAAATACATATTTTATTCATCTTTGTATCTCTAACACCTCACATATTTCTCAGCACATGGCAGTATTCAATGACTATTGAATTAAATTAATGCTTGAGCCATTAGAAGGTTAAATTCTATTTAATATACTCTATAAGGTAGCAAGGTAGAAAATTTTATCTTAAAAAATGTACACACTTAAGCCATTATGGCAATTCTGGGGATGAAACTGGAGGGCAACTGAGTCCAGGGCTAGTGCTGCCTGTGCTGCTCAGCCAAAAGGCTGGCACGGGAGTTGGGATATTTAGAATAAGCATTTATTGTCAGTGCACAGGTGATCTGAGAAGGCTGCAGGTTAACACCTTCAAAACTGCCTTCCTTTCTCAGTCTGGCTTAGGGTATTTAAGAGAAAATCTGGGCATTATTCCAGGGGCTGCATGACAGTTCCAGGGAGTCTGTTATGCTTCACAGAGCTGTTCCTCTGGCAACGTGGTCATCCGGTGGTGTCAGCAACCCAGGAACAAAGATGGGAGTGGTCTGGAAAGAATGCTATACCAAGATTGTGATCAGTAAGCATAAAGGCATTAATCATAAGTTTTAGGACAACCGTCTGTGGCAGGGAACATTCCAAGTTCTGAGTCAAGCCATTTCAGGGCACTTTCTATGGCAGGAGATGTTCCAAGACGTTCCAAGCCACTAGGGACAATTTATTGTTAAACTATAGGGCATGGAGAAGTAAAGCCAGGGACACTGTGAGGCTTCTACTACGGGATCCCAAACGTGCCCTTCTTCAGGGATACATATATTTGAGTGCAATTTTTAATATATTCCCAGTACCTCATAGGAACAAACTAAGGGATAATTTCACCCATTCAACACAGAATCAGGGTATCATCTTTTGGAAAAAGATCCCCTCTCCTCCCAAGAATTAGAAGGACACCAGTCTTTCAGTGACAGTGCCTGCCACCTCCGTACTCCCAGGGAGAGTGCAGAATTTATAGATGGCAACTCATGAAGTAAGTAACCAAAAACATTTGAGTTCTTCTTGGATCATAAGAAAGATGAATAGATAACCTGTTATGCCAAGAACTGTCCTACATGATGGTGATGTTCACCAGCATTGACTTCATGAAATTATTATACCAACTCCCTTTCATTCCCCCAAATATTCAAGTTTGAATGATAAATTACATGCTTATCCTTCTTAACTGTAAGGGAACCTTCCTCAGATTCTATTTGGAACATTTCCTTGTGATTCAATAGTATATGACTAGCCTTCCTAGAGTTAGAAGACATTCTTACCAAAACCAAATCCATAAGAAGCAATCTAGCATTTGCACGTAAATAACTAGTAAATGCTTTTGACCTTTTCAACATACACTACTTTAAAATCCCCCTTTGCACAATAACACTTATTTAATATTTTTTGCAGCATAATATAAATCATTTGTTTTATACAATGTTAACAAACCACTAAATATTTTTATGTACCTCCTCCCTTACTGTATTTTCAATTTTAATAATATTTGCTTATAAAAATATCAATTTTGATGTCCATATAAACTTATTTACACAGAGTTCTACCCTAAAACAAATACTCTAGTGTTTTTCATGAAGAAACATAAACCATTCTTCTAAAGTCTTTTGGCTGACTTCTCAGTTGTCATTCTCTTAAGAGACTGAGGTTGTCATGGCTTTGTATTTACATGGGTTGTCTTCCAATAAGAAATAAATCCATGTAAATCCATGTAATTTACATAGGTTGTCTTCCTATAAGAAAAAAAATCCATGTAATTTGTCTTAAATTTTACATTACCAATTTAGGGATGTTGACTATATTATACTGTTCCTCTGGGTAATGTAAAGTTCTGTTCTTCGAAGACTTTTTAGATTTACTTAAGGTATTAGTCAAATCTTTTTGTAGTAAGTGTCAGAAACCCAACTCAACCTAATTTAATAAGAAGGGTGATTTATTGACTCACAGAATTGGGACATCGGGGTGGCCTTGGTTTCATACACAGCTGAATCCTAAAGGATGTTATTTCCATTTCCTTTCTTTTCATCTTTCAGTTCTGCCTCCCTCTGTGTATTGACCTCATTTTCTTCTATGGCAAATGGACCTTTTCCACATTGCTAGGGAAGAGGCTGGCCCCCAGTAGATCTCTCCCAATGTCTGTATACAACTCCAGAGTAGATTCTAACTGGCCTGATTTGGGTCCTATGTCCAGCACTAGTTACCAGGCCAGAGGGATGAGCTACGCTGAATACCGCTGCCTGGGTCAGGTGATTCCAGTAGTAGGGAAGTAGTGGTGCCAAGCTGACTGGATAGCTGCAGAACCATGTAGAATTAGAAGAGGTCCACAGAGGAAAGAGAGTGTAGTTGCCCGAAGAAGAAGGGTGGTTACACAAACTGGGAAGAGAGAGAGTAAAAAGGTAAACTGCCTTTGTCTACTGTATTTCACCCTTTGACTTTTCAGGACATGTACATTTTATTTTCC
>NW_011888785.1:17078362-17085451 GCF_000151845.1 Pteropus vampyrus | reverse complement strand
TGAAATTATTATACCAACTCCCTTTCATTCCCCCAAATATTCAAGTTTGAATGATAAATTACATGCTTATCCTTCTTAACTGTAAGGGAACCTTCCTCAGATTCTATTTGGAACATTTCCTTGTGATTCAATAGTATATGACTAGCCTTCCTAGAGTTAGAAGACATTCTTACCAAAACCAAATCCATAAGAAGCAATCTAGCATTTGCACATAAATAACTAGTAAATGCTTTTGACCTTTTCAACATACACTACTTTAAAATCCCCCTTTGCACAATAACACTTATTTAATATTTTTTGCAGCATAATATAAATCATTTGTTTTATACAATGTTAACAAACCACTAAATATTTTTATGTACCTCCTCCCTTACTGTATTTTCAATTTTAATAATATTTGCTTATAAAAATATCAATTTTGATGTCCATATAAACTTATTTACACAGAGTTCTACCCTAAAACAAATACTCTAGTGTTTTTCATGAAGAAACATAAACCATTCTTCTAAAGTCTTTTGGCTGACTTCTCAGTTGTCATTCTCTTAAGAGACTGAGGTTGTCATGGCTTTGTATTTACATGGGTTGTCTTCCAATAAGAAATAAATCCATGTAAATCCATGTAATTTACATAGGTTGTCTTCCTATAAGAAAAAAAATCCATGTAATTTGTCTTAAATTTTACATTACCAATTTAGGGATGTTGACTATATTATACTGTTCCTCTGGGTAATGTAAAGTTCTGTTCTTCGAAGACTTTTTAGATTTACTTAAGGTATTAGTCAAATCTTTTTGTAGTAAGTGTCAGAAACCCAACTCAACCTAATTTAATAAGAAGGGTGATTTATTGACTCACAGAATTGGGACATCGGGGTGGCCTTGGTTTCATACACAGCTGAATCCTAAAGGATGTTATTTCCATTTCCTTTCTTTTCATCTTTCAGTTCTGCCTCCCTCTGTGTATTGACCTCATTTTCTTCTATGGCAAATGGACCTTTTCCACATTGCTAGGGAAGAGGCTGGCCCCCAGTAGATCTCTCCCAATGTCTGTATACAACTCCAGAGTAGATTCTAACTGGCCTGATTTGGGTCCTATGTCCAGCACTAGTTACCAGGCCAGAGGGATGAGCTACGCTGAATACCGCTGCCTGGGTCAGGTGATTCCAGTAGTAGGGAAGTAGTGGTGCCAAGCTGACTGGATAGCTGCAGAACCATGTAGAATTAGAAGAGGTCCACAGAGGAAAGAGAGTGTAGTTGCCCGAAGAAGAAGGGTGGTTACACAAACTGGGAAGAGAGAGAGTAAAAAGGTAAACTGCCTTTGTCTACTGTATTTCACCCTTTGACTTTTCAGGACATGTACATTTTATTTTCCCCATTCCAACATTAAAAAAAAATGTTCCTGGAAAATAACACCACTAACCCTCAGCTAAAATTATACTTACCTAAAGTCATTGTCAGTCCTCCCCTCCCCCGACCCCAGCTCTAAGTCTGGAATCGCAGAGAGTGTGAATCATGTGGAGATATTCTGTTGAGTTTCCCTGGTCAAGCAGTGAATTACTGGTAACCAATCTGGCTGCCCCAGGCTCAACCTGCCTTGAGGCAAGGATGCCCACTGTTTAGAACTCCATATATTAGTCAGTTACTGGCAGGGGGGAAATTACCTCACAAGCAAAGTAGTCCCAATCCATTTAGGACAATTCAGAAGGACAGCTTGAGCCACTGGCAGCCAATACTCACTGCAGCTGGGGTTTGGATGCATGGGTCAGATGGAGGGGATCTGGGCAGACCACCAACAGCAACTACTACTACTACTACTACTACTAAAATGATGATGGTGATGATGACGATAGCTGTTATTTATTGAATACTTAATGAACTAGCAATAACAACTTACTGGAATTGTGGTTATTATACTTGGACACTAGTTTTATTTTTTTTCTTTCCAAAACAGTGCATTTGGTGCAGCGAAGAAAAGACTTGCAAAAAATTTTGTTTGACGTATTTCGGGTGTCGATTCAGTTCTGTATATTGGTTAAACTGTAAAGGTGAGTTGTCCCTATTTAAATTTTTATGTACCTTTTTTTTGATCGACTTGCAAATACAAGCAATTTGCTACATTTGAAGAATTATAAATTATATTCGCTTTATTAAAATATAGCAGGTCTGTTCATTGGTGTTTCCACTAACACAGCCTGGTACTTGGTCTTTCCAGCCACTGTTGGTTCAACTAGGTCAGCATTCATTCTGACTGGTGGGTGCCTTACCATGCCAGTTCTTAAATACTTTAAATTTCATCTCTAAAGTACTCTGAAGTATGATAACCATAACCCAGGGAATGGTGGGTTGCATTTTTATGGTGTTTTAGGCACTCCAGGAGTTTCTCATAAACTAGTCCTAGGGAGGACAGTTTCAAATGTTAGTGATTGTTGTGTTAATGGTAGTTTTATTGAGTATAGTAGCATTACTATAACTTATATTCCTCAGATAATATACTTTGTACTGGGAATATCATTCAAGACAATGACTCCCTAGGACTAAACAAATTTCCGTCATACAAGAATCTTTAAATTATATCTATAATGTTATATATTTTATTTGTTATACGGTAGCTACCAAGGCAGAGAAATGTACTAGAACCTTTTAAGAAGTTTTCAAAAAAAGTTGAAACAAACGGCTTTCCAGGGAAAGCCTAACGGTATGAGAAAACCCAATCTAGAACAACCAGTTTTCTATTTTTTTTCTTAATTGAAGTGAAAAAATATTAATTTTGCCCTCAAGTTCCTGTTTTCTTCAGGTACTAACAGGTATATTTAAGTCATAATTGTTTGTAGCAAAGAGCTTATAAACAAGTAACAGTTCATATATTTAGTATGAATATTTCATGTTCTGCCCTTATAATTTCACATAGTACAGGGATAGGGGAGAGAAGTCTATAAGTGCTAGAAATCTTTCCCAGCAAGCATTTGTTGTCTCTTTGATAAGGAACCTGCTGAAACTCAAACAACAAACCATCCCCTGCTATGTATAGAAACCTGAATGCAACCTAAGGGAACTGCTATTTGATCTGTTGAGATAAAATATGATAAAATATGAGATAAAAAAGAGATATCTGTTGAGATATTGCTTGGAGTGAGTTTAGAGATAAAGGACAAAATAGCCAGTGGCCTAATAGTTTACCAATTTGGAGATAATGATACTTTTTTAGCAACCCAGATTATTTTCAAATGTTAGTGATTGTTGTGTTAATGGTAGTTTTATTGAGTATGTGATATATTTTATTGTATCATTTTCAATAACTACTGAATTTGTACTTAAGACAGGCTGCATAATACTAGAAAAGATGAAAATATAAGAAATTATTCATTTTCTGTTAACTTAAAATCTATTTCTTTTCATACATTTCAGTTGACATGTTTGGATTCCTGATGCTTCTACTCATTATAATAGTAATTATAGCATTCATTTGGCATTGCTGCATCTTTCACTATTACCTGCAGCGGTATGTTCATTTTATCCTTAGTAAGAATGCACTTTGAGATAACATCATTGAACAGAATGATAAGCTAGTCATTAGAAAATGTTTTACCTTTTTTAAGTAATAAAAATAATGTATTCATTTGATAAGGAAAATAGTTCAAAAAGTACAGAAAGTTATAAAATTAACATTTTAACTTTCCCACCTCCTACTCCACCTTTGATGCCTTCTCCCCAGAGATAATACTTTTAGTATGATTCTATTTGTAGTTCTTTTTTGGTTACCTCCATATATTTCAACAACATGGTTATATCTCTTTTTCATGATTTATTAACTTTAGATGTTATTTTTTTCACTCTATCACGAAAGCTAAAAATTTATCTTGCACCATCCATATTTTTTTACTTCGCCATTAGTGAATTTTAACTATTATTTTTCATTATGAGCTCTTGAGATTACTAATATTTCTTTTGTTGGTTATCTTTTTGACTTTGAATAATCTAATCTCTGTTTCTATATCCATCAATATTTCTCTCATTATTTAAGGTAAGAAAATTTGGAACCCTATACTTCCTTCTATCTATCCTCTCCTTTCTCTATCTCCTAAAATCTGTAAACTTTCTCACTCATTTGACCTTTTCAAGTATATTTACATTCTATTTTTTTAACTATATTCGTATCTGGAAATGCTTACTCTATAGTTTGAATCTAAAATTTTTAAACTAGTAAAAATAATAGAACATATGTGATGATATAAGTATTGTTCATAAAGAACCAAAGTGGAAATAGGAAATGTATTTCTATGTCACTAATCTATATTGCTTGAAATAGAATTTTCTAGTGTCTAGATCAAACAGATTCTTACTCTCCATTTCTCAAAATCACACTACATTTCATGTTGTTTCATGTTTACATTGTACTTTCCTATACAGCTTTTGCATTTTCTAGAATTTTTAATTACCTTCATTATTTCTTGTCAAGAAGGACACATGTATTTTTATTCCCATCACTGTGATTATTTATCTTACTATTTGGTAAAATATATTTATTTTCTTCTTATAGACATTCTTCTAAAAGTCTTCTCACTTCCCGTTCTTATTTATAAAAATTAGTTTATTTTCAGTGCTCTACTGAGAAGGAGTTTTTTGATCCCATATCTTCCTCTTTTTAAGATTCATTTTTTCCCTTTTACTGGAGTACATTCTCAAGTAACTTTTTCAAAAGGAATTCGCAGAAGGTATGAAAATTATTTCCATAATTCACACTTGTTGAGAGGTTTGTTTTTCTCCATTATCCTTCAGTTCAGCATGGTATTATTTTTTTTCAGATTGTACACCTTTTCCAAGAAGGACACATAGATAAGATAGGTGCATATAATAGGCCCATCTATAAGTAAAATGTACCTATAAAAAGATAAGGGTTGGCCAAATGTTCTATTTGCTTACTTATGACCTTTACGTTATCTAGGATTTTGTATTTTTCTGGCTTCAAGACTTATATCCTTCATATCCTTTCTTCTTAACATACAAAGATAAAAGAAGGACAAGATGAAAGAAAATTCCTTATTCTTTATATCTAAAATAAAAACATATTAAGAAGGAAGAACCAATAGGGTACATTACATGTGTGGCAAGAGGCTATGGCAAATATGTTGTTTTTTCTTTTATATGTTTTCTTTCCAGGATCCTTGTGTGTCATCACTTTTTTTGTGTAGTGCTTATGAGTAAAGTGGCAAATTATACTCATAAGATAATAGAAGCCTGAGCAAATATCCATCACTGAAGCTTCTTTTATCTGCAGTTTAAAAGGGAAAACCTTAAAGCCTCTCTGCAAATATAGTCCAACAATTGTATTTACTTCTAGTTCAGCTCTGCTTTTCATCCACCCTCTCTTCTTTTTCAGTTTCTTTTAGGGATCTCCTAGACCTTGTTAATTCAATAAGCACCCTGTTCTCTTAGAGGAATTAGTTTTATTAAGGATTTATTGCACTTCATGATCCAAGGATCCTGGTTGGGTTCCAGAAACATTCATCTTTCATTTAAAAAATACACTTGAATGACTAATGGAGCATCAAGATATTGATCTAATATTCTTGTTATTCAGCAGATACGGTTTAAAAGTTAAAGCACTTTTAAAAGTTCCAGATGTTAGAGAATATAAATCTTTAACTGCTCATGTACTCAGTGCTTCTTTGACTCTCATCTATCTCAGAAAATATTTATTAAGTATGTATTATGCCCTAGGCAGTGTTATTGTCACTAGAGATATAATTGTAATACAAGAAAGATCAAATTCTTGCCTTCATGGAGCTTATATCCTACTAAGGGGACACAGGCAAGAAAAAAGCAATAGTTAATTCTATTGCTAAATTATTGATATTTTAAATGATATTCCATTTATTTTTATTGTATTGTTCTTAATGAAATACTTTATTCTCTTGGTGGATAAATAAAAGGAGAATTTAATGTAATAGAGCAATGGTAGTAAAAAGTTGCATAAATATAATCTTCTAACGAAGTAAAATAATTCCAATTATAACCTTAACTATTCTGAAGATAAACCTCACTAATTCTAAATTTATCATCATTTTGAACAGAACTCGAGTCTTTGTTGCTAGAGGAGGACAACAAATTTATGTTTACCGTGGGAATACTGGCAAGTATTTTAATTTATTTAACTGGATACTCCAGATTCTTTTAGTAGCTCACAGATGGAAATCTCCCTTATTTATTCCAGGCATCAAAATTAAAGTATGAGTAGGAAGCATGACAGCAGATTTCATTGTGCTCATTTTTAAGACACATTCTTGTAACTTCAATAGCTAGTCTGGGATAGGTAAAACTACAATATTGATAGAGAAGAGTTACAATTTCCAACCCAAATTAGGTATAAATAGCTTTTCCAGGTCCCCCAATTATGACTCCACAAAAGCAACTCGGTGAAAGATGACCTTTGCCTTAAGGAATGCTTGCAGGCTTTTCTCAAATTAATTCACTTCATCTTACATAGTTAGCTGACCCTCTATCCACCATTCTCAACTTGATTCTTTAAACTTTCTCTTACTTAAAAGGCACCCCCTTACACAGGTCCCAAATGTTGTCTTCCTTCAGCTCATCACTCACAGCTCCTGGGCAGGCCCTCCCATTCCTTTGCTCAAGCCTGGATCCTGGAGCCCCAAACGAAGTCAGACATGTGGTCTCCCTTTCACCTGGGTAATCAGATCACAAAAAATTTTAAATCAGAGTATGACTGAGAAAGGGCTCTGAAAACTTCTTTATAATAATTACCATTAAAAATAACTTTGCAGGAATATCCAGTATTGCGCTGCTCTGGGCCTCTGGGACATAATACTAAATCTGAACGAAAAGCAGGATAAAACCCTTAGGGGCAAGGATGAAATGTCAGGCACATGCACTCTATTGCCAACTCCTAGATCTTGTTCCTAGAAATTGTTTTGGTGGTAACGGTATGCTGAACTATTTCAAAAGCTATGTGAGGAGGTGAGCTGAAGTGCCAGGTGATTGCTGCTTCCAGGGATTGAAGACACACCAGAGAACTGCAGAGAATGCTACTGTATTTCAATTTTTCTCCCTCCATTTTATTATTACTATAATTAT
>NW_011888785.1:17066160-17074817 GCF_000151845.1 Pteropus vampyrus | reverse complement strand
TATGATTTTTACCCTTCATTTTGTCTATGTGATATATCATATTAATTGATATGTGGATATCGAACTAAACTTGTATCCTAGGAATAAACCCCACTTGATCATGGTTTATGATCTTTTAATGTAGCACCAAATTCAGTTTGCTAATATTTTTTTGAAGATTTTTACATCTATATTCAAAAGAGAAATTGGCCTATAATGTTTTTTATTTTTAATGTCTTTGGTTTTGGAATCAGGGTAATGGTGGCCTTATAAAATGAACTTAAGAGCTTTTCTGCCTCTTGAATTTTTTGGAATAGTTTCAGAAGGATAGGTGTTAATTCTTCTTTGAATGTTTGATAAAATTTACCTGTGAAGCTGTCCAGGCCAGGACTTTTGTTTGTTGGGAGTTTTTTGATTACTGATTTGATTTTGTCACTAGTAATTGGTCTCCAGATTTTCTGTTTCTTTTTGATTCAGTCTTGGATTTCTAGGAATTTATCTTTTCTTCTAGATTGTCCAACATTTTAGCATATAATGATAATCCTTTGTATTTCTGTGGTATCAGTTGTCACTTCGCTTTCATTTCTATTTCCTTTATTTGGGTCCTCTTTTTTTTCTTTCTTTCTGAGTCTGGTTAAAGGTTTATCAGTTTTATATATCTTTTCAAAGGACCAGCTAAAAATATCAATTAAATCTATCTAGTCTAAGGTATCATTTAAAACTACTGTTTCCTTGTTGATTTTCTGCCTGGAAGATATATCCATTGATGTCAATGGAATGTTAAAAACCCCTACTATGATTATATTACCGTTGATCTCTCCCTTTATGTCCATCATATTAGCTTTATATATTTAGGTGCTTCTATGTTCGGTGCATAAATGTTTACCAGGGTTATGTCCTCTTGTTAGATTGATCCCTTTACATTATAAAATGTTCTCCTTTGTCTCTTATTATAGAATTTGCTTTAAAGTCTGTTTTGTCTAATGTAAGTATTGCTACTCCAGCTTTTTAAAATTTTCTATTTGCATGAAATATCTTTTTCCATCTCTTTACATTCAGTGTGTGTGTGTCTTTCAATATGAAGTTGGTCTCTTGTAGACAGTTTATGTGTGGGTTTTGTTTTCTTATCCATTCAGCTATCCTATGTCTTTTGATTGAAACATTTAATCCATTTACATTTAAAGTGATTATTGATAGGTACTTAGTTATTGCCATTTTATTATTCATATTTATGTTCCTCCTCACCACTCCCCATCTTAAAGAGAAGTCCCTTTAACATTTCGTATAATAATATTGGTTTGGTGGTGATGAATTCCTTTAGCTTTTCCTTGTCTGGAAAGCACTTTATCTATTCCTAAATTTTAAATGCTAGTCTTGCTGGGTAGAGTAGTCTTGGTTATAGGTCCTTGTTTTTCGTCACTTTGAATTTTTTGTGACAATCTCTTCTGGCCTGCAAAGTTCCTGTTGAGAAATTAGCTGGTTTTATCAGGGATTTATTGTAGGTAACTAATTGCCTTTCTCTTACTTCTTTTTAAGATTCTTTCTTTGTCTTTAACCTTTGGGATTTTAATTATGATGTGTCTTGCTATGGACCTCTTTGGGTTCTTCTTGTTTGGGACTCTGCACTTCTCGGGCTTGCACATCTAATTCCTTTGCTAGGTTAGGGAAGTTTTCAGTCATTATTTCTTCAAATAGGTTCTTAATTCCTTTCTCTCTCTCTTCTCCTTTTGGTACTCCTATGACACAAATGTTATGTTTAATGTTGTCCCAGAGAACCCTTAAACTATTCTCATTTTTCGGATTCTTTTTGCTGTTTTGATTGGGTGTTTTCTGCTACCTTGTCTTCCAAATCACTGATTCAGTTCAATGCTTCATCTAATCTGCTGTTGATTCTTTCTAGTGTATTCTTCATTTCAGTTATTGTATTCTTCATTTCTGACTGGTTCTTTTTTATGGTTTCTATGTCTTTATTTATGCCTACTATCTCTTTGTTATAATTCTAAGTTCTTTGAGCATCATTATAAACAGTGTTTTGAACTCTGTATCTGGCAGATTGCCTGCCTCTGTTTCATTTAGTTTTATTTTATTTTTTTTTCTGGAGTTTCATCCTGTTTTTTCATTCAAAACACGTTTCTTTGTCTCCACATCTTGGCTATCTCTCTGTGTTTGTTTCTATATATTAGGTAGATTTTCTATGTCTCCTATCTTGGCAGTATGTCCTTATATAGTAGGTGTTTTCTAGGGCCCAATGGTGCAGTCTTCCTGATCATCTATCTGGGTGCTCCAAGAGTGTCCCTTGTGTGGATTGTATGTGCCCTCTTGTTGTTGAGCCTTGGTTGCTGTTGGCACATCAATGAGTGGGATTGACCCTCAGGCTAACTGGCAATGAGGATTGGCCACAACCACAGCATATGAGATGCTAATGCCATGAAACAAGATTTACCCCAGTGGGCTTTGGTGTCTCCTGAGACCGCTCTTTGGGTGTGCTGCTTGTGGGGCTAATTGCCTGGTGCTCTGTTGTGGTCTGAACTGGCCACCAGATATATTGGTTCTGGGGTCTCTTGGGAGGGGCTCCCATGCAGGCCAAGGTCTGCTGCTGCCTGTGACTGGCCCTGGGCTACCTGATAGGAGCTACCAAGCAATCTGCAGTTGGTTGCTGCCTGTGCTGGACCTGGAGGCCCATGGGAGAGGCCATGCTTATGAACTGAGGCTGGCTGCCACCAGCACCAGGACTGGAACAGCTCAACAAAAGGCCCAGGGACCCCTGATGCCGGCTACTACCTGCCAGATGACTGTAAGACTCAGCCACTGAAAGAGTCTCTAGTGGTACTCGAATTGGGTGAGGCAGGGTCTCAGGGAATCACCAGGGTGGGGCAAGTGGCATTCACCAGGTTAATGCAGATTCAGATTTGGCACCAGTGCTGAGGCTGAGGCCACTCAGTAAAAGGCACAGAGCACACCAAGGACAGCTGCCACTTGCCTAGGGTCCGTGAACCGCTGAGAGGTGTCCAAAAATGACTGCTTTGAGGGCCAATGTTGGCTGCTCAGCACCAAAAGAGCCTCGGGCAGTGCATAAATTGGGTAGGGCAGGGTTCTAGAGAGTCACCGGGATGGAGTGAACAGAGTTTTCCAGGCCCATGCAGATTTAGATTTGGCTGTGTAGGGCAAAGACTCAACACAGAGACAATGGTGGCTGTCCTTCCAGCTCTTGCCTTGAAGCCACACAACTCAGTCTTTCCCTGTATGTCTCTGGCACCTCCCAAGCCATTGTCCCTCCATCAGAGCCTGGGGTGAGTTCCTGGGAGCAATAGAGTTTGTGCGTAGGCCCTTTAAGAAACTGCCTGGGTTTCCATCAGCCTTCTACCTCACTCGGATGAATGGAACCCTCACTGGTTTTCACAGCCAGATGTTGTGTGGTCTCCTCTTCCTGGCACAGGTGCTCTGGGCTGGAGAGCCTAGTGTGGGGCTGGGACCCCTTGCTCCTTAGGAGGGGCTTCTGTTGCTGAGATTTTCCTCCCAATTTTCAACCACCACACATGGATTTGGGGCCAGCCCATTTTGTATCTCTGCTCCTCCTACCAGTCGCAATGCGGCTTCTTCTTCATATCCTTAATCATCTAGTCTTCAGGTGGTTCTCCGGATTGATTGTTCTATAATTTAATTGTAATTTTAATGTGGTCATGGGAGGAGGCAAGCACAGCATTTAATTACTCTGCCATCTTGACTGGAACTTCTTTCTCCTTCCATTTTAAATTCTGCGGCAAATCGGACCAGGAGAAATACTTTGAAAAGAGCACAAGTCTGGATATTTATTTATTTTAAGTAGAAAGAGTTATGTAGTCACTGATTACTGATACTAGATTTATTGTAAAAGTAAAATGTAATCAAATTAATAAGGAAGGGTGCTTTTCTGCCCAGGAGAATAATATGCAAGCCCAAGGGGAATGCCTATATTAAAGGATTTAATAAAGGAAACATGATTTTTCGAAAGGAATTGAGAAGAAGATGGAAAAGTGGAGACACAGGTTCCATAAAGATTAAGAAAGGAGTGTCTGAGTATGGACACAGGGAGATTCTTGAGTGTCCTTTGGACTTATAAATTGGGAGGTTACTGGTAACCTGTTTGCATGTGGTAGTCTTATGAGTGTTTTATTCAAGATGTAGAATAAGCAGACTTCTGACTTATGGGATAGAAAAATATGGAACCTGAAAAAGTTGTACACTGTGTTATTTGACCATCATGCTCCTCACTCAGAGTTATCTTCCAGGAGTCGTGGTAATATCACCCCTCTGGGTCCTTGGTCCTTGGTCCAATCTTCTGTAGAAATTGATTTCAGAAGATAATTTGCTAGGATTAGGGATTTATTGAGCACACATAGGTTTTCTGTCACTACAGACAAGTAGTCTTGTGGTCATCACAAAATATTTGACTTTTTCCTTTTTTTCAAATTCATACCCAAGTTGATGATTTCTTAAGTCGCCTGAGCCCTAAATATTAAAATAGCAGTGATATTAACTTCTCAGAATAGAAATCATATGATTATTTATAAATCTTTTATATTTAGCATTTTAAAAAATTAAGTCATCATTGAGTCTTCTTAGGCTTTGAAAAGGTAAATCGATTTTCTCCTCTCATAGCATATGATGAATAGATAACTGAAATGATAGATCTTCCAGAGAGAGAAGAAAGAAGTTTCTACAATGGTAAGGTTTCAAATTATATTGCATGAATTTTCTATTCTCCCTCTTATTAAGTAATTTTTCAGAAATGTAATCAGATTTTTAAGAAAGTAAGTGGAAATCAAATCTATAAAATATAAACAGGTTTTCAATGCCTGAAAACATGTATAGAAGGCAGTAGAAAACGGAAATATAACAGCTCTTCAGTCAGGCTGCCTTAGTTGAAAGTCAGGCTTCATTTGCTAAGTACTATGTCATATTGGACAACTAGCTTAATCTGTCTATGCCTTAGTTTACTCAATTGTTAATATTACCTAACAATGGTGATTAAATCATTGGGTAGCTCTGAAAACAAAAGTATATTTCACAGGTAAGACTTTTAGAATTCTTCCGACATTCAGTAAGTCCTCAATAAGTGTTCATTGCTATGAGTCTAGTCACAAAATATCAGCACTTGATGGCATAATAAAGGTCATCCTGCCCAACCCCTCATTCAGTGCTAGGACCCTCTTATCAACATCTCTGGCATGTGGGTGATGAACAGCTGGAGACTGTCACTTGAATTGAAACAGTTACTAATTTGGCTTTGTATGTGTATGTGGATGTGCTTGCATGTGCTTGACTTACAACAAGGTAAACACAAAGTAAATACTTTTATTGCCAGTTCCTACATCCACCTATACAGAAAGGGAGTCCATCGCTAGAGTCCATATGCCTAGAGGCATAATTCTGTGACTCCTGAAGTAGTCAGTACAGGTTAAAAGGGAAGGAAGGGAAGGAGAATACAGATACCTCTCAGAAACCTACAGGCTCCCTAGAAGCTAGAATGATCTCCAGGGGGAGAGATAGTACATATCGGTTTAAAAGATCAGTGACACTAGTGAAAAGGGGGTACTATTAATAATTATGCTGTGAGAACAGGTGTAACCAAGACTACCTTGGGCAAATGAGAGTGTAGTCATGCTGGTTAACACCCACTGCTGTGAAGGAAATGTGTACATTCATTGTTGTTGGGGGATTGAGTGTATACAAACTATAGAAGGCAATGTGACAGTATTTATTGCTCTTTTACTTTTTTGGTACTCTTTGACCTGGTAATTCTGTTAGTAGAGATTTTCTTTTTCTTATAGAAACACTTCACAAGTCACCAAATTATGTGTATTAGTTGAACCATATGAAATTTCTGGATTTGTCCATTTATGACATACTAAACGTTCAATTTCATATGGTTCAAACTAATAAAATAATTCAGTGTTGATCTAGCTTTTGTGTGGCCTGAAGCTTATGGAATTTTGGAACCCTTCTTAAATTTTTTTTTTAAATCTTCCTTTCATTATTTTATAAAAAATATTTAACTTCATAACACATGTTGCTAGGGCAAATGAGGGCTCCTAAAGCTTAAGCTACCCTACACACACATATGTTCCATTAAATATTTAAAAAATGAGAACATGCACATTCTTGACTAGACTTGAATAAGAATGGAACTATCATATACTACATTTGGGATGTAAATTAGTGGAAGAATTCTAAAAATTACTTTCCTAATATGAATCAAGAGCCTTAACTTTTTTTTTTTCATTCTTTATCTCAAACGCCACTTTGGGGAATTTATCCTCTGGAAATAATCGGAATAGTTTCATTTTTTAACATTTAGCTCTATGATTCATTTGGAATTTGTCATGGTATAAAGTGTGAGATTCAGCTCCAATTTTATCATTTTCCAAATGGCTATTTCGTTGTCCCAACACAATTTATTTGAAAAGCCCATCTTTATGCCAGTTATATGAAGTGGAATCTTTTTCATAGATTAAATTTATATACACATTTGAGCATATTTTTGTATATTCTATTCACTGCCATTCATTTGTTTGGCTAATTATTCCCTAATGACATAATTGTTTAGTGATGGAGAATATATAAATTACTTTAATATCTGGAAATGATATTAAATCATTACTCTTTTTGTTTCTATTTTTCTTAATTTTCAGTTCAGGCTGAATAAAGATGAGTTGTTAATTCTAACTTGTGCCAATGCTGGAAATTTCAGAAAAATTAAACAGTTGGTCTCTGAAAAAGATAATCATTCTAAAACTTCAGAGGTAATGCATGCAAAGTAATTCATGAATTTACAATAATTTTTTCTTGATTTGTTTCAACTTGATTTTCTCTTCCTTCCCTCCCTTCCCTTCTCTTCCCTTTCCTTCCCATCTCCTTTCTCTTTTCCTCTTTCTTTTTCTTCTTCCTCCCTCCTTTCTTTCTTCCATCCTTCTTTCCTTCCTTTCTTCCATTCATCCATCCATCCATCCTGCCTGCCTGCCTACCTGCCTGCCTTTTTTTCAGAAGCACATTTACCAAAGAAGAACTTGATGATATTAGGAATTTTTTAACTTTTTATATTTTCTCATGCTGCCTTGGTGTCCAATTTTTGTGCCAGAGCATTTCATTTTGAGTCAAAATGCTACTGCAGTGGGGAAATGTTATTGAAGCAGAGTGTTCACCATAGAGTTGACTATAATAATCATATAAAGACTTTTAAATGCACACTGTAAAAGACACAATTTTAAATGCTTTTTGGTTAGATATTCTATTAAAAACAAAACAACAAAACATTTAAAAATTAGACCCGATAGTCCAATTCAAAACTGACCTCTAGAAGGTAATATTTTGAAATCTAAGAATGAGGCATTAAAACATACTAGCATAAATTATAAAACTAGTTATGGGTTCCTTTTCATATCTAATTAGTAAACTTAAAGAAAAGATAACAAATTCTATCGAGAGAAAAGGAGTGGACCCAGGATTGTGAGGAAATAGGGCTGCGAGGAGAGAGAAATAAAGAGCTGAAAAGACTAAGATTTGGGGAAGCTTCTGTTTGGGGGATGAGAATGGAATGAGAGAGACTTTGAAGAGAGCAGTCCTTTTAAATTAAGTTCCCTGGGAAATAGGCTCCAAGGCAGATTTGCCTGAAGGAGTTGATTTGGAATGCTCTTAGAAATAATACATATACGGGAGAAAAAGCAGACTTGGGCAGAGGGAATAATTGAATTGCTATACAGTCACAACAGAGGCCTCAGTCAATCTTGTAAGGAGCTCTGGAACCTGGATGGCCTCCCTAATTGAGGCAAAGGGACTGAAACCGCCATATCAACCATCATTAGATGTGGAATGCTCTCCAAAAGAAGGCTTAACCTTGAATGAGGTGGCTCCCTTTGATTGAGGGCAATTCCCAAAGACAGCCTGGCAGCTGGAGGAGTGAGTACCTTGTTCTTGACTGGGAAGTACGGGCAGCACAACATAGCATCTAGCACAGCAGCTGTCATTGATTTAGGGGGATATTGAGAGTAGTGATGCTGGGAAGATAGGATTTTGAATGTTCTACTCATTAAGAGTACACTCCTCCCCACCACTTTACATTTTCTTTATAGCATAAATAAATATTTAAATTTCTTTGAATTATATCTTTCCATTGATATTGAACTGTTTTTTTGTTTGTTTGTTTGTTTGTTTTTGTTTTTGTTTTTTTTTTGACTGACCCAGTGCAGAGATTGGGTCACATATGACCAGCTTTATTTTCAGGTTAAATAAATTTTGGAATATAATTCATTGTGTTCGTAACTGAGAGGGGAAAGCTATGTAAATAGAAGATGGTAGATTTACTAAAAAAGGAAGGTAATTGAAAAATAGGGTATCTTGGAGAAGTAGAAAAAACAGACCTAATGAGGCAGAGAGTGGCGGGGTAGAAGGTTGTGGCCAGAGAGTATAATTTCGTCTGAGAACACTAAGAGATGGAACCATTTAGATCAGGGATTGGCAAACTTTATCTATAAAGGGCTAGATAGTAAATATTTTAGGTTTTGGGGGCCTTGTTGTCTAATCAACTTGAATGTTGTTGTGCAGAATCAACCAGAGACAATACATAAATGAATCTCTGTGACTGAGCTCCAGTAAAATTTTATTTACAGTCATGCAGAGGGTCAGATTTGGTCTGGGAGCCA
>NW_011888785.1:17051253-17066110 GCF_000151845.1 Pteropus vampyrus | reverse complement strand
CAGTGCAGAGATTGGGTCACATATGACCAGCTTTATTTTCAGGTTAAATAAATTTTGGAATATAATTCATTGTGTTCGTAACTGAGAGGGGAAAGGTATGTAAATAGAAGATGGTAGATTTACTAAAAAAGGAAGGTAATTGAAAAATAGGGTATCTTGGAGAAGTAGAAAAAACAGACCTAATGAGGCAGAGAGTGGCGGGGTAGAAGGTTGTGGCCAGAGAGTATAATTTCGTCTGAGAACACTAAGAGATGGAACCATTTAGATCAGGGATTGGCAAACTTTATCTATAAAGGGCTAGATAGTAAATATTTTAGGTTTTGGGGGCCTTGTTGTCTAATCAACTTGAATGTTGTTGTGCAGAATCAACCAGAGACAATACATAAATGAATCTCTGTGACTGAGCTCCAGTAAAATTTTATTTACAGTCATGCAGAGGGTCAGATTTGGTCTGGGAGCCAGTTTGTGGACCCCTGGTTTAGAAGATGAAAAAAGACCACCAAATGGCTAACCACTGTTTGCCTAAGTTGTTACACTAACTTGCAACAAATTTTTAAAAGATATTAAGTAAAAGAGCCAAAAGAAGATACAGAGGGAAAGCCAGTATAGCATAAAGTAGCCAGCATGTAACTCCTAATCCCTCATTTTTGTCACATGGTGGATCATGGTGAATCATGGTGCACACTTTGGTTTCATGATTTACTGATTTTTTATGATTCTTATTCATGGTCTTACTTCAGAAATACTCAGAATTTTTTTTTTTTTTTTTTGAGAGAGAGAAGCAATGATTAATCCAAGCAACATATGCCATCTTGATAAATCCAAATGGGTTTTGACAAACATATCATTAGAAGTAGCTAATCTCTTGATAAGAAATATAACAGTAACCCAAAAGGAATAAATTGGACTTCTGAAACACACATGGGACAGGGAAAGGGGCCTTTCCACATAATTTGTGTGATTCTTAACAACTCTTTTACCCTCTATACTTCATTATGCAGCTGTCCAATAAAAACACATTGGATGTATTTCAAGAGTTTTGAAATCTACATGAAAATTTTAAAACTCATTTTAAAAAGATGTTCAGTGCCTTTTAAGAATAAGACAATATTTTCCACATCCAAGTTACTGCCTAGCCAAATTCACAAACGGGGATGTTATTAAGGAAAGGCTTTGTTGGACATCAGGTGAAAGGAGATGACCCTAACCATCATAACTGCACAACCAATAGCAATTTACTCCAAAATTTCACTTACTTTAATAATTTAGGTGCCCAAATAATTAAAAAGAGAGAGTTAAGAAAAGCTTTTATGTCTCTTGGCTGTCTTTTGGTAAACATATGCTGTCGAATTATATATTGAATATGCCATAGCCTAAGGAGTAAATTGTGACTGAAGTCTTCAAAAAAGACTTAACCTGCTGTGTCCTTTTGGTAGAGTTGAGCAACAATTAAAAGGCTGAGCATGAGTGGCAGAATGACAATAGGTTTGTTAACCTGACCCTGTAGATTAGATGATCATTACCTGATATGCCAGCTTCTGGTTGGCTGTAAGAAAATGCCTTTTTCTCATTTCACTCACTAGCTTTTCTCCCTCCATTTAAATGGTAATTACATATTTATAATGCATTGCAAGTGTATCTAGTTTTACTCAGAATCCTCTGAGAGCTACAGAATCCAGTACTTTCATAATGATGGATGCTCTTTTGGAGTTATTTCTTTTCTTAGGAAGATTTTTGGTTCTATTAATTTTTTTCTACTTCACTTGCACTTTTTTTTCACTTCAGAAACAATAGGATTTTTCACATCAAATAATGAGCACTGGCAAAATTGAATAATGGTATTCCACTCGTGTAACTTTAAATAATATCTATATTTAAAATAATTTTTAATTACCTTGGTAGTTGCTGCATACATGTTAATTTGGTATTGAATATTGTTTTCTCATAAATAAGTCAGACTAATTTCCAGTAAAATCACCATCTCCTACAATTTTTCCTTTTAAAAATTATATTCTTATATTCTCTTAAAATGTAATGGTTAATTCTGATTCCTCATCTCTCCTTCTCCCCCTCTTCTCTCTATGCATGGCATTTAGTTCAAGGTTCATTTTGGCATTCATATCAGTGTCTACGTGTTTCTTTAGGTGCAGTATTTTATCTTGACCTTTCAAATAACTTGAATGCAATAGAACTACCAGGCAAAACCTAATGATCTGGTGAAATTAATAATCACAGGTACAAAGTGTGGATCCCTCAACATATTCCTGACCTAGTGTTTATATAATCAATTATTTAATATCAATAACTTTTATCATATCAAGATTATTTATATGTAAAACTCCATCAGATTCTTGGGAGAATAAGCATTTTCACCAAGTTATTTATAATATGTAGGATTAAGTAGTCAATATATAAAGACAAAAATTGGTAAAATATAATTCAGAAATAACATTTTTTCTATAAGTTATGTAGTGATAGTTTCTGTCAAAAGGGTATATAGATGAAATAGAACCACATAAATGAGACTGTGAGTAATAATAAAATAACAATAACAACAACAAAACAATAACATTTCTTAAGGGACTTCTGAAACATGACAAATGCTTTTTTGAAGGGAGGGAGTTCTGTGGTCAAGATTAAAAGTCACATCTGGAATTTATTAGCTGTGAGATCTGCGATAAATTGTTTAATATCTCTGAGCCTTGATCTTCTCATGTATATAGGAATAATAATAACCACTTTACAGGGACATTTAGGAATAATGTAAGAAAAGCTCCCGGAATATAACATATAATCATCAACAAATGGTAGTTCTTGGGCAAGGGAAGGAGCCAGATAAGACATCACCATGAAGAAAGAGTTCAATCCTTGAATCAATAAGATCTTGGGTTCTAATCTCTACCCACCACTTTTTAGCTGCTTACTGCTAAGCAAGTTATTTAAACACTATCTTGCTATATAAAAGAGAAATAATACTATGAAAGTTGGGTGAGACTTTAAATTCTCTATGGAAAACACTTTTTATAGTACCTGGCATATAGTCAGTACTTAATAAATGATTCTATTATTGCTTATTATGGGCCTATTATGTCACTGTAGGGCTGTAAGCACTGTGGGAACAGAAAGAACTGTACAGGGTACCTTAAGACACTTAAAACATGTCAAGGAAGATAAGGCCTTGAGGTAAGCATAAGATTAGATAGCACAAAATATACTATAGTAAGTTTTACAGTAGGGGTCCACAGGTACCTGAGGGTTGAGTTAAAGTCTAGAAGAGAGCTTTGAGACCTCACTCTCTTGCATATGTTATCAGTTTGGCTCAAGTAAACTCATAAAAAAAAAAAAAAAGCCTAGAGAACTCATATTTATAGGGATCAAGTAAGACGTAATGGAGGCGATCATAGAAAATCAACAGAGTTTAAAGAGTGCACAGGATATCAACACATAGAGACTGGAGTTGCTAGGGGAGGGAGTATTGGGGAAAGGAAGCAGAATAAGCAATGAAAGCTATGAAGGTGAAAAGCACAGATTATACATGTGTCAAATAGTAAATAAATTCTACTACTTATTTAAAGTATAAAGAATGGAGAAGGTGCGGGATTAACTGACACTTATTAGGCACTTATGTGCCTGGCACTGTTCTAAGGGCTTTTCACATATCAATTCATTAAATTCTCACAACAACTTCATGAAATAAGTCTTAGTATTAGCTCCACTTTATGGATAAGGAAATGGAGCCCCTAAGTGCTTATAAGTGAAATAGAAAATGGTGCCACTTCCTCTGAGCCTGTAGCAGCCCTGTTCTTAGACACAGCTTAGTGACTGGGGCAGGGGCTGCACTCCAACCTGCCCTCCACCCCACACCCCTCAGCCAGATGCCTCACTCAGGACCACTCGGCCTGCACTAGTAGGTGCAGCAGTCCTGCTTAACGTCACAAAGCTGGGCAATCTGGCTTCAGAGTCTGAGCTTTTAATTATGAAACTATGTGATGAGAAAGGCACCTGGTCTTTATTTGTGGAGAGCTTTGAACTCTTCACTTAGGAATTTGAGCTTTATTTTAAAGTTACTGAGAGGCATTGACTTTATTTTGAAGGAATGCAGGAGCACTTTCTAGCAGAGGTGAGGAATAATAATCACATTTGTAAGGAAACATACCTTGGTGATATTATTAGTGGGGACAGGGAGATGGGATGGATTTAGAGAGGGGAGATTCAGGCAGGAAGACACGTTAGGAGAAGAGTGCCAGGCATTAAAGTGGGAATGAATGAAAGCCCAAAGAAAGGTGGTGGGAGGACCGGACAGACTTGAATGACATTTTCGGATTAGAATTGGCAAGCCCTAGTAATTACTAGAAGTATAGTGTGAAAAGGAGGAGCTGAAGGAGACCCCAAGGTTTCCAGCTTGGGTGACTGGAAGATAATGATGCTTTTAATATAAAGAAGGAAAACAGGCGGAAAGGCAAGGAAGTTTTGATGAGAAGGATGACATTTTCATGCTGATTTTGTGGTAATAACAAGACATGTGTGTAGAAATTCCAACCACGAGTTGGGATTGTGGGTCTGGCGCTGGGGAAATTTGAGCTGGAGACTTAAATAAGGAAACAGTCTATGAAGTCATGGGTGTGGGTGAGAGTGATTGTGGAATATGCCTAGAGAACAGAAGGGCAAGAATGGATCCTTCAGCATGGCCTTAATCTCAGACGTGGAAAGAAGTTCTGATTACCTCCAGGAAGATGGAGGACTAACTCGGAATAAGTGAACCAGGATACAGCAGTGCTCAGAGGTAGGATAAGGTGTTCAGGAGCACGAAATGCATGGCACAAGCTAAAGTAGCTCATACACACAGTCTATTTTGTAAACTGCAGTAATGCTTTTAAACTATTAGGATGTTTTCAGATACTAAGGAGCACTTTGCTAAATATTAGGTACTATGGTAGCTGAAAATAGATTGTAGCTTTCAAATGCCTTGAATTGCAGGATGCATTTTCTATACTGTGAAAAGGGTCATACGCAATAAATGTTTTCTCTCAGAGGACAGAGGTTGCCTGGAGCATCATGTAGAGAAAGAATCTGAGTGATACTCAGGCTCGGTGGGAAAGAGTACTGGGATGTATTAGCAATATATACGCTCCACTCCCTCCTGGAGTGGAGTGGAGAATATTGTATCTAATTGGTCTTCCTTTGATTACACTCTACATAAAAATTCTATTGTTAAAACTCTAAGAGTCTATGATTATAAGAACCTAGTTTATCATACACATTAATTTTTAAAAGGTGGGGGCTGGAAAATATCTCCTCATGGTTTTCTAACACAATTTTTTCAGTGCCAGGACTTGGACAAGGAAGTTGAATGTCAGACTCTCTAAGAGTGAATGAATAAAAAAAAAATTATGTGTATTCAGTAGAATAAATAAGGAAGAATTACTGCACACCTTCAACTCAGTTCTTTGCTAATACAAGCAGGAGGGGTGTGTGTGTGTGTGTGTGTGTGTGTGTGTGTGTGTGTGTAAGTGTGTGTGTGTTCTATTATTTGGGACTTCTAATGGGAGTATGGTGGGAATATGTGAAAGGAATTGAAAATAATTGCTTTTTAATGAAAGAGGAAAACAAGTTATTTAAATTTCTCCAGTCAAGAACTTTGATTATAGAAAGCCACAGGTAGGAAACATAAAAAGCAAATGCTGAGTTGAATTATTCACTGAGGATAATTTATGGTAACTGCATTAATAAAATTTTAGAGGAGACTCTCCACTGTTCTGTGTAAATAAGTGTTGCCAAAAGCTTTTATTTTATAAGTATTCATTATCATAGACATTCACTGTTCTTAGTCTTGAAAAAATTGTGCATAAACACTTTTGAAAAATATAATTTAAATATCTAGTGGAATTAATTTTAAAATAATTTTGCTTTGCAGAATTCTAGAGCTGTAGGTCTTTGTATTTCTTCTAACATATTCAGTATATTATAAGAATTTATACCAATCAGAATATAAGCCCCTTGAGGAGGAGGGAGGTATCTGTACCATTGGCATCACAGTGTGTAGTGCCTAACCCTAGCCTCTCTCTAGTCTCCTCTGACTTTTCTTCTTGTTCACTGACATTTTCAAGAGTCAGCTTTTATAATCCCACTGAAGAAAGTGTAAGACATGGTCCTGCCATCAAAAATCTTAAAATCCAATTGCTGAGCGAATAGACACCAGAAATAGGTAATGAAGTAACAACAGAGAATTGGTCCCAGTAATTACTATTTTAACACCCTGATTGCATTTTTATTCCTTTTTGAGCTGCAGATAAGTTCTATTCTTAGTGATATACAAGCAAGAGATGGACAATATAAAATAACTCTACTATTACTATTTCCTGTGCACACTTAGTATCTCTTTTCTCTGTATCTTTGTTCTCACTATTTTCTTTTTGATAAGAGCCTCTTGTACCAATTCCTTTTATTCATTTGTCAAAACTCTAACTTTTTTTCAAATCTCATCTTAAATGCCACCTTCAAACAAATTTTCCTGGTCTCCCTTAAGCAGATATCATCTCTCCCTTTGAATTTCCAGCTCACTTGCCTGGATTATATCTCAATAAATCTGGGGTTGGGGGTGGCGGGGAGACAATCTATGAGACAATCTATTGAGACAATTATATCTCAATAAAACTGGGGTTGGGGGTGGCGGGGAGACAATCTATGATCCCAGTGTGGATACTAAAATAAAGTGAGGAGCAAAGGAAATTAATTAAAAATCGTGACACTGTTGAGAAGAAAAGAAGAGACCAAAATCGGGGAAATAAAGACGGGGAACCTACTTACTTGAGATGAATAGGAAAGCCCTCCCTGAGGGAAGTGGGTTTAAGCAAAGATCAAAACATGATAAGGAGCCAGCCAGGAGCAGAGCTGGGGGAAGGAACATACCCGGTCAAGGCTCTGAAGTAAGACAGAGTTCGGGGTGTCGGAGAAACTGACGTTCACTGTGGCTGGAGTAAGCAAAAAGTTGAACCAGAAACATAGGCAGGGATCAGATTATGTAAGGCTCTCTAGGCCATTAGAAGGAGTTTGGGTTGTACTAGACTTGACTGAGACCGTGTGATTTTCGGCTGGGCTAAAGACTATGTAAAATGTAGAGAAAGGTTTGGGAGCAGGCATTTGAGATGCCAGAGCAAAGCCGTGGGATTGTGGCTAAGAATAGTGTCAGAGGAGACAAGAAATCATCTGCGAAGTGGAGGAGTTGCATTGAGGCATACGAGAAGCTATTCTCTTTTGGAGGGTATCACTCTACACAACAGCTGCTGCCTTGCTGTAATGGACTTTGACAGGACTTTTCTCATAGCAGACGAAAAGTCGAGCTGACATAGTGACCTTTTGGAATAGATGGTTTCTTTTCTGCCAAGTTGAACCTTTTCTAGGAATATTTGTGCTCAGTGAGCTCTTTGAACTTAGTGCAGGGTAGGTAAATGCTAGCCTTCACCAACAGTTAACTCTTTTCCTTTCATGTCAGCAGAAGGAAATAAATCATTTATGTTAGTTTGGGTAATGGAAGAAGCTTTTCATTTCCAATTTACCCTGGTGTGTGTGACTAATTTGAGTTAATAATCATTATTACCTACATACAGCTTTTCAAGGGATGGACCATGAGTTGGAAAACATTGCATTTCTATAAAAATTGGCATAATGGCCTTGAACTTAAGCTTTCTAGTCTAAATGTGAAACCTGAGAGTTTACATTGTATTACATTTCCAATAATGACTGTGTCCTTTTTCTTTCAGGCTTCCTTCAGGATTTTAATCATCCTACAGCCTCTTTGAGAATGATTGAACTTCCACATTCCCTTAAGTTAAAATTTTAAATTCTATTGAACATTTTTGTAGAGTATTTCATTATTTTTACATTATGACTTGTGGTAATTTAAGATCATAAGTGTTGAAAAAGCTCTTGAAACAAGATTTTATGGTTGGTTTAAAATGTTTTCTTTTAAACTTTTGAATAAGCTCCTTCCTAGCTAGTTTTAAAATCCAAATATTCTTCCCTTTGAACATAAGGTAGTATAAATATATAATGTTCAAGCACCTGACATATAAATTTACATGTGGCATAAGGATTGGAGGCTATACCCTGTGATTCTCTCTGACTTTGCTATTTTCTCAGTGTTACCAGGAAATAAATTAATACTCTAATTTTAATTTTTAATTTTAATACTCTAACTTACATTTATTATTATAAAAATTGCCCCACTATTCAAAATCTTCACAACAATAGTAAATTTGGGGTAATGATTGATATCATTAGAGTCTCTGTGGATGAAATTTTGAGTGGATCAATGATAATATATTTTAATGCTGCAGGTACTTTCAAAAAAACCCTAAAGACTCAACAATTTAAGAAAAATATAGAGAATTTTTTAATAGAACAAAATTATGCCAGGCTTGTTTTAATATCAAATAGTTTATTATTCATTAATAAGTATATTTCATCAACTTTTTTTGAAACTTCTACCTCTTAGGTAATATTTGGAAAAAGAAGGCGTAAACTTAAATTTGATATTGTTGCTACTTGCAGCACTTTGATAGAAAATAAATATGGCTTTAGTTGAACTTGATGGGGGGGGCATGTGATATCAAAAATTGTCATATTGTGGGTAAATAAAGCTTGATTCTATATGTATAAAAATTTTCCTCCAAGATATCAAGACTGGAATTACTTGAGCTAGGAAAAACCAAATTTGTCTGAGTCGAGGTGGCTGTAGGTCCAACGAGACAGATCTTGTACTGGATCAAAGGCTGATTTCTGTGCTAGGCAGAAAATTTGACATTGGTTAAAGAACTAAAACAGCAATGCAGAAATAACTAATTTCTTTTCTTTCATCAAAATTCAAGAACTTTCTCCGTTTTCCCTTACCCCATGAAGTAATAGGTCATCTAGTCAACTGAGGTTCTCTCCTGTCTTGTTACTTTCCACTTTAGCTTGTTTCTTGGAGTTTGTCCTTACTTTATCCACCCCCCTCCCCACCCAGTTTTATGGAAGAATAATTGACATGGAAAAAGACATGCACTGCGTAATGACATTTCAGTCAACAATGGACCACATATATGACAGTGATCCCATAAAATTATAACAGAGCTGAAAAATTGCTATTACCTAGTGATGTAACTGTCAATGTCACAGTGCAATACTACACTATTTTAGAATAGATTTATTGTAGCCTAAGTGTACAGTGTATTAAACTCTACAGTAGTGTATAATAATGTCCTGCCTTCAGATTTAGTCACCACTCACTGACTCACCCAGAGCAACTTCCGGTCTTGTAAGCTCCATTCATGGCAAACACCCTATACTGTATCTTTTTTTTTTTTTAATCTTTTATACCATATTTTACTGTAACTTTTCTATGTTTAGATATGTTTAGATACACAAATACTTATTTTGTGTTACAGTTGCCTACAGTATTCAGTAGAGTAACATGCTGTACAGGTTTGTAGCCTAGGAGCAGTAGACTATACCATCTAGGTTTGTGTAAATGCACTACATGATATTTGCATGATGATGAAATCAACTAACGACAAATTTCTCAGAACATATCCCCATCGTTAAATGATGCATTACTGTATATTTAAAGTTTAAAAACATGATGATTTGATATACATATACATTGTGAAATAATTATCATAATTAGGATAATTAATATATTTATCACCTCACATGGTTATCTGTGTGTGTGTAATGAGAATGTTTCAGACTACTCTCTTACCAAATTTCAACTATAAAAGATACTATTATTAACTATTATTAACTGCTGCATATTGCATCCCCAGAATTTGTTCAACTTATCACGGAAAGCTTGTACACTTTGAAAAGCATCTTCCCATTTCCCCCACACCCAAGCCTCTTATAACCACCATCCTATGAGTCTGGCTTTTTTGTTTGTTTGTTTGTCTGTTTTAAGTTCCACTTATAAGTGAGATGATACAGTATTTGTCTTATTTCATTTAGCATAATATCTTCCAGGTTCATCCATGTTGTTTCAAACAGTAGAATTTCCTTCTTTCTCATGGCCAAATAATATTTATTCCATTACATAGATATATATGTATATATAATGTGGATACTGAAGTGTGGATATTGAATCTCATTGTGGAAGGAGTATATCTTATAGAACTCTCAATATGCCTTTATGGATTTTTTTCGGTGATAGTTTTTTCGGTAACTTTCTCGGGGCTTAAACATCCATCGGAACCCAATTAGCCTCATTGTCAGTTGGAAATAGTGGTGGTACTGAGATAAAGTGAACAGATAGATGGGGCCCAGGAAATTCAAGTTTTATTAAACTTGCCAAAGATTGGAGCTTTTTCTCATAATTCTTGGTAAAGTTGGGGCATTTACATATAGAAAAATTAGGAAGAATAACTGGAAGGAATACTCATTTGACTATAAGATTACCATTGCCAGCTTTAAATGTGTCATTTTTTTATTACAGAAATTCATATCTTAAAACATGCTAACTTTTAGAATGTTAAAAATGTATTCGTTTTTTGTTAATTCTCTACATATGGTCATTTTCACAAATCTTTCAAAATCTCATTAATTGATGTCTTTGGGGGAGTTTCATTTTTTCTCCTTTCATCATAACAAATTCCAATTTAGTTTCTTAGTTCAAAATAATCCAGTACAGACTGTGTTGTCTTCTGTAGAATGTCGTCACCTCCAATAAATTGTGAAAAAATTCATACTTTAATTACACAACCTGAGTATGGCTCTTGACTTTTAATCATCTGAAAAAAGGGCTTCTTTAAATAAACACCAAAGGAAATAATAATATGGTAAGCCATATTTTATTTATTTTATTGTAATTACAATCTACTGACTTTTTCCAATATTTTTTTCAATCATTTATTTTATATAGTCAGATTGAATAACTACTGATACATCATAATTCTAAAATACACAATATTATATCTAAAGAATTAGTGATTGTAGAGTAGTTTAATGTTAAATGAAATTATGAGTAACTTTATTCTCTGTGCTCTGTTTCACTTTTTTCTTTCCTAACCTATCAGGGAATCTAAAAAAGTAAAGTGAAACTCAGTTGGTTGTCTTTGAAAAATAATAATTTGAGGTGAGAGTAAGTTGATAGTGTAGTAAAGTCTGGTGATAGCTTATGCAAAAATGATGGAGATCTGCCCAACACTACACAGAGAACGCTGACATTCTTGACTTTAATAGTAAAGCAGTTATCTTTTGCACCTGCTCCAGTCTCTGAATAGCTGTCATATACTCCAACAAAAGAGAGGAAAAACTGTCACTATGGTTTAAAAAATATTCATTGGCATAAGAAAAAGAAAAATATTTTGAGCACTTAGAATTTATTTTTCTTGCTCTATTATGCCTGGTTTTTACAGTGAATTATTTGTTATATTTAATAGTATTAGAATTTTCCTATTGAATTCATAAGTGTGATTTCATTATTATAGAAAGCTCTTTGAATTATTAAAGAGATCTTGTGTGCATGCTTTATGAGTAAAAGGTTATGTACTTATGATTACTGAATTTTTAGTGGCCTGCAGTAGAACGAAACATCTAGATAAAATGTAAGGGCAGTTTTACAAGATGTATCGGTAAGACAGAATTTAAAGTTAAAGCTTATTCCTATAATTTCACTAAATAAAATAAGTTTAAAAATGGAATAAAATGCATATTGAAATTGATTATTAGAAAAACAAAGGTTCTCATAGCTTTTGAGGTTCCTGACAGGTTGACTGTGAAGCCAGAGCTCTTAAATGTTTTAAAAATGTGAAATGCTATTGCTTTTTTACAACATTTTTATTTCTAACCATTACTGCTTTATTGGGCAAAATTATGAAGGAAGCCTGTTAGATCTCTTGTACATTTATGTTTACTCAGCAGGTGTTTCCTCCCATGGCGTTTTACATGCTGATTTTTCTTTTGCTGCTATCTTTCCACTTTAACTTTCCTTTAAAAATATACAAGAGATTTTAAATTTGTACAAACACATGTACGCGCACAGTGTGCATACATAAAGTATAGCAACACTTTAATCTGACTCATCTTTTAACAAACACTAAAATTAAGAACCCTAATTAATTTTCTCCCTTAAGTATTTTCACTATAAGAAATTATACAATTATTTCAGTACAGCTGCTGTTACTTAAAGTGTCTTTGGAACTCTTCCTTTGAAATGCCCTAAAAAATCTGTAAAACATTTAAAATACGTCTTCAGTGGTGGCAGGTCATCATTCTTTGAGGAAATGGAAACAAAATTTGGTTTTGAAGTAGCGGAAAGGCATTCAGAGCCATATATGATGAACAGGTAACTGATTATTTCTGATAAAGTCTATTTTGGGGGCTATATTTGAGAATAGGCTGTAAAGAACTTGTTACATGCAGGAAAGAGGAACAATGAAAAAGTAGCGAGGAAAAGAAGGACTCCAAAACAAAACGACTATGATAGTAATTTGAAAAGAAAAATACGACTGGTTTCAATAGTTATTGAAAAAGCTTGGAGTTTTCCATGGTGACTATTTTGAAAGAATGCAATCATTTAGTAGTACTGGCAGCCCACAAAAAAACTGAGATTTTACATGATTTTCATTTATACTTTTGAGGACATTATATCAATATTAGCATTTAAGGTGATATAAATTAAAACTGAATCTGATTAATTCTTCCTAAAGCTCTTCCACCCACCTAGCATCGGTCTGGCCAAAAATCTTACTCTCTACCTCGTGCCATCATTTTGATGCTTATTGGGAGACAGCTTAGCTTTGTTTAGTTTCTGAAAATTTGTGATTTGCATAGATAGTGCTGAATCAAGATGGCTCCAGGAAATGTTGGCCTTGGACTGAGAGAACAAAGTAAGTTTAGAAAAGAGGGGAAGGAGCCTAGATTGAGAGAGAGGGAGAGAGAGAGAGAGCACGCAGGGAAGGGAGGGAAGAAGGGAGACACCATTCTAACAGGAACTTTTGAGTGGTTTTCACATTAAGAAGCTACAATCTGGATCAATGATCAATTCAATACCAGTTGCTAGCTGAAATTTTATACTAATTATCCAAGCTTCATTATGTCTTACCTCATAAGACTGAGAGGTATGCTTCAAAGAGATCAAGATTTAAATTTAGGAGACCTAGTCCTAATTCAGTTCTGACCCTAAATTATTTGTGATCTTGACAAATTACTTCAAGAAAACGGTAGTTTTCTCCTAAATGACTCCTTTGAGATAAACAGGTACTGGTACCCCTTTTGTATAGATAAGGAATTTAAGAAACAAACCAACGACAGCAAAATAAATTACCCAAGATCAGGAGGTGGAGCTATACTTGGAAGGACACTGCTTTTCTATCATAAAAAGCCACTTCTCTGTGAGATTATAGCTCAAAAATTTCCTTTAAATTTGTCTGAAATCACTCAAGAAAGAGGTTATTGTGCTAGAATAAACTTCCCTGTCAGTGAAACTGAACAATTCTGGAGGAAAATGCTCTCTCAACTATACAAGAATAAACTAGAAAAATCTATGGTGGCTTATAAAATTAAGGATAGGTTTACTTATTACCTTTTTATTTGGTTCAAACACTGCTAGTGATTTCTGGCTCAAATGTTTAGATTGTTCATCATTGCAAAAATTTCAAAGCACATAAGATTATATTAAAAGCAGCCTTCTAGTCATCTGGAAATCAAATACTAACATCTTAGGCACTCAGTTTCCATATTTTGGAATGGTTTTTGTTCCCAATGTTTAATCCTAACTAACAACATTTCAGACCCTACTATGTTAAAAGCATTATAGGCTGTTCAGAATAATTGCTATAACAATATTGCATAGACAAATATTACATAATGCCCCTGGACATCATGCACTATAGATACAGATTCTGAACAGGATATTTTCATGTCCTCTTGCATTAACTTACTTCTCTAGCCTATAGACAGAGATTATTTCATTTAAAAAAAGATAGTTACAACAGAAAAAAAATCAGTGGGGTGTTCATAAATATTTGCAATTGCCAATATGTTTTGTTTTTGTTTTTATAAGAAGGGAACAAAAGAACAAAACATCCATGGTTCAAAATGCTTAATCAACTGTCTCTCATTCTCTCTAATTGTCTCCTCAAAGTTGCCTGGCAGTTTCTCCAACATCTTATACATTCTGAATTATTGCACTGAGGGAAAAAGAAAAGCTAGAATGGCTTTAGGAGAAAGAAACATTTACAATGTTCTATGAAACTGGGCCATATTAAGTACAACATTGAAATGCTTACTCTATTGTACTATTTAAATATATACCTTTTGAAGTGTTATAGTATATACCATTTGATATGCATTTTACTATAAAAATATTGGCCCTTAAGCATGTAACTTATGCCATATTTTTCCTTTGGGAAAAAACCCCATCTATTTGAATTATTATTAATAGCTTATGTAATAACGAGAATAAAATTTAATATAGCATTATGTTAATAAAGCATTGTCACAAATTTATAATCAAGTAAAAGTCTTTTTTCTTTTTTCCCAATATTTCTCTCCCTTTACCTTCTTCATTCTTTTAAAAAATTGTTTTGATATATAATTGACATATGATATTATATGACATTTAGTATTTGTATTAGCATTAGTATACAATGTAATGAGTTGATATATGTATACACTGCAAAATGGTTACCGGATTAAGTTTAGTTAATATCCATCACCTCGCATAGTTACAATTTTTTTGTGTATGATAAGAACTTTTAAGATATACTCTCTTAGCAACTTTCAAATATGCAATATAATATTGTTTTATACTCACCATGCTGTACATTCCATCCTGGAACTTATTAGTTTTCTAACTAGAACTTTATATCTTTTGACCCCCTTT
>NW_011888785.1:17047064-17050293 GCF_000151845.1 Pteropus vampyrus | reverse complement strand
ATTTAGGAGACCTAGTCCTAATTCAGTTCTGACCCTAAATTATTTGTGATCTTGACAAATTACTTCAAGAAAACGGTAGTTTTCTCCTAAATGACTCCTTTGAGATAAACAGGTACTGGTACCCCTTTTGTATAGATAAGGAATTTAAGAAACAAACCAACGACAGCAAAATAAATTACCCAAGATCAGGAGGTGGAGCTATACTTGGAAGGACACTGCTTTTCTATCATAAAAAGCCACTTCTCTGTGAGATTATAGCTCAAAAATTTCCTTTAAATTTGTCTGAAATCACTCAAGAAAGAGGTTATTGTGCTAGAATAAACTTCCCTGTCAGTGAAACTGAACAATTCTGGAGGAAAATGCTCTCTCAACTATACAAGAATAAACTAGAAAAATCTATGGTGGCTTATAAAATTAAGGATAGGTTTACTTATTACCTTTTTATTTGGTTCAAACACTGCTAGTGATTTCTGGCTCAAATGTTTAGATTGTTCATCATTGCAAAAATTTCAAAGCACATAAGATTATATTAAAAGCAGCCTTCTAGTCATCTGGAAATCAAATACTAACATCTTAGGCACTCAGTTTCCATATTTTGGAATGGTTTTTGTTCCCAATGTTTAATCCTAACTAACAACATTTCAGACCCTACTATGTTAAAAGCATTATAGGCTGTTCAGAATAATTGCTATAACAATATTGCATAGACAAATATTACATAATGCCCCTGGACATCATGCACTATAGATACAGATTCTGAACAGGATATTTTCATGTCCTCTTGCATTAACTTACTTCTCTAGCCTATAGACAGAGATTATTTCATTTAAAAAAAGATAGTTACAACAGAAAAAAAATCAGTGGGGTGTTCATAAATATTTGCAATTGCCAATATGTTTTGTTTTTGTTTTTATAAGAAGGGAACAAAAGAACAAAACATCCATGGTTCAAAATGCTTAATCAACTGTCTCTCATTCTCTCTAATTGTCTCCTCAAAGTTGCCTGGCAGTTTCTCCAACATCTTATACATTCTGAATTATTGCACTGAGGGAAAAAGAAAAGCTAGAATGGCTTTAGGAGAAAGAAACATTTACAATGTTCTATGAAACTGGGCCATATTAAGTACAACATTGAAATGCTTACTCTATTGTACTATTTAAATATATACCTTTTGAAGTGTTATAGTATATACCATTTGATATGCATTTTACTATAAAAATATTGGCCCTTAAGCATGTAACTTATGCCATATTTTTCCTTTGGGAAAAAACCCCATCTATTTGAATTATTATTAATAGCTTATGTAATAACGAGAATAAAATTTAATATAGCATTATGTTAATAAAGCATTGTCACAAATTTATAATCAAGTAAAAGTCTTTTTTCTTTTTTCCCAATATTTCTCTCCCTTTACCTTCTTCATTCTTTTTAAAATTTGTTTTGATATATAATTGACATATGATATTATATGACATTTAGTATTTGTATTAGCATTAGTATACAATGTAATGAGTTGATATATGTATACACTGCAAAATGGTTACCGGATTAAGTTTAGTTAATATCCATCACCTCGCATAGTTACAATTTTTTTGTGTATGATAAGAACTTTTAAGATATACTCTCTTAGCAACTTTCAAATATGCAATATAATATTGTTTTATACTCACCATGCTGTACATTCCATCCTGGAACTTATTAGTTTTCTAACTAGAACTTTATATCTTTTGACCCCCTTTGCCCATTTCACCCATCTCTTACCCCATGTCTCTGGCAACCACCAATTTGCTATCTGTATCCGTGAGTTTGTTTTTTTTAGATTTCACACGTAAGTGATATCGTACAGTATTTATCTATCTCTATCTGACTTATTTCACTTAGCATAATGCCTTCGGGGTCTATCCATGTTGTCACAAATGGCAGGATTCCCTCCTTTTTATGGCTGAATAATATTCATATATATATATATATCTCACATTTTTAAATCTATTCATCGATGGACATTTAGGTTGCTTCATGCTTCATGTCTTGGCTATTGTAAATAATGATGCAATGATCATGGGGGTGCAGATTTTTTTTTTTTTGAGATAATTTGTTTTCTTTAAATAAAGAAAGTGGAATTACTCAGAAGTGGAATTACTGGATCAGATGGTACTTCTAATTTTAATTTTTTTGACAAACTTCCAAATTGTTTTCCATAGTGGCTGCACCAATTTACACTCCCACCAACAGTGCAGAGGATTCCTTTTTCTCCACACCCTCACCAACACTCATTATCTCTTTTCATTTTTATTTTTATTCATTCATTTATTTATTCATTCATTTATTTGTTTGCTTGTTTGTTTGTTTACTTTTTGATAATAGCCATCCTAACAGGTACGAGGTGATATCTCATTGTGGTTTTGATTTGTTTTTCCCTGGTCATTAGTGATGTTAAGCACCTTTTCATGTACTTGTTGGCCAGTCTTTGGAAAAATATCTATTCAGTTCTCTGCCCATTTTTTAGTTGAACTGGTTGTTTTTGTTTTGTTTGTTTTGTTTTGCTATTGAGTTGTATGAGTTATCTATATTTTGGATATTAATTCGTTACCAGATATTTGATTCGTAAATGTTTTCTCTCAATCTGTAGGTTGTCCATTTTTTGATTGGATCCTTTGTTTTTTTGTTGTTATTGAGTCATATGAGTTCTTTGTATATTTTGGATATTAGGCTCTTATCGGAGTCATTGCTTGCAAATATATTTACCTTGTTGACCCTTTCTTTTCCTGAGCAGAAGCTTTTTAGTTTGATGTAGTCCCATTCATTTATTTTTGCTTTTACTTCCCTTGTCTTTGAGGTCAAATTCATAAAATTCTCTTTAAGTCCAAGGTCTTTGAGTTTAGTTCCCATGTTTTCTTCTATACATTTTATTGATCCTGGTCTTATATTCAGGTCTTTAATCCATTTTGAGTTAATTTTGGTGTGTGGTGATAGACAAAAGTCTAGTTTCATTCTTTTCCAGGTGGCCTTCCAATTTTTCCAGCATCACTTATTGAAGAGGCTTTCCTTTCTCCACTGTATGTTTTTGGCCTTTTTGTCAAAAATTATTTGCCCATATAACCATGGGATTACTTCTGGACTCTCAATTCTGTTCCACTGGTCCGTGTGTCTGTTTTGCTGCCAATACTATGTCGTTTGATTACTGTCGCTTTGTAATATAATTTGAAGTCAGGATGGCTTTGGCAATTCG
>NW_011888785.1:17044077-17047014 GCF_000151845.1 Pteropus vampyrus | reverse complement strand
TGTAGTCCCATTCATTTATTTTTGCTTTTACTTCCCTTGTCTTTGAGGTCAAATTCATAAAATTCTCTTTAAGTCCAAGGTCTTTGAGTTTAGTTCCCATGTTTTCTTCTATACATTTTATTGATCCTGGTCTTATATTCAGGTCTTTAATCCATTTTGAGTTAATTTTGGTGTGTGGTGATAGACAAAAGTCTAGTTTCATTCTTTTCCAGGTGGCCTTCCAATTTTTCCAGCATCACTTATTGAAGAGGCTTTCCTTTCTCCACTGTATGTTTTTGGCCTTTTTGTCAAAAATTATTTGCCCATATAACCATGGGATTACTTCTGGACTCTCAATTCTGTTCCACTGGTCCGTGTGTCTGTTTTGCTGCCAATACTATGTCGTTTGATTACTGTCGCTTTGTAATATAATTTGAAGTCAGGATGGCTTTGGCAATTCGAGCTCTTTTGTGCTTCCATACAAATCTGATGGTTTTTGTTCTATTTCTTTAAAAAATGCTGATAGGATTTTGATGGGGATTGCATTAAATTTGTATAGTGCTTTAGGTAATAAGGTCATTTTAACTATGTTGATTCTTCCAATCCAAGAACATGAAATATCTTTCCATTTCTTTATATCTTCTTTGAAGATACAATTTCTTTTAATAGGGTCTTATTTTCATTATATAGATCTTTCATGTTTCGTTAAATTTATTCTTAGGTATTTTATTCTTTTTGTTGCAATTGCAAAAGGAATTATTTTTTCCACCTCTTTTTGTTATTAGAGTATAGGAACGCTATGGATTTTTTAATGTTGATTTTGTATCTAGAGACTTTACTGTATTTGCTTATTGTTTCTAGTAGTGTTCTTGTGTAGTCTTTAGGGTTTTCTATATAGAGAATCATGTCATCTGTGAAGAGTGACAGTTTGACTTCTTCATTTCCCATTTGGATGCTTTTTATATCTTTCTCTTGTCAGGCAATTCTTAAATATTGGCAGCAAACCCAGACCAAGACAAAATGGTTGTGAAACACTGGATGTAAGTCAACAGGTAGTAGCAAAAGAGAATAGTCCCTGAGCTCCTGGTGCAAAAGACAATTCCACTTCATTTCATTGAAGGTGAAATTTCAGAAGTGTAAAGTCAGTATAATAAGAAAGTCACCAAGTTACAAACTACCTTGATATGGAGGTACAGTGGCTGAAAGAAAGATGGGTGAAGTGAGATTGCCTGGGATAGCCCATCTCCTCTTTTACACTGTGATCAATATAATAACAGGAATGTTGGGAGGTCCAGCCTAGATTCTGCTACTCGGCACTTAAGCTTCTTACCAATTATTTCTCACATTATATCAACACTGAGCATATATCAGCATTTGATATTTGAAATACTTAGAAATCTTTTAATAGCTTGGCCCTAGGCGACTTTTACAATGCACGTTCCTAGAAATTACACTGAAAAATCATGTTAGAACTCACTGAAGTTTGCATTTTCCAGTTTATATATTTTTATCAGCAAGAAGTGTTCAGTAACTCCAGTGAAATGGTTTACAGATTGCAAGAATCATAGATTGATGATAGAGCTGAAGTGTTCCCGTTGGATCAAGGAAAAAGTTCATCTTCCTCATTTTATAGTTGAGACTGAGTCCCAAATCAGTTTCAAGATCACTTGGCTGGTTAGCAACAACCCTAAGGCTGGATAATTTAGAGGCTCAATGACATCATTGAGGAAGTAGGTTATTTTCATTAATCAGTTCTGCCCCTTGCAAGGTATCCACATTTTCCATAGACCCGCTTATCTCATGATAAGAAAGTATCTGAAACAGCTCTGGGAATCACATTTAGATACAATATTGCCCAAGTGAAGAAGAGGAAAGTGTCCTTCTTGTGTTTTATTAAGAATGAGAAAGTCTTTCCTAGAAGCTCGCAGCAGACTTCTTATTTCTGTTTGGTCAGAATTGGGTCATATGTCCTTTCTAAAACAATTACTGGCAATAGGCCAACTAGAATCATCCTATGAGGTTGTGAATCAGGCTATCCTCTTTCAAGTACATGGCCATATGGAGAAGGCTGGTTATTTGAACAAAATCAGGGTCATTTAGCACATGTGTGTTGGGAAATAGATATCAAGTAGGCATCCAATAGACTCTTCTATACTCTATAAGGAACTCAAAGCCTCCAGTAACGGCTGAAGATCACTGGAAATTATTTATTTTTAGAAACCTACAAAGTATTTCTCTGTTGTCTCTTGCTCTGCCGTGCCCACCTTTTTTTTTCTTCTCTGTCTGCCTTACCACCTTCTCCCTCCTTCTCTTTCCCTTAAAGTGGCTATGAACTAAAATTAGTCTACACTACTTTGAGGGCCTACTGTATTCAAAGCACCATACTGACACAACTTAATCTTTGGGAAATGTTTATTAAAAGGTAATAAACTGTATTACTTAAAAGTCAGTATATTATTTTATGATATTAATCAATGTCTAAACTAAATTGCTATTTAATATCAAAAACTAATTTGTTTCTTCCTTCCTTTTCCACTGCTAATCAAAAATCTTCCATAGAGAAAAGATTTCCACTGAGTTGCTGCCACCAAAATACATAAAAATTCACATAATGCTAGGCATTTTTTTCTTAAGTGTTCATTGTATCTCAAAATGCTAATGAATCTATTTTATTATCTTTACTGGCCATTTTATTCTATGATCAGAATTACATTCTCTGTAATTACAGGGTAGGCCACTCCTGTAAACCCTAGGGGACGGAGTTTGGGACCAAGATAGCCTATTCTCACAGTGATTGGTTCAGAGGCAGAACGTGACCTAAAATGACCCAGAGAAGATGTCAGGACTTACCCTGGAAGTTGTAGGACGGTTGCTCCCTCTTCTTTGGTTAAATTTAAACCTGAAAGGTCGTAACTGAAGCAAGTTTGACACTAACATTTGCAGGTCACTGAGCAAGAG
>NW_011888785.1:17025235-17043002 GCF_000151845.1 Pteropus vampyrus | reverse complement strand
CCTCTTCCTTGTTAGCCCCTTTCTGCTAGGTACCATCCTGCCTCTTACCTACATCCTCCTAGTTTACAAGGGAAAGGAACTATAAACTGCCAAACAATAATCCACTCATTAAAGTATTGCTAAATTTATAACACCCAACAGTTGAGCCAATTGAAAATATGCTACAGTGTGGTAAACCACGAAGAAAAGGCCAATAACTATGAAGACTGTAGTCTCGAAAGCATCAATTATTCATCATCAGCTTCTTCAGTGAGGGGAGTCCAAACATGTGGGAAGGCAATAAGTACTCTTATTTTGAAAACTGGTTCTTCTGTTTATTGACAGGCTGCATTCATCATTTAAGAAGATGTATATTTGTGTACTGTTTTGTTTCCTATTCCTCCTCTCCAATGGCCTATCTGATTTTAGTACCAGTTAATAAAGGTTCAGCCCAGAATTCTGGCCCCCATACCAGAGATTCTAAACCCCAGAAATTAATTTCTTTAGGTCATATGAAACACTACATGAGAATAAATAAAGAGAATGAATGTAAAAGCATGTAATACTTTATCAATTTCAGTTGGCATATCACTGTTTCCTATGAAATCATGCCCTAATGAAGTGTGGGATTTTTTTTTTTTTTTTTTTTTTAATGAAAAGAAGCATGTCGAGGATGAGAAGTCATACATGTGGATTTTTTTTAAGTGACTATCATAACATAAACTTTTTAGGGTACTAATCCAATCATAACTCATTCCCAGTTCTCTAAGAAACAACTTCCCCTGCTCCTATAGATGGACAAAATGTCTGCTCTATTTATACAACAAGCGTCACCATAATCCCTTTCACCTTTGGCCACGGAGAGGAAGGGAATGGGAGAAGGACTAGAACTGATGAGTGAAGGAACAGAGATGAGAGACCAAAATGGCCCAGAGAGAGGCTCACACACAGCAAAAGTGATGGCCTTGGGTCTTGACAGCTTTCCAGTTCCTGGTTCCACACTTGAGGCCCACCTTCAGTTCCTGCACGTTGCTTCTGAGAGACTTCTTGTAGCTTTCCAGTAAAATTTGTTGTTTTTTTTTTTTTCCTCTTTATACTGGCTGCAGTAGATATTTGCTATTTTAAATGGAAGTTCTTAACAAACATGCTTGTTAAAAGTTTGTCTTTTAACTTGTGTACAGTCATGAGTTTTCAACTCATTAAACTTTAAAGAAAATCTTAAGAGTGACTTTTTTTGGTCTGAGCACATCCTGAAATTCTGCGATTACTGTCACTTTAACAAGAATTTGTTTTTCTGCTCCATAAGAAAGTTCTATTTAAAGCAGTCATTTTTACTGTGGATAATGTGAGTGGTACGATTTGCCATGTTCTTGGAATTTTAAAATAAAGATCTCTCCCCTGAATTTCTCAGCAAAAATTAGACGTCTAATCAATCGCTAACGTCCATAGTGACTCAAATCATCAGCAAACTTGAAAATATGGAACTTTACCTCTTGATTTTAATAGTCCCTATGTACTGTATATGTTAGTGATTCTAGCACACTTTGAAGTAAAAGAAAAATATTTTCTGTATGCTCACTTTTTTCTAACCTTAATTGATAACCTGTTCCTTATTTTTTAAAACAAAACATAATTTTTATAAAAACTTTCCTATCGTTTAAACTTTTATATTAGTTTTCTAGGGGTGCCATAACAAAGTACCACAGATGGGTGGCTTAAACAACAGACATTTATTTTCCCACAATTCTGGGGGCCAAGAGTCTGAAGATCAAAGTGTCTGGAGGGTTAGCTTCTTCTGAGGCCTCTCTCCTTGGCTTTCAGATGGCTGTTTTCTTCCTATGTTTTCACACAGTCTTTCTCCTGTGTGTATCTGTGTCCAAATTTCCTCTTCAGACACCAGACAGATTAGGGCCCACCCTAATGACATCATTTGACCTTAATTACCTTTTTAAAGACCCTATTTCTAACTACAGTCACTTTCTGAGGTACTTGAGGGTTAGGACTTTGACACACTAATTTTTTTTTGGAGGGGGAAAGGATAGATAATTCAGCCCATAATAACATTTAACCAATATATTTTTTTGAGTGCCTATTATGAGCTGTTTTAAAGATTGAGACAACTATGAAAAAAAGAGATCTTCCCACCTGCCCTTGTACAGGTCCAAATCTTGAAGAGCGTATTTTATTTAGAACTGCCATTTAAGCCTCTGTGGCAAAGAGACCTCAGAGTAGAATGATGGGTGGAAAGCTCTCTTCTATGCCAGTGTCCCGAGGCGGACAGCCAAGGTCTGTAGGACAGCTGTGCCATCCTAGCACCAGCTTCCTCTCTGGGCAGGGTAGCTTCTCTGCCTCTCGCCATCTGCTTCACATCACAACCAGCAGGAAGGAGGAAAGGCAAAGACACACTCCTTTTAAGGGCATGACCTAGAAGTTGCACTTATTATTTCTGGTCAAAAGAGAGTCATACATCCATGGGGTAAGAAAAGTTGAAAAAAAATGTGTTCTGTATTTAAGTTGTCATGGGCCTAGCTAAAATGCAATATGCTTTGGATAAAAGAGCAAATGGATATTAGGGAACAGTTAATGGGGGCAGAGACCGTAAAAAGACAATGACTTTATATAGTGTAGCAAGGAAAAAAGGAGCACCATGTACAGAAGCAGAAAAAGCTGGCATATAGAGATGGAAATGGATGGAGCTACATAGAAAAGTAGAAGCCAGAGACCAAAGACCAGGGAGAGGGCAGGTGACATAGAAGCTGCCTGGGTTCCCAGAGCTTTTTAGATCCTTATTCTGATCCCTCATGTTATAGAAGCACTTTCTTATTCCTTATTTTTCAGTCTTAAATTGCTTATAAATTCAAGTTTTAGTTTCTTTTTAAAGTAACTTTCCTGTTTATAATGCCCGCTTACTTGCCAAACAAGTAGTTGCTTTCAACCAACAGTTTAGACTAAGTCTAACTGCTTATTCTTACTGGAAAGTAATTGCCATAACAGCAAGTGGGCAAGAAATCAGCTCCCCAGTAGTCTGATAATATACATTGATATTTTAACTATGTAACCACAAAAGAAGGTATGTATAAAAGGAAAGATACACATAAAAGAGGCTGGAAGTTATTGGTAGAGTTTGCTAAACCTGTTAAATTCTTCTATTTTTTAGTAAAATATCCTTTTAAAGAAATAGTCCTCATTAGAAAAGATTCCACAAATACTAGAAATTGCTACCACAGGGTTACATAGTATTTTAGCAATAAGATTTTTTTATACGGTATGATAAATACATGCAAAATATCCTAATAAAAAATCTTGATCTACTCATGGTTTTAGAAAGCCATAAAACTCAGATCATCTCATAAAAATTTAAAAGGGAAATTAATTTATTTCCTAGATAGGTTTCTAAATGGTGGTTCATATAATACTTATAGTTAAAAAGAAATCTGAGATTCCAAAATTAGTTCACTCTATAATCAATGTCAGTGGAAATTCACCTGAGACAGCTAGATTTTGCTTAATAGATATTTGGACTTTGGCCACCCATCAACCATGTCCCCTTCTTAACAGCATCCCAGAATCCTTTGGTGAATTGCTCTTTTTGCTTGGAAATACTCTTGGTAAATGGTCAGTTCGGGTCCCTTTCCTCCCATTATGGATGAGAGAGGGGCCTTATAGGCTCTTTCCACCAGACCCTTTCACTCTGCAACCAGATGGAACCAGGGGCCAGCACTTGATGTAAGCTAGGTCTGGTCGAAGCTCAATCCTGGGAATTTAAATCCTGACGAGTGAAAACAAAACTGGCATCGGCAGGATGTACTCATTCCTGCACCAGCACTCTGTTCATTGATCCTAGGCCTAGGCCTCTGACAATTTGCATACATTCCATGAGTTCCCATATAATTTCATTTTCCTTAGATTTAGCAGATTTGATTTTTGTTGTTTTCAATCTACAAATCCTAACTGATTCACCTTCTATCTACTGATTTATAAATTGACCATATTGAACTATGATATCAAGACTGAAAAAAAAGCCAAAAAACCACACATACGACAACTCTACAAACCTATGAAAAAACTTAGACAGCCAGTGCCAACGTTAAATAGACAAACAAAAAGAGAGAGATGTAAATAAAGTTGCTGCAAATTTTCCTCAAAATTTTCAAAAATCTTTACAAACGTGGTAATTGTCCCCAATAGAAAAGGGAATATATCAAAAGAAAAAAAATAGTTCAACTTCATCAGTAATCAAAGAGAAATAAAACTAGATACCAACTTTTCCCCATAAAATTAAAAGTGATTTAAAATCTCAATACTGTTGAGAGGGTGGTGAGATGAGCATTTTCATAAACTTCAAGTGGGTATATAAGTGATTATGAGTTTTCAGGAAAGCAATCTGGCAATATGTAACAAGAACCATCAAAAGGTTCATATATTATACTAGTCAGGCAAGCAGAACTAGCATGAGGGTTACAGAATGTGGGATTTATTATAGAAATAGACCTTACACAATTGTGGGAAAAGTTGGGGAAGTGAAACCAATATGGGGATTTGAGAATCAGGGAAAGAGTCACTCACCAGATTTCAAGCCCTAGGGTGGGTGGACAAAGCAGAGCAAATCCAGGACATTGATGTGGACATGCAAAGGGGGATTTGGATTAGTGGGGAGGTCTCTGGGAGACCACTGCCTCCGAGTACCCTCAGCCAGACATCGGGTGGCTGGTCTGGGGCCGCTTTCCATCAGCAGGGCCAGCACATGGGAAGAAGGGCTCAGTGCCAAGAGAAGAGTGAGTACAACCTGGAAACCACTGAGCTTACTGACAACAAAGACCTTCAAAGAGTAAGCAGAGCTGCTGCCTCACATCTGCTGCCCAAACTTCATATGAGTTCCTCTTTTGGCCAACTCTACTTCTACTCGTGCAGGGAAAGGAATTCTGGGTGACATAATTCTCAGTTTAATCAAGTTGACAATAGAACAATACAGCATTCATATCTTTTGATCCTACGGACTCATTTCACATTTTGGAATAGTTCCTAATGAAGTGGATAATGTAACCAAAGATTAAATAAAAAAGATAACTACCTCTGCCATAGTTAAAACAGGCAAAATTAGAAATGAGCTAATTGTCCAACAATAGGAGAATGGTGAAATAGATTAAGGTAAGACAGACAAGATTTTCATATATTCATTTAAAAATTGTTTCAAATGGCTTTTAATGACATGGTTGTGTCCTCAAGGTATAGAATGAAAAAAGCAGAAACAAAACTGTACCTGCATTAGAACTGCAAGTTTGAAAACATTCATAGATTTGATTTTTTTATACTTCCTTGTACTTTTTTCTTATTTATTCTTCAAAAAGCAGCCAAAGTCATTTTTTTATAAATGTGGACCAAATCATATGTCTCCTTTGCCTAAAATTCCAGCATGGCTTTTCACTGCACCCAGAACAAAATGCAAAGCCTTTCTACTGTCTGCAAGGTCCTTCATGGTCCTGCTTTTGTGACTGCTCTAACTGTGTCTTCAACACCTCCTTGCTTGGCTCATTCAACTCCAGACCCACTGGGCTTTGGCCAGTTCCTAGCCTATGCAAATATCTCTTTCACCTTAAAGCCTTGGCAATTATTATGTTCACTTACTACGCTCTTCTCCCAGATCCTGACTGACCCTTTCTCATTCAAATCTCAGTTCAGATGTCACCTTCTCTAAGAGGCCTTTCTCTGAGCACCCATTTACTGTGTCTTATTTCCCATCCCACCCAACAATCATTCCCCATCTCATTGCCCTATATATTTTTTCCTGAACTAAAATTATTCTGCTTTTTACTTATCAGGCTCCCTTATTAGAAAGCAGGGCTCATGAAAGCAGGGGCCTTATCTGTTATACTTATTGTATCCCTGTGACTCCAACAAAGCTATCAAGGTGCTATGTTTTCACTGAATAAATGGATTAATGGCAGATCAATTTTCTGAGTTTTCTACAGTGAGTATTTTCCCTTTTACAATAAGGAAAAGATATTTGGGAGGAATATCTTGTGTCAAGAAGGATGTTCACCAGTTATATAACTTAAGCCTTCTCAATTGTCATATCCAATAATTATCCAAACTTATTTTGGCTGCTCTATTCCTCTTATAAGTCTCCATGCTACAGGGGGATGCAAATTAAATGCCTGTAAAAGCACAGGAATCTGGAAATCACACATAAAAATCATGTCATACATAGCAATTAGTCGGCAAACCCCATTTTACCATACGACGCTCAGTAAGATTCCCAGAGATCATGAATTCAAACCCCATTTTTAGGGCTACAAGGGCCTCCCCTTTCAGCTCAGTGGTTTAGTCACTCTTAGCACCTCTGGTTTGCCTTATCAACACCACCCACCCAGCAACAATTCTACTCTTTACATTTCGTAGCCCCTCCTGCCTTCATGTCCTACCCTATCATGACCAATATGTCAACCACTCTTACTGGTTAATCATGAACTTCCTTGTTTCTCTGTCCTTCAGACTCTCTTGTCTGAGATAATCTTAAGTAAAGAGAAATCCAACTGCCTATTTTCTCCATGTTTATGTCTTGGCTTTAAGCTGTCTCTGGAATAGTAAAATTTTATTACCTTTTGCCTTAGACTGTCTTTTCATGTTCTAATCTTTGAATGTCTCTTGTTCACTAGGTACTTGAATATAAAGAAAGAGGTGAGGCAAGGCTGAGTAAAAGGAAGCTATGACGCTTGAATATTTTCATTTTCCTGATCCAATAACACATACACATAACGGTGGGAGACAGTACTGTATATGTTAGTTTTTGGTCAGAGCCTTCCCTCCACTGCAGTGGCCAAGTGTCACTTGGCAGAAAGCTGACAGCAAAAGGGGAGACGTACCCCCCGTAGCAGGATGTCAGTCAGGACTTAGTCTCGTTCTTCTTGGGAAAGGGCTAAGTTTTATATACGAGAAAAAAAAAATCATTAAAGTAGAATTTTAATTAGGTTTCACTCAGAAGATGGAGTAAACAGGTGAATCCATTTTTCAAAAAGTCATTTTTCATAAGACAATCTTTTCCAAAATAATCAATGAAAAATGTCTAATGCTCTCCTAGGGTTGATGCGTTGAATTGTCTTTAGCAAGCATGAATTCCAGTGAAGGCAAATAAAAGACAACTTTATGGTATGTAACTTAACAATCTGGCCTATTTTGTGCTAAACTGACTGTGACTTTTGTGGCAAATGAAACTTCGTGTGACAGGTTAATTTTTTAGACTCTGAAACTGGCAGCTATTTTGTTCAGTTTTATGGTTATATACATTTTGGTATCTGTCTCAGCAATTTTCCATGCTTTCTATGTTCCCCAAAGGGAAAGCGGACAATCATGAGAAAGTAGCCATGGAGAAATTCCTCTTGCCTATTACTAAGTGCTGCTGGAGAAAAATCACTCTATCGGATAGATTGATTTCACTATAAATTTGCAGGTATCTACTTCTGCTGGGCCTGCAACATTCTCAGTCAATCCTGTTTTCCAACTCACTTCTTTCTCTTATTCTCAACAATGATTGTTTCAAAACTTCTCTACTATCAACACTCCAATTCTCTCTTCACTTTCAGAAAAAGACTTTGTCATACTTGGCATTGAAAATAAAAGCCATCTGAAAAGCTCTCTCTCCATTCTCACTACAGTTATACAAATCTACTCTAATCTAGATCCAGTTCTTCCTCCTTCCTTTCTAGTCCATGGAAGAGGCTTCCCTCTCTTGTTTAGAGATTATCACTCTGGCAGGTAGTCTGTAAAACAGCTCCTAGTGATCCCTCATTTACTGATACTCATATCCCTATGTATGAATATCAGGTTGTTTGTACTTCTCACTCTAGATAATTTACCTGGCCAGTCTCACTTCTTAATGAATCCTGAATTGATATCTTTGGTTTCTTCCCGAGCTGGTACTACTCAGCAAATATAAAACTAAACTTATTAACTACTATCTCCCCACCCCCATTTTCCTTTTCTTCCTCTTTTTTTTCTATCATGGCAATTGGCATTACTATATGACCATTTTTGCCCAGGCTAGAAAAGTAATCAGCTTGACTCCCATCTGTCCATATACTCAATTGTTGTCATTCTCTTTTCTGAATACTTTAAAACTCTGTCCATTTCTCTTCATTCACAATGCCACAATTATGGCTCAAGACACCATTATCTCTTGCCTGGACGATTGTTACAGCCACCTGACTGGTCTTAAATTCGTTGTTCTCTCTGCAGCCTAAGGGATTGCTTTACAACACTTTAAAAATGTCATTTCTCTGCTTAAAATTCTTCAGTATCTCCCCATTGCCCTTAGGATAAAGTCAAAGTTTTATGTCAGAGTGTATAGGTAGTGTGACCATCTCATTTATTGTCCTTAGAGGGCACACTGGAGAGTGAAAGGAAGTGCTCTTACAATTACTTCCTGAGGGAACAGGTGAGTAAACTGAGACTGTCTGGAAAAATTAGATATAAAGTCATCTTATTTCTAGAGCTCTGTGACATGTGACCCCTGACAGCAGCCCATCTTCTGTGCTACACACCAGCCTTCACTTCCTTAAACTCACAATTCTCTCTTTTGCTTTGAGCTTTTGGATATATTGTCCCGTTTGCCTGGGAAACTTCTCACCCCTCTTATTCTTTGAAAAACTCCTATTCATCCTTCTGGCCTCAACATAAATGTCCCTTTTCCAGGGAGATATTTCATGACCCCTAGATTATTCATTCTGCTGTGGGTTCCTAAAGCATATAGCACATCTCATATCATACCTCTTGCTTCTTCGTATTATTTATACTTAGTTACTTGAGAACTGACTTCCCAGCTGGACTATAAGATATTTAAAGGAAGATATTGTCTCTGTTTTGTTCATTTCTGTATCAAAAGAAAGAAGCAGTTTGTGGAGGTAAGGCATTCAGAATGCCTGTGTGGAATTAAAAAACAAAACAAAACAAAACAAAACAAAACGAAACAAAACCATCTCTCATCCCTTGAAACTGTAGTAGATGTGATTATCTACCCAACCTCCCATCCCCCCTTCCGTTGGCTAGTGATCTTTGTAGCCCGAAGCAAGAGTTAAGCATAGTAGGAATTTTTGAAGATTAAGATCTCACCCCCAGATATTCTAACTCAGTCGGTCTGGTGTGGGCACAAACAATGGTACTTAAAAAAATGTTACTATGTGGTTCTAATGTGACTCCATGATTGTAAGTAGTACTCTGAGAGCAGCACTGCCCAATAGAACTTGCTATGATGGAAATGTTCTGTCTTTTTTATCCATGTGGCTATCAAGTATTTGCTGTTTGGCTAGTGCTACCGGAGAAGTGAATTTTAACTTTTATTTAATTTTATAGATTTTAAATTTATATGTGTGATTAGTGAATGTTGACAGTACAGCTCTGGAAGAGTGGCTCCCAAACTTGAAGGTGTATCAGGATCACCGGAGGGCTTGTTAGTCACAGATTGCTGGACCCCAACTCCGGAGTTTCCAATAGTGAGTGTAGTTCTGAAGCGGGGTCTGACAATTTGCATTCTAACTCATGGGCCTGAGAATTTGCTTACTAGCCACTTCCCAAGTGGTACTGATGCTGCAGGTCTAGGGACCACACTTTGAGAACCACTGCTTTAGACTTGTTAAAAATAGGCTCTTAGGTCCCATCCTATTGTACTGATTCAGAATCTACATTTTAACAAAACCCTCAGATTATTTGTATGAACATTAAAATTTTTTAATTGAGATATAATTGACGTAGAAGATTATGTTAGTTTCAGGATGGCCATTATTGTTTGAGAAGCACTCATTTGGATGATCTTGTATAAGTCAGACAATCCCAAGTTAGCTCATAATGCAGCTTCTGTGCAGAATTACTGTCATACTTTCATTTAGCCTTCACCTTTCAAAATGGTTTTTTAAAAAAAGAGTCAAATCATGTGTGTGATGCTACTTTTTGCTTTATTAATTAATCCTTCTTGAGAGCTAAATTTCCTCCCTGAAAACACAGAAACCCTAACAATAAATACACAGTGCTTCACATAAGTTGGAATGTGTTACATCTAAACCAAACACTTGGTATTCTCTCTGTGGCTTAGATTCTGCTTGCAAAGTTTTTCAGTTTATTTTTTAGGCTTTTCGTAGGTTGCCTTTTTTAGATTGCTGCCCCCCACCCTTTCAATTTCACTCTGAACTGAATTTTCCGAAGCAAGACCTAATTATAACTTTAATTTTCTTAATTTTCCAAAAGCAAGACCTAATTATAACTTTACCAAAGACTTGGGGTGGGGGGGTCTATGGAGTGGAAACACATGCAGATAACCAGCCACTGGAAAGGAGTGCTTCACTAGTTCATAGCCATTCCTCTCCCAGGCAGGATTTTGACCTTTGGCTTTCTTCCTTGATGTGTTGCTAAGAAACAGTTCACCTGCCCCCACCCTCGACCCCTGCCTTATGCCCCATGTTTATATCTCCTACAAGTTATCACCTACCCAGAACATAACCCCCATGTCTTCTGAGGATCAAAGACAGAGAAAAATTTGGTTTCCTCCTCTTGTCCTGGTGTAAAACCTACCCCAGCTCAGTGTGTGTCGTCATTTGCAGTCTAGTTCCTTGGAGTCCTTAAAACTCTGCAGTCTAGGAAAGATTTGGCTCTATCTTTGCATAGTCAAAAGGTACACTGAAAGTTTCCAATCACCCCACCCCTGCATACTCCCCTACAAAAATATTTACCCACCTTCAGAGGCACCTAGTAAAATAGAATGATGCAGTTTTTCAACAAAGTTAGAATTCTGCTGCAGATAGGGGACCCTTTCCACATAAAATAGTTTTGTTAGTTCGTTCAGAGAATAGATCTAGCTGTCAGAAATTCATATGTGTGATGGCTATATTTTAAAAAATATTAGCAGTCATTTGTGTATGCTTGCTGTATGAGTACAAAAAATGACTCAAGTGTGAGTCAAGCGCCCTTTTTGATTCCTTATTTCCTTTTTTTTCAGTAATCTTTCAAAAGCTTCCTGTTTCTTGACATAATTTCAGTGAAATTAAATTGAACAAAGTCATTTCATCAGACCAGTACAACAACTAGATATTCATGTGGGGGAATAGTGAATGTTCTCTCTGCAGCCTAAGGGATTGCTTTACAACACTTTAAAAATGTCATTTCTCTGCTTAAAATTCTTCAGTATCTCCCCATTGCCCTTAGGATAAAGTCAAAGTTTTATGTCAGAGTGTATAGGTAGTGTGACCATCTCATTTATTGTCCTTAGAGGGCACACTGGAGAGTGAAAGGAAGTGCTCTTACAATTACTTCCTGAGGGAACAGGTGAGTAAACTGAGACTGTCTGGAAAAATTAGATATAAAGTCATCTTATTTCTAGAGCTCTGTGACAAGTGACCCCTGACAGCAGCCCATCTTCTGTGCTACACACCAGCCTTCACTTCCTTAAACTCACAATTCTCTCTTTTGCTTTGAGCTTTTGGATATATTGTCCCGTTTGCCTGGGAAACTTCTCACCCCTCTTATTCTTTGAAAAACTCCTATTCATCCTTCTGGCCTCAACATAAATGTCCCTTTTCCAGGGAGATATTTCATGACCCCTAGATTATTCATTCTGCTGTGGGTTCCTAAAGCATATAGCACATCTCATATCATACCTCTTGCTTCTTAGTATTATTTATAATTACTTACTTGAGAACTGACTTCCCAGCTGGACTATAAGACATTTAAAGGAAGATATTGTCTCTGTTTTGTTCATTTCTGTATCAAAAGAAAGAAGCAGTTTGTGGAGGTAAGGCATTCAGAATGCCTGTGTGGAATTAAAAAACAAAACAAAACAAAACAAAACCATCTCTCATCCCTTGAAACTGTAGTAGATGCGATTATCTACCCAACCTCCCATCCCCCCTTCCGTTGGCTAGTGATCTTTGTAGCCCGAAGCAAGAGTTAAGCATAGTAGGAATTTTTGAAGATTAAGATCTCACCCCCAGATATTCTAACTCAGTCGGTCTGGTGTGGGCACAAACAATGGTACTTAAAAAAATGTTACTATGTGGTTCTAATGTGACTCCATGATTGTAAGTAGTACTCTGAGAGCAGCACTGCCCAATAGAACTTGCTATGATGGAAATGTTCTGTCTTTTTTATCCATGTGGCTATCAAGTATTTGCTGTTTGGCTAGTGCTACCGGAGAAGTGAATTTTAACTTTTATTTAATTTTATAGATTTTAAATTTATATGTGTGATTAGTGAATGTTGACAGTACAGCTCTGGAAGAGTGGCTCCCAAACTTGAAGGTGTATCAGGATCACCGGAGGGCTTGTTAGTCACAGATTGCTGGACCCCAACTCCGGAGTTTCCAATAGTGAGTGTAGTTCTGAAGCGGGGTCTGACAATTTGCATTCTAACTCATGGGCCTGAGAATTTGCTTACTAGCCACTTCCCAAGTGGTACTGATGCTGCAGGTCTAGGGACCACACTTTGAGAACCACTGCTTTAGACTTGTTAAAAATAGGCTCTTAGGTCCCATCCTATTGTACTGATTCAGAATCTACATTTTAACAAAACCCTCAGATTATTTGTATGAACATTAAAATTTTTTAATTGAGATATAATTGACGTAGAAGATTATGTTAGTTTCAGGATGGCCATTATTGTTTGAGAAGCACTCATTTGGATGATCTTGTATAAGTCAGACAATCCCAAGTTAGCTCATAATGCAGCTTCTGTGCAGAATTACTGTCATACTTTCATTTAGCCTTCACCTTTCAAAATGGTTTTTTAAAAAAAGAGTCAAATCATGTGTGTGATGCTACTTTTTGCTTTATTAATTAATCCTTCTTGAGAGCTAAATTTCCTCCCTGAAAACACAGAAACCCTAACAATAAATACACAGTGCTTCACATAAGTTGGAATGTGTTACATCTAAACCAAACACTTGGTATTCTCTCTGTGGCTTAGATTCTGCTTGCAAAGTTTTTCAGTTTATTTTTTAGGCTTTTCGTAGGTTGCCTTTTTTAGATTGCTGCCCCCCACCCTTTCAATTTCACTCTGAACTGAATTTTCCGAAGCAAGACCTAATTATAACTTTAATTTTCTTAATTTTCCAAAAGCAAGACCTAATTATAACTTTACCAAAGACTTGGGGTGGGGGGGTCTATGGAGTGGAAACACATGCAGATAACCAGCCACTGGAAAGGAGTGCTTCACTAGTTCATAGCCATTCCTCTCCCAGGCAGGATTTTGACCTTTGGCTTTCTTCCTTGATGTGTTGCTAAGAAACAGTTCACCTGCCCCCACCCTCGACCCCTGCCTTATGCCCCATGTTTATATCTCCTACAAGTTATCACCTACCCAGAACATAACCCCCATGTCTTCTGAGGATCAAAGACAGAGAAAAATTTGGTTTCCTCCTCTTGTCCTGGTGTAAAACCTACCCCAGCTCAGTGTGTGTCGTCATTTGCAGTCTAGTTCCTTGGAGTCCTTAAAACTCTGCAGTCTAGGAAAGATTTGGCTCTATCTTTGCATAGTCAAAAGGTACACTGAAAGTTTCCAATCACCCCATCCCTGCATACTCCCCTACAAAAATATTTACCCACCTTCAGAGGCACCTAGTAAAATAGAATGATGCAGTTTTTCAACAAAGTTAGAATTCTGCTGCAGATAGGGGACCCTTTCCACATAAACTAGTTTTGTTAGTTCGTTCAGAGAATAGATCTAGCTGTCAGAAATTCATATGTGTGATGGCTATATTTTAAAAAATATTAGCAGTCATTTGTGTATGCTTGCTGTATGAGTACAAAAAATGACTCAAGTGTGAGTCAAGCGCCCTTTTTGATTCCTTATTTCCTTTTTTTTCTGTAATCTTTCAAAAGCTTCCTGTTTCTTGACATAATTTCAGTGAAATTAAATTGAACAAAGTCATTTCATCAGACCAGTACAACAACTAGATATTCATGTGGGGGAATAGTGAACTTCAACTCATATCTCATACCATATACAAAAATGAATGGAGGCACAGAGCTACCAGAAAACAAAAGATAAACTGGCGGTAGGAAACCTCAGACATCAATAATCACTCTAAATATAAATGGACTGAACTCACCAATAAAAAAGCAGAGGGTAGCAGATTGAATCAATAAACAAAACCTTACCATATGCTGCCTTCAGGAGACACATCGCAGGTGGAAAGACAAATATAGACTCAAAGCGAAAGGATGGAAAATGATACTTCAAGCAAATGGCATCCAAAGAAAAGTGGGTGTAGCTATACTTATATCTGACAAAATATATTTCAAGATGAAAATGTAACAAGAGACAAGATGGACATTTTATAATAATAAAGGAGACAATTCATCAAGAAGACATAACACTTATCGATATAAATGCACCTAATCAGGGAGCACCAAAATATATAAAGTAACTAGTAACAGAGCTAAGGGAAGAAACTGACAAAAATGCAATTATAGCAGGGGACCTAAATACCCCATTGATAGCTATAAGTAGATCATCCAAACAGAAAATCAATAAGGAAATATCAGCCTCAATGACACATTAGACCAATTGGACATAATCATCATTTACAGAGTCTTTTATCCCCAAACACCAGATTATACATTCTTCTCTGGTGCACTTGGAACATTCCCGAGGATAGATATACGTTGGGACACAAAACTAACCTCAACAAATTTAAGAAGATTGAAATCATACCAGGTATATTTTCCAACCACAATGCTTTGAAATTTCAATCAATTGTAAAAAGAAAGCGGTAAAAACAACAAACATGTGGAGATTAAACTGCTAAAGAATGGGTCAAAAAAGAAATAAAAGGAGAGGTCAAAAGATTCATAGAAATAAATGAGAATGATAATACAACATGTCAGCAAAAGCATCAATCAGAGGGAAATTTATATCATTACAGGCTTATCTCAAGAAACAAGAAAAATCCTAAATAAATAACCCAACATGACATCTTAAAGGACTAGGAAAAGAAGAACAAATGAAGCCTAAAGTCAGCAGAAGGAAGAAGCATACATGTAAGATAAACAATTTAAATGTGTTCAAATAGCTCTTGCTTTACCTAGAAAGAATTAATAATAGGAAAATTTAAATGATACTCAACTTTTTTTTTTTTTTGCAGTTTTATAATTATTTGATAATCAGCAGTTAGTGCCCATCCACATTAATTGTTTGTAAATTTTTGAAAGTGGTGACAGGCACAGAGGAACCTATGTATAAAACTTGTTTGGTGAATCTTCATCTTTATTACGTTTTCTGGACATTCCTTATTCCTTTGGCCCATCAGCTTTCTTGAGTCTGGTGTCAATGCACACACCTAGAATTCCCATCTCTTTCACTGCAAATTTCCAGGTCTCTTTGAGAGCCTGAGGGCCACGCTTCTTGAACCCCACTCCATGGATGTGCTCATGAATGTTGATGATGTATTGTCTGGTCACTACTTCGTTGATGGCAGAACAGCCCTTCTTCTCGTCACCCTTCTTTGTGGGAGTCATTTTTCTAGGCACAATTGGAAAGGAAACAATACTCTAACTTTCAAACTCATGGTTAAAAGATATTGTTCTCATAACCAAGGTCATTTTATATATTACATTCATTATACTAGAGAAAGTTCAACAAAATAAAACAAAAATGATTGACAATTTCCAGCTTATCAAAAGACAAGAGACTGGTTTGACTAGAAGCATCTGTTTTAAACAGGCACGTCATGCTTGTCTTGGGCAGGAAGCTCCATATTTCAAATTATTAGGGTCAGTCACAAACATTTAACCAATTCATTAATGAGAATATTTTATACTTTCATTGCAAAGGTTCATTGTATTATGTGATATGAGAGCCTTTAATATGTATTTGGGACCATCACTAAATAAATATATTTTAGTTTCCAGGTGTTTGGGGTTGTTAAACTTAGTACTTTGTGATGGAGGTGTACATCAGCCAGTCCTGTACTATAATGGTAATAAGAGAAACAATGCTAACAAGTGATGATTTATTGCACTGGACGTACAAACTCTGCTTCATGACTTCTAACTGTTTTTCCCTGTTCTGGACATTAGTGAGTGTCCATTCTTATTAGGTGAATATTTCAAAGGCCCTGCCAGATAAGCACATATAGAAGATAGAAATTAATATGGTATTAAATGAACTACAGTACCTTAAATGTATTACACATCAGACACTAAGGTAGTTACAGATATTTACTAAATTAAAAACCACCAGAGGGCAGCTTAATACAATTGTGATAAAATACTTGAGAGAGTATGGTAGTATTTTTAAAGTAATTCCAATAAGTTAGATACTGTAGATATAGAGAAAAGAGAATGAAGACACTTTTAATATTTTAAAATTTCCTTTATAATAAATGTTTCTGAATTTGGCATATTTGCATATATTTTATATTTAGTGCACTTTTAAAGTTGATCTTCAAATACAAATATGAATTAAAATTATCCCTTCCCCCCTTTTTTTTGACAGTGACAAAATTGGCCAGGAGGTCAAGCAACTTGGTCAATATTAAAAAATTTTAAATGTTTCTTAGATCCTCCTCTCTGTGGTGCTAGTGCTCCTCCTGTAAGAAGGAATCAGCGTCACTAGCATGTCTCTTTCTAATTTAGTGGAATCAAAAATGAAAATTAAGATGATAATGATAACCAGCTTTTGGAGTACTTTTCATAATTTTTATAATTGATGTATCAGTTTGTTTGCTCTTTGTTTCTTTTTCTAGTTTGAATGCTCCATGAAGTCAAAATATGTACTTCAGGGACTTTGCCCAACACAGTGACTAGCAGTTGGCTTTCATTAATTTTTATTGGCTTAATTAAATAATTAACTGTAAATTCTTAAGGGGCTAACACTTCTAGAGACTATTTCATGTTTCCATGTACTCAACAGTAATGCCCTCTGTCCATCCATCTATTCCTCCCTCCATAAGTTCATTTGCCCATCTGTCCATCTGTCCATCCGTACATTTGTCTTTCTGCCAATCCATTCATCCACCTATCCATTCATCCATCCATCCTCAAGACATTTAACCTTCAAAGACAATCTTCAGAAAAGGTTGCTTTCTCTTTGGTAACTGAAAAAGAAACATTTCAGTGAAGAATTCTCAGTTTAAAGACCTTCCTTCTAGAATACATAAAGTTGCTTGAGCAGTCTTTACAATAGGGCAGCCTAATTTTAAAAAGACCTGTGCCAGAGTGCGTGAGGGTTCATTACGCTCCATCTCCCTCCCCAAAGACTTGATTGCTCAGTGGGAACTACTTGTGGACAAACTGGAAGATGACACCTCTTCTCTTTTACAGGATTTATGTTATTTATCTTGCAACATGCCAAGAGTTTTGGGAGAATGTTTCTTGCCACTCTTGTGTATTCTTAATAATAAAATATGAGTGCTAAGACTCTGCTCTGGACCACAATCTCTTCTCACTTACAAGCTCCACAGCTTGACCCATCACCTCCGTGCTGGTACCTTCCAGATCTGTACCTTGAACTCTGACTGCTTCCCAAAACTTCAGACTTTTGTACCCACCTGCGTGACCTACAGCCACCTCTCATCCATAGTGGGAAGGGAAAGAAAGAGAAGAAAAGGGAAGGAAAGGGAGAAGAGAGGAGAGAGAATAGAGAGGTTAGGTGTTTTTGTAGAGTTTACATTCTACCTCTCCTCCTCCTTAAAAGCTGTTAGGAGAATAGAGATTTCCAAAACATTTTTGGCATCCATCAGCAGCCGTGCCTTGTTCCTCTTCCACCTAGAATTCTGGGAGAAGGGTGCCATTCAGAGAGCCCAAAGGCA
>NW_011888785.1:17019665-17024425 GCF_000151845.1 Pteropus vampyrus | reverse complement strand
TTAGTACTTTGTGATGGAGGTGTACATCAGCCAGTCCTGTACTATAATGGTAATAAGAGAAACAATGCTAACAAGTGATGATTTATTGCACTGGACGTACAAACTCTGCTTCATGACTTCTAACTGTTTTTCCCTGTTCTGGACATTAGTGAGTGTCCATTCTTATTAGGTGAATATTTCAAAGGCCCTGCCAGATAAGCACATATAGAAGATAGAAATTAATATGGTATTAAATGAACTACAGTACCTTAAATGTATTACACATCAGACACTAAGGTAGTTACAGATATTTACTAAATTAAAAACCACCAGAGGGCAGCTTAATACAATTGTGATAAAATACTTGAGAGAGTATGGTAGTATTTTTAAAGTAATTCCAATAAGTTAGATACTGTAGATATAGAGAAAAGAGAATGAAGACACTTTTAATATTTTAAAATTTCCTTTATAATAAATGTTTCTGAATTTGGCATATTTGCATATATTTTATATTTAGTGCACTTTTAAAGTTGATCTTCAAATACAAATATGAATTAAAATTATCCCTTCCCCCCTTTTTTTTGACAGTGACAAAATTGGCCAGGAGGTCAAGCAACTTGGTCAATATTAAAAAATTTTAAATGTTTCTTAGATCCTCCTCTCTGTGGTGCTAGTGCTCCTCCTGTAAGAAGGAATCAGCGTCACTAGCATGTCTCTTTCTAATTTAGTGGAATCAAAAATGAAAATTAAGATGATAATGATAACCAGCTTTTGGAGTACTTTTCATAATTTTTATAATTGATGTATCAGTTTGTTTGCTCTTTGTTTCTTTTTCTAGTTTGAATGCTCCATGAAGTCAAAATATGTACTTCAGGGACTTTGCCCAACACAGTGACTAGCAGTTGGCTTTCATTAATTTTTATTGGCTTAATTAAATAATTAACTGTAAATTCTTAAGGGGCTAACACTTCTAGAGACTATTTCATGTTTCCATGTACTCAACAGTAATGCCCTCTGTCCATCCATCTATTCCTCCCTCCATAAGTTCATTTGCCCATCTGTCCATCTGTCCATCCGTACATTTGTCTTTCTGCCAATCCATTCATCCACCTATCCATTCATCCATCCATCCTCAAGACATTTAACCTTCAAAGACAATCTTCAGAAAAGGTTGCTTTCTCTTTGGTAACTGAAAAAGAAACATTTCAGTGAAGAATTCTCAGTTTAAAGACCTTCCTTCTAGAATACATAAAGTTGCTTGAGCAGTCTTTACAATAGGGCAGCCTAATTTTAAAAAGACCTGTGCCAGAGTGCGTGAGGGTTCATTACGCTCCATCTCCCTCCCCAAAGACTTGATTGCTCAGTGGGAACTACTTGTGGACAAACTGGAAGATGACACCTCTTCTCTTTTACAGGATTTATGTTATTTATCTTGCAACATGCCAAGAGTTTTGGGAGAATGTTTCTTGCCACTCTTGTGTATTCTTAATAATAAAATATGAGTGCTAAGACTCTGCTCTGGACCACAATCTCTTCTCACTTACAAGCTCCACAGCTTGACCCATCACCTCCGTGCTGGTACCTTCCAGATCTGTACCTTGAACTCTGACTGCTTCCCAAAACTTCAGACTTTTGTACCCACCTGCGTGACCTACAGCCACCTCTCATCCATAGTGGGAAGGGAAAGAAAGAGAAGAAAAGGGAAGGAAAGGGAGAAGAGAGGAGAGAGAATAGAGAGGTTAGGTGTTTTTGTAGAGTTTACATTCTACCTCTCCTCCTCCTTAAAAGCTGTTAGGAGAATAGAGATTTCCAAAACATTTTTGGCATCCATCAGCAGCCGTGCCTTGTTCCTCTTCCACCTAGAATTCTGGGAGAAGGGTGCCATTCAGAGAGCCCAAAGGCAACATGAGGCAGCCTAAGCAGAGTAAAAAATGTCAGTGTCTCAGCATAGAGAATGCAGTCAGCATTAATGTAATGGCTAGGTGGTGAGCCAGAGGAGAGAAAGAGCAATCAGGGGGATTGTTTTATAAACTATATTAATGTTTAACCAATGTACTGTATCTTTAAAACTAATAATAAAATAAAATATTTAAGAGTCAGTGTCTCATTCTTAGGCAGAAAGAGAGGCTGGAGAAGATATCCCATCCCCAAGTTCCTCAAAACCTGCATGAGGCAGAGAGAAGATATAAAAGTTCCATACACTGAGGTGTGGGGATGCTGAAGATTGCGCCAGTGGCCTGCCAGGAGTTACCGGGATAGTATTACCTAGAACTGAGGGCTAGGTGGCAAAGGGACGTCAACCTCACTAAAGGGGCTGAGGTGAGGCATGGTGGAGTGATGGGGTAGGGAAAAAGGGTAAGGGATTGAAGATAGAAAAGACAACCACAGGTCCTTAACAGTGTTTGCCAAGGTCAGAGACCAGAAGCCACACTGTCCAGGCACTAAAAGAGCACATACAATAAAGATAGGCCAACAGGACCCCCCTTACCTATGGTGAATGGGAGCCAGTAAGAAAGGACCAGTAGCCAGAGTCTTGCCCCCAATGTCATTATGTTCTGAAGACTACCAGTGATCCTGAAAAGAGAGAATGGAAGAAATCTTGAGAAATGAGAACAGAGTTCAGACTCTGAAATGATAAAATAGTAAGCTAACTCTGACTAGACATTTACCAAAAGGGACTCAATTTTATGCTGTAAGTAACTAAGCTACCTCTAATTGGCAAGACTGGTTCACTGTCATCGGAAATGGGCTCTCCCAGCCTGTTAACCTCAGTTTAGAGTATTAAAAAAGTATTTCTGTATAATGGAACTGGGATTGAATTTTGTAACATCTACACAAAATGTATCCCATGTTCTCTCGCTTATGTGAATTTTATACATTTTTTGACTATCTTTTCTCTTTTCTATGCATAACATCAAATTTTTGTTGAGTTAATATTTAATAGTTTTTAACCAGTTTTTTCACTTAACCAAGAATCGTGAACATTTTCTTAAGTCACCAAATATTTCCCCTTAAAATAATTTCTTTGAAGACAATATTTTTTAGACTGAAAAATAGGTTCACAGCAAATTGAGAGGGAGGTGCAGAGATTTCCCATATCCCTCCTGCCAACACATATGCATAGCCTCTCCCATTATCAACTTGCCCCACCAGAGTAGTATATTTGTTAAAGTTGATGAACCTACATTGACACCTCATAATCACCTAAAGTCCTTAGTTTATCTTAGGGATCACACTTGGTGTTGTGCATTCTATGGATTTGGATAAGTGTGTTATGACATGTATCCATCATAGAATCATACAGAGTATTTTCACTACTCTAAAATTTTTCTGTGTTCCACCTTTGGCCCATCATCCCCAGCCCAGCCTCTGCAACCACTGATCTTTTTACTGTCTCCATAGTTTTGCCTTTTCCAGAATGTCATATAGTTGGAATTAGACAGTAGGTAGCCTTTTCAGATTGGCTTCTTTAACTTGGTAATATGTATTTAAGATTCTTTAATGTCTTTTCATGTAGATGGCTCATTTCTTTTTAGTGCTGAATAATATCCTATTGTCTGGATGTACCACAGTTTATTTATTCATTTACCTACTAAAGGGCATTTTGGTTGCTTCCAAGTTTGGGCAATTATACTAAAGCTGCTATAAACATCTATAGGCAGGTTTTTGTGTAAACATGTTTTCAGCTCTTTTAGGTAAATAGCAAGGAGCACAATTGCTGGATAGTATGATAAGAGTAGGTTCAGTTTTGTAAGAAACTGACAAACTGTCTTCCAAAGTGGCTCTACCATTTTGCATTCTCACCAGCAATGAATGAGAGTTCCTGTTGCTCCACATCTTTGTCAGCACTTGGTGTTGTCAGTGTTCTGGATTTTGGCCATTCTATTTGATGGGTAGTGGTATCTAATTGTTATTTTAATCTGCATCTCCCTGATGACATATAATGTGAGGTATCTTTTCATATGCTTATTTGCCATCTGTATCTTCTTTGGTGAGGTATCTGTTAAATTCTTTGGCCCATTTTTAAATTAGATTGTTTGTTTTCTTACTGAGTTTTAGGTGTTCCTTGTATATTTTGGATAACGGTCCTTTGTCAGGTGTGTCTTTTGTAAATATTTTCTCCCAGTCTGTGGTATGTCTTATTCTCTTGATATTATTTTTTGCAGAGCAGAGGTTTTAAATTTTAATAAAATTTAGCTTATCGGTTATTTCTTTTATGAACTATGCCTTTGGTGTTGCAGCTAAAAAGTCATTGCCATATCCGAGGTCGTCTAGGTTTTCTTCTATTATCTTCTAGAAGTATTATAATTTTGCTTTTTACTTTTGTATCTATGATCTATTTTGAGTTAGTTTTTTGAAGAACGTAAAATAAGTGTCTTGATTCATTTTTTTGCATGTCAATGTCTAGTTGTTTCAGCACCATTTGTTGAAAAGACTGTCTTTGCTCCATTGTGTTGCTTCTTCTCCTTTGTCAAAGACCAGTTGACTATATTTATATGGGTTTATTTCTGGACTGTGTATTCTGTCTATTCTTTTGTCAGTATCACACTGTCTCCATTACCGAAATTTATAGTTAATCCTGAAGTTAGCGTTCGTCCTACTTTGTTCCTCTTCTTCAATATTATGTTGGCTATTCTAGGTCTCTTCCCTCTGCATATAACCCTTAGAATGAGTTAGTTGATATCCATGAAATAACTTGTTGGGATTTTGATTGGGATTGCATTGGATCTAGAGATCAAGTTGGGAAGAACTAACATCTTGACAATATTGAGTCTTTTTTT
>NW_011888785.1:17016947-17019615 GCF_000151845.1 Pteropus vampyrus | reverse complement strand
TGTTCCACCTTTGGCCCATCATCCCCAGCCCAGCCTCTGCAACCACTGATCTTTTTACTGTCTCCATAGTTTTGCCTTTTCCAGAATGTCATATAGTTGGAATTAGACAGTAGGTAGCCTTTTCAGATTGGCTTCTTTAACTTGGTAATATGTATTTAAGATTCTTTAATGTCTTTTCATGTAGATGGCTCATTTCTTTTTAGTGCTGAATAATATCCTATTGTCTGGATGTACCACAGTTTATTTATTCATTTACCTACTAAAGGGCATTTTGGTTGCTTCCAAGTTTGGGCAATTATACTAAAGCTGCTATAAACATCTATAGGCAGGTTTTTGTGTAAACATGTTTTCAGCTCTTTTAGGTAAATAGCAAGGAGCACAATTGCTGGATAGTATGATAAGAGTAGGTTCAGTTTTGTAAGAAACTGACAAACTGTCTTCCAAAGTGGCTCTACCATTTTGCATTCTCACCAGCAATGAATGAGAGTTCCTGTTGCTCCACATCTTTGTCAGCACTTGGTGTTGTCAGTGTTCTGGATTTTGGCCATTCTATTTGATGGGTAGTGGTATCTAATTGTTATTTTAATCTGCATCTCCCTGATGACATATAATGTGAGGTATCTTTTCATATGCTTATTTGCCATCTGTATCTTCTTTGGTGAGGTATCTGTTAAATTCTTTGGCCCATTTTTAAATTAGATTGTTTGTTTTCTTACTGAGTTTTAGGTGTTCCTTGTATATTTTGGATAACGGTCCTTTGTCAGGTGTGTCTTTTGTAAATATTTTCTCCCAGTCTGTGGTATGTCTTATTCTCTTGATATTATTTTTTGCAGAGCAGAGGTTTTAAATTTTAATAAAATTTAGCTTATCGGTTATTTCTTTTATGAACTATGCCTTTGGTGTTGCAGCTAAAAAGTCATTGCCATATCCGAGGTCGTCTAGGTTTTCTTCTATTATCTTCTAGAAGTATTATAATTTTGCTTTTTACTTTTGTATCTATGATCTATTTTGAGTTAGTTTTTTGAAGAACGTAAAATAAGTGTCTTGATTCATTTTTTTGCATGTCAATGTCTAGTTGTTTCAGCACCATTTGTTGAAAAGACTGTCTTTGCTCCATTGTGTTGCTTCTTCTCCTTTGTCAAAGACCAGTTGACTATATTTATATGGGTTTATTTCTGGACTGTGTATTCTGTCTATTCTTTTGTCAGTATCACACTGTCTCCATTACCGAAATTTATAGTTAATCCTGAAGTTAGCGTTCGTCCTACTTTGTTCCTCTTCTTCAATATTATGTTGGCTATTCTAGGTCTCTTCCCTCTGCATATAACCCTTAGAATGAGTTAGTTGATATCCATGAAATAACTTGTTGGGATTTTGATTGGGATTGCATTGGATCTAGAGATCAAGTTGGGAAGAACTAACATCTTGACAATATTGAGTCTTTTTTTTAATCCATGAACATGAAATACCTCTTCACTTATTTAGTTCTTATTTGATTTCATTTATTAGAGTTTTATAGTTTTCCCTCATATAGATCTTGTACATATTTTGTTAGATTTATACCGAAGTATTTCATTTTTCAGAGTGCTAAAGTAAATGGTACTGTGTTTTTAATTTCAAGTTCCACTGTTCATTGCTGGTCCTCAACATATTTTTAAACAGCAGCACATAATTGATCATATGGCTGTTTTATAAGTTAAGCTAACTTCTTTCTTTTAAATTATATTTAGATTGTTTCCTTTTTGCTGCTATTTAAAATACCAATGAGATAATGAAAAATCCTGTACATACATCTTTAAGGGTTCCTAAGATAATCTCTTTAGAATAAATTCCTTAATGTTGAATTTCTAGATAAAACAATATGCGTATTTTAAAGTTTTTTTATACATGTGGCCTAATTGGCTTTGGGAAATGCTATACTACTTTAAATTTTAACTGACAGTGTGTAGAATGCCTCTTTCCATACTTCTCCAGCCACACTGGCTATTATGGTGTTTAAATTTTCTTTTGAAAAAATATTTTTCTTTCGATTGAAAAGATATCTTGTTTTAATTTGTAATTATATGATCACTGGGGAGATGGTATAGTTCTTATTGTATAAATCTATTAAGGATACCAGTAATTTGCTATACACTGCCAGTATTTTCCCCACTTTGATATTTTAACAGGTTCTGTGAGTATAGGAAAGTGGCATAGTGTGAAATGTCAGTAATGACAAAAGCAGTAGGTGTATGTGTGTGAACACACATGCATATAATCAATGAGTTATACTTCAAGGAAGTAGTTAATGGACAATGATATAAGAATCCTCTTTTCTTTCTGAATAAGTTAGACAGTCCAGAATAGGAAAACTCTTTGAGACAGAGAATAAAATAGGAAAACTCTTTGAGACAGAGTGGTTGCCAGAGGCTAGGGGGAGGGGAGAATGGAGAGTGACTGCTAATGGGTACAGGGTTTCTTTTTGGTATGATGAAAATATTCTGGCATTAGACAGTGGTAATGATTGTACAATTTTGTGAATATACTGAAAATCACTAAACCGTACCCTTTAAATGCATGAATTTTATGGTATATGAATTAAATCTCAATAAACCCATTATTTAAAAAAGTCAGTATGCTTATTTTTCAAATATACAGATAATATTTCAATTTGAATAAGAAAGACAAT
>NW_011888785.1:17014097-17014407 GCF_000151845.1 Pteropus vampyrus | reverse complement strand
GATTCTAATCTAAAGTTGCCTTTAATGAGGAAAGAGCCTCACCTAGCTATTTGCTCTATGGGACCTGGTGTTCCATCCAATCTCCATATGTAAGTATATAAATTGATCAAAGTTAAAAAGAATATAAAACCTTTTCTCAATGTTTGGGGATGGTGAAGTAGTACAATTTCTCTGCAAGGTATAAAAAGGTAAAGTGTACCTCTGCTTTTTGGTGAGAAAAGTTCAGAAATGACTGTATTTTGTTAATGAAAACCTCACAATACTTATCTTTGGCTAGAGATTAAATATGAAAAATTCCATCCATTCAAAA
>NW_011888785.1:17013007-17014047 GCF_000151845.1 Pteropus vampyrus | reverse complement strand
TAGTGAAAATAACCAAAACATCTATCAACAGATAAAAGAATAAATAAAATGTGTTATATTCATACAATGGAATGTTACTCGGCAATAAAGAGAAATGAAATACTGATACAGGCCGTAACAAGATGAACTTTGAAATCATTAAGCTAAATGAAAGAAGCCAGTCACAGAAGACCACGTATTGTGTAATTCCATTTATGTGAAATGTACAGAAATGGCAAATTTATAGAAGTAGAAAGTAAATTAATGGTTGCCTCAGGGGAAGAGAGGGAATGGGGAGTGACTGCTAATAGGTAGGGGCATCTTGTAGGGGCGATGGGATTATATGGTGGTAATGTTTACATAATCTTGCAGCTATACTAGAAAACATTGAATTGTACACTTTAAATAGGTGAATTACCTGGTATGTAAGAACTGTATCTCAATTTTTAAAGTTTTTTTTAAAAAGTTGGCACAGTTTCTATGACCCAGTCATTCCACTCCTAGGTATACACCCAGGAGAAATGGAGATATATGACCACACAAAAACTTGTAACAAATGTTGATAGCAGCCTTCCTTATTCATAATAGTGAAAATAACCAAAACATCTATCAACAGATAAAAGAATAAATAAAATGTGTTATATTCATACAATGGAATGTTACTCGGCAATAAAGAGAAACGAAATACTGATGCATGCCGTAACAAGATGAACTTTGAAATCATTAAGCTAAATGAAAGAAGCCAGTCACAGAGGACCACGTATTGTGTAATTCCATTTATGTGAAATGTACAGAAATGGCAAATTTTTAGAAATAGAAAGTAAATTAATGGTTGCCTCAGGGGAAGAGAGGGAATGGGGAGTGACTGCTAATAGGTAGGGAGGGGCATCTTTTAGGGGCGATGAAATGTTCTGGGATTATATGGTGGTAATGTTTACATAATCTTGCAGCTATACTAGAAAACATTGAATTGTACACTTTAAATAGGTGAATTACCTGGTATGTAAGAACTGTATCTCAATAAAGCTGCTTACAAAATAAAATAAAATAAAATAAAATAA
>NW_011888785.1:17002879-17011948 GCF_000151845.1 Pteropus vampyrus | reverse complement strand
GATTCTAATCTAAAGTTGCCTTTAATGAGGAAAGAGCCTCACCTAGCTATTTGCTCTATGGGACCTGGTGTTCCATCCAATCTCCATATGTAAGTGTATAAATTGATCAAAGTTAAAAAGAATATAAAACCTTTTCTCAATGTTTGGGGATGGCGAAGTAGGACAATTTCTCTGCAAGGTATAAAAAGGTAAAGTGTACCTCTGCTTTTTGGTGAAAAAAGTTCAGAAATGACTGTATTTTGTTAATGAAAACCTCACAATACTTATCTTTGGCTAGAGATTAAATATGAAAAATTCCATCCATTCAAAAGGATAATTTTTATAAAATTATACATAATAAAAACAAATGGATCAAATTCTTCATCTGTTACAGAAAGTTTGTTGCTTTAAATGTTGCCCAAATATGTGTAAGTGCTATATATATTTGGAAACACTTTTATAATAATAATTTCCCATTTTTATCGAGCACTCATCGTGTGCTCTGGGACAAACCTGTACTCCTCCTCTTCCTACCACACTACTGCCACACTCACACTACTAACACCAAATGTATGTTGTTTTTTTTTCCCCCACGCCGAGCAATTCTGTGATTCTAGCTAGGTGTCCTATGATTTAACTTTTTCCTGACCCTGTCCACCTGGAGATAGTGTCAGATCCTACAGGTTAAGGGCTCAGTCCCACAAGGCTGCCCCCTGCCCTGATGCTAGTCAGAAGTAGAAAGTTCCAGGTTGTCCACAACTTCTGTCTGACCTGGCTACAAATCAGAGGTTCCTATGACCTCTTCCCCCTTGAACTTGATTATTTAGGAGAACAGCTCACAGAACTCAGGGAAAGCCTTACTCATGTTTACCAGTTCATTAAAGGATATGATAAAGGATGCAGATGAACATCCAGGTGGAAGAGATACATAAGGCAAGGTATGTGGGAAAGGGCACGGAACTTCCATGCCCTCCCATTCCTCTCTCCCAGCACCTCAACGTGTTCACTGACCGACAAGCTCTCCGAACCCCGTACTTTGGAATTTTTATGGAGGCTTCATCACAGGCATAATCAATCATTAACTCCATTTCCAGCCTTTCTCCCTTCTCTAAAGAACAGGAGGTAGGCTGAAAATTCCAGGCTTCTAATCACGGCTTGATCTTTCTGGTGACCAGCCCCCATCCAGGACCCACCAAGAATCACCTTATTAGAACAAAAGACACTGCTAGCACTCAGGTACTTCCAAAAGATCTAAGAGCTGTGTGTCAGGAACTGAGGTCAAAGGCCAAATAGTAGAATAAAAGATGCTCCTTGTGCTCTTATCACTTAGGAAATTACAAAGTTTTTAGAAGATCTGTGTGAAGAACAGGGGCAGAGACCAATATATATATTTTCTATATGTGTACTAAGAACTGTTATAAGTGGTTTATAACTAATTCTCACACACTATGTGGTGATCTCTGAATAACCTAATGTACTAACAACATGCTATGACATGGCATGGCGCGATATGACATAACATAATGTAATGTAACATAATATACTCTCATCTTATGAATGAGAAAACTGGGGCACAAAGAGAACGAGTTTCATAGCTTTTAAGGGACAAGGTCAAGATTTTAAACTAGGCACTTAAACACTACCCTCTTCTATCTTATTTAGATCAGATGCTCTTATGTTAAGCATAAGTTGTTAGTTCAGATATCCCAGCTTCCCTCTACTTATTAAAAACAAATAGTGGGCTCACCAACGCCAGGGCCTTAGCAAAGTTTGAAATATTTCTTTAGCATCTTTCCATTTCTCTGTGCATACCTGACATCTCCTTGTGTCCTCATCCACCCTTCCCCTCCTCCACGGGCTCCTGCCTGGCCTCTAGGGCTCCTAAGCCCTGGCCCCGGAGCCCCTTGCAGGGCAGCGCTTCCATCTCACTGGCCTGTTCCTTCTCTTTTCTGCCTCTACTATTGCCTCAGCTGTTGTGATGAAAGCCCAATAGTATTTGATGTCTACAGAGGAACCTGTTGATTAGGTCAGAGCACAAACTCTGGTCAGGATCAAAAGGTAATGAGGTCATTTTCCCTTCGGCTTCTTCCAACCTAGCCAACAAAGGATAGACAAGAAATCAAGGAGTGGTCATGATTATTCACTACCTCTTCAGTTTCCTTCATAGTGTACCTGAAACTCAATGGGATTTCCTGATAACAATGAAAAAGCACTAGAGCAGCCCACTCTGCGTGTTTGCTGCCTTTGGCGTGCATGTGAAGGGAAGGGTCACATCGTCGCCCAAGGGCCTGCCATTTTTGCTCGCCAGGAAATGCTTGCTGCTCTGGTCACTTAATTCCATGTTCTAAGTTTTTGCGCCTGCAGAGGAATTTACCATAAAGCTAATAAAGCTTAAACTTCAGGACCGTTCACTTTCCCCAAGCCCCTGCGAGTGGCGGGAGTTGCTTGGCATTGTAGAGTGTTCTAGGTGGGAAGGAGAAGCCAAGGTGCCATCTGCAAGCGCATTTGCATAAGCACTTCTGGTACATTTCCTAGAAACCCTCTCAGAAGAAAGGGAACTAAATCTCTCAAGAAATCTGTGATTTATTTTCTCATTCTAAATAACTAGCCAGTTTTGTACCTAATTTAATTTGTAATTTTGTTTTATTGATTGATTGTATTTGATTGATTGATTGATTGATTGATTGATGTTTGTAGACACCTCATAAAAGGGCATCAGCCTCAGGCCCCACCACCATCTTGAACCACACCTGGGGCCTTCCTGCCTGGTTCTTGTTATCTTAGCTGAATTAAATAGGAACCAAATTTGTTGGAAAGAAATTTGGGAGATAGCAGCCTATGCTGGATATTCTACTTGCTCCTTCGGTTCCACTCTCCACCCTTCCCTTCCCTAGTCTGTAGCTCAGGAGGCTACCTGCCCTCAATGTGTCTTTGGCTTCCTTGCCATCTAGTCAGGGTCCAGCAGTGGGGTCACCTGCAGGAGATGGGAGGACTAGAGGAAAGAGCATTGATTCCTCTGGCTCCTTCTTTGCCTGGCCATGGGTTGACAGCAGAGTGGGTTTCATGGATGTATGATCTGTGCAGTCGACAGGCCCCATGCTTAGAAGGGCCCTACACTTGTTTTAATGCTGTGCTGTCACTATCTTGAAGTTCCTAATTTTATCTTCGAACGTGTTTTGTTAGTGAAGTCTGATATGTGAACAGAGAAGAAATTCACAGTGTGTGTTTGTCATTTCTGGTTTGTCATTTCTGGTTTGTCCCATTTGTGTATAGCATTTCCGATGCTCCAAGATCATAGAATTCCTGTGCATCCATAATGCTTGGGAGTTCAAAGACTCAAAACAAGTACAAAGTAAAAGTGTCACATCTATGATGGATTAGGCCCAGAAATGCTTCTTTTTCCATTTGAATCAAAACTTTCTTCAAATTCAGAAAAAAGGTAATGACATTCTAAGAAACATGAACAACCAAAGAACTCTATCATGTCCTTTCTTACTCATGTTACTTCCCTATATTAGCTAACCACTTGCACTAAAAATAATGCTGTAGAAGGAAAGAGAAAGGCAATCCATAGTTCCTTTTTCTTTCAGTCCCTCTTTACTCATCAATAAGCCAAAGACAGTGTTGGCACAATGTGTATGTATAAAGAAGTGAAATAAAACAGTTGAGTTAGTTTAGTGCAGGGTTTCAACTGTTCCTGTAAGAAAAAAATACATATGCTTGTACAAACTATGAAATACAAATTGTATAATTTTGGTGATTCTTTTCTTTAATGCTCTTATATTGTATTTAAAACTGACATTGTACAATGTAAGTGGTTGAATTCAGGCTAATAATTTTAAACTCACACTGGGCTTCACAAATTCTGTATTGGGCATTGGTTTACAATGGGCGTATCCCTCCATTCAAGGCCACGATTCCTGGTGGGTGGTCCTCTCTTACAGTTACAGGTCTCCTTGGGTTCCAAGAGTTGGTCCCTTTCCCTCTTGCCTTCAAGCCTGCTGCCGGTAGCACTTCCCACTCTTGCCAGTCCCGGGGGCGAGTGGAGGTGAGGAGGGGAGAGAGACTTCATCTTCCCTTGTTTCCTTTAACCTTTGCCCACACCTTTGTAAGTCGCTTTCATTAGTCTCTCTTTTACACTCTTCTCTTTGTTTATATATATTTTATTATAGACAATATCAAACATAGACAAATATATAGAGAGAGAGAGACTAGCATAACAGATGCCCACATGTCTATTATCCAGCTTCAATAATACGTCTTTTATTCCTTTGGAGAGTGCCACTTGTTTCTTGCTGGGATCCTGGCTGATAGAGTGCCTTCCCATGTATTTTGACTATTCATAGTCACTACACCCCTCTCCTTAGCAGGGAACAGCAATGTGGCAGCCTAGTTCTGAAAAGAACCAAATGGACATCATCTCACAGATTAAAATGGAGAAGTGGCTTTAGACACTTTCCCGGCCTGTTCAGTGACTTGGTTCCCTAACCCCCTCCCTGGCATCCTAGCTCATCTTACACCAGGCTTTGTTTTGTACACAAAGCTGCAAAGACAGGACATACTTAGTACCATCCAGAATAAGTGAATCACAGTAATCAACTGCATTTATTCCCAGAGATTAATAAGTGATTTATCTTTTCATTCATAAGAAAAAAGGAAACACTTGGGAAGAATTTTTTCTTTTTGTGAGGAGGTCCTCTTTGTGAGAGGAGTGATTACGTGGTCCTAGATCAGCAACATTGTCTTCCACAGTTTCATGAAAATCATTTGTCATTAATGAGAATTGCTAGTACAGCAGAAAGGTCATATCCACAATGAAGGAGTCACTTGTAATAGGAGGCCCTGGTCTCTTTTCTTAGCAAAAAGAATCATTTCAGGTTTAGTCTTTTTTACTAGTAGACACAATAAAAGTAATATATTATTCCATAAATAAGTATTTGAAAGTAGACGCTTTTTACATCCCATCAGGGGTACCATAGAATTGTCTAAATCAATAGGAACCTAGAGAAGGAAGGGTAGGGCAAGAACTAACATTTATCGAATGCCTTCTTTGTGTTATAAGCGCTCTCATGTGTATTATCAATTTAATCCTCATAGTAATCCTATGGGCCTACAAGGAAGTAGATGTTATTATTCCTGTGTTATATAGGAGGAAAGTGAAGCTCAAGGAGGATAAATTGTTCCAAGGCCCACAGCTACATAATAATAATCACAGTAGCCACTATTTTTCTATTGCCATGCTAGCCTTTATGCAAAACACTTTACATCCACTGTGAAATTTAACCTTATGTGGCATATTATATTATGCCCATAATACAGATGAAGTGAGTTAAGCATTTTGCCCGTGGTTACAAAGACAATAACTGGCAGAGTCAGGATTCTGAGTCAATTCTGGCTGACTCAAATCCTTGCTATTCTCACTACCCTCTGTTGGCTCCCGAGGGAGATGGGAACACTATGACAATTTCTTTTTCCATTGTGAGCTTCTCTTCCCCTTTACCAATGTCCATTCAGTCATTTTTAGTTAGATCTTTCTGTTTGATAAGGGACACAAAAGCAAATGTGATCAAGCAGGTCCTTTATCATCATACTCCATTGCACAATCAGTCTCAACAGTGAGCCTGTTCTTTCCTTGATCATTTTCTTGTCTAACATAATTTTCTCCTTTCATTATCTCCAGACATTTTCACTCAAGTGCTCCTAAAATATTTTAAGAAGCACTACACTCCTTACCACAGTTTTAGTTGATGGCTAAAATTTTTTATCATGTTTAAAGAGTTGCAAATACATATTTAAATTCCAACATATTACAATGACACTTTAAAAATAAACTGTCACATCACTATTTGATGTCTCTCTAGTTGAATCTAAACAATATAATAATTCACTACCCATCATGCTTTTAAATATATATATAAATTCTTCTTTACCTGCAAGAAATTTTGTTTTGTTCATTTTTCTTCTTGAAATTATGTTTCCATTCCTCTTTCTAATATATTTTTATACTTTAAAGTATTTAATGAATAACACACTTCTATACAACAAATATATGTAAGTGGAAATAATTTTAAATTTCCTGTGACCTAAAAGTTTAAAGTGTTTGAAAATTCCACACAATTTCTCAAAACAACATAAATGCATTGCAAATACTGATGAATAAATTACTAAACGTAAAATGTGAAACTGTAGTGGAATTGCAAGTCTTAATAAGATGAATAAAGCCTTTTCTCCTCATTATTCAGGGATAATTATAACAGGCTTAAACATCAGTGCTGAATTATAGATATAGATGCCAAGAAATTCTTCACTTAAATAACTAAAAAAGAATGATAGAGTTATGTTATAGCAATGGGGCTCAATTCTTTGAATTCCCAGATTTATACCAAAAATTACATCATTATCTATCATTAAGATTATTTTTAGTAATTTCTCATCTGATGATTAAGTGTCCTTTCCTTCTGTAGAAAGCAGAGAATTAGAGTGCATCTGATTTACGAAAGGATTAACTACCCTATCATTAGGATCACTCGCTTCCCCTTTCTTGAGCACCCTAAAGGTTTTTACACCCCTGGCAATGCCTTAGGAAGTTTGGGATGTATGGGAGGTATGCCTTTCTATTATCAAGTGATTAAAGGAAGGTGATTGTGCAAAGGCCATGAGCTCAATGAGTCAACCCAGTTTAGAAAAGCTTATCTGAAAAAGGAATACCTCAAAATAATTCTTGCCTCTTGGTGAAACTTCACATATCCCCCACCCTCAAGTTGAAGATTCTCATCTCTAGCATTTATTTTTCCAAGTTATAGCTCATTTAGCACTTTAGCACCATGACACTGCTGATAAATGCTGTGGCTAGTCTTTTATATTTGTCCTGTGAAATGCACCTTTTTTATCCCTATCTTTAGCACGTATTTTCTTAAACTTCGAGCTCTTCCAAAAGCTCCCTTAAGACCCTGTAAATAAAACAACTGTATGAGCACAGACATTTAACTAACCTGGCCAATCCAATTGGAAGAAAGAAGAAAATAAGGAAGGAAAAGAGGGAGAGAGGAAGAAAGATCATAAATTTTTCGAAGACAGAGAGGGGATTTTAAATATTAAAGAGTTGATTCTGTATAGCGGCTCCAGTTCTTCAGGCCTCTTAGGCTTACACAGACATCAACTGGTTGCCTTCGTTCAACATCTAGTTTTTGCTAACCCCCAAGAGTAGCCAGCTCATTCTTAGTCACATGACTTTGGTGATTGATTGCAGCTCAGCTCTGTGGGTAAGACTAGTTGTTGACCTAGGCCAGTGTATTCCATATTCCTGGATGGAGAAATTGATTGGTTCAAGATAGCACATAATTCAATCCAAGAGATTTTGCCCAAGCTTCTAGGGAGAAAGAAAGCATATAACATTTGTTTGTTTGTTTATGAAAAAATAATATTTATTTACAATATAAACAAAGTCCCATTGCTGGTCAATTTTTTTTAAATATATGTTTTGGCGGATGCTACTGGCAGAAGTGCTTTCTTTGCTGCTGGTCATGAGTGAGGAGAAGTAGCCCCAGGAGTTCCTGGCAATCATCTCCCAACCATGACAGCAGAGGTCTCTCACAAACAGTTCCAACACCATTTGTTTGTAGTACAATTTCTTTTTCCATCTTAAGCTTCTCAGAGCTCTTGATAGAACCAAGAAATGGAGAGAAAAAAACTAGGAACTCATCATGGTCATTTGATCCAGGATCAACCTCTTCCTGATGCAGAGAAATCCCCAAATATTCTGTTTAGTGAACCAATGAATTTTTCTTGTTGTTTGTTAATCTGAATTGAGTTTCCTGTTACTTGTTACATTAAAAAAAGAAGTGGAATTAATGTAATCACTACTGTAATCAAGGCATTTCTACATTGGTTGAGAATTGAGAACTGAGCTAAATTTTCATTAATTTCAGGAAAGAGATATTGATTTTTATAGGAGTCGATTTTAAAGGAGTCACTTTCCTCTATCTGATCTGCAAAGTTATTGAAATCTAGATCAAAATGTCAGTGTGCTTACTGACGGAGCTACAGTGGTCGTGGCTTAGCTGTTCCATTGCAATGGGCTTCCTGGTACTGCAGGCCTGAACTGGACTTCACGCTCAGCCACAGGCAGTGCTGACCCAGCACAGGCTTGTTCTTATGAAACCTCTGACAAGGGCATGCAGACAGATACACACTTGGTACTCAAACTGGCTTCCAAGACAAGGGAGAAAGAAGGGGCTGACAGCCAAGAAAGCAAATAGATAAAAAATATGTAAGTAGAATTGTGGAAAATACTAAGAGAAAAACAAACAAAACCTTGTAAAAGAATAAATGGATGAGGTTTTAAAAGGAGTAATCTGGCAAGACTCTGTCAAGTACCATTTAATTGAGACTGAAGGATGAAAATGAGAAGTCTGTCATTCAAATGAGGGGAGGAGGTTGGAGTTCCAGAGCATTCCTGGTAGAAAAATCAGCAGGTACAAAGGCCCCAAAGTGGCAGAGTGGGGATGGAAGGTGGGCGGCACAAGATGAAGATGGAGAGTCAGGTAAGGGCTGACTCATGCAGATCTGTGAGTGATGGTCAAGTACTTGGATCTCATTCCAAATGCAAGGGGAAGTTGTCAAGCCATGGAAGAGTTTAAACAGGAGAGTGACATAGACTGATTTATGGTTTTAAAAGATCCCTTTGGCTGTTTTAAAGATGAACTGGGCAGGTCCAAGAATGGAGACAGAATGGTCATTCAGGAGGTAATAGATAATAATGCCCCAATCTAAAGCAGTAGCAATGGAGATAAATAGAAGGTGAAGGGTTTGAGACATATTCTGTAGGTAGGGTAGACAGTTTGCTGATGGATTAAATATTAAGTATGAGAAGTAAGGGACATCTAGATTTTAGTTCGAGCAAAAAAAATATTATTTCCTTCCTCCTCCTCCTGCTCCTCCTCCTCCTCCTCCTCCTCCTCCTCCTGCTCCTCCTCCTCTTCTTCTTCTTCTTCTTTCTTCTTCTTCTTCTTCTTCTTCTTCTTCTTCTTCTTCTTCTTCTTCTTCTTCTTCTTCTTCTTCTTCTTCTTCTTCTTCTTCTTCTTCTTCTTC
>NW_011888785.1:16995077-17002829 GCF_000151845.1 Pteropus vampyrus | reverse complement strand
TCTTCTTCTTCTTCTTCTTCTTCTTCTTCTTCTTCTTCTTCTTCTTCTTCTTCTTCTTCTTCTTCTTCTTCTTCTTCTTCTTCTTCTTCTCCTTTCTCCTAGTATGGGAAGAAAACATCAATATTTCATTTGTAGACATGTTAGGTTTGAGATAAATAGTTGAGATTCAATTATGTGGATATATAAATCTGGAATTTACATTTGGGATATACACTTGGAAATTGTCAGCAATTAAATGGCATTTAAAGCCATGGGGATGATTGGGCGCATCTAGGGAAACAGTAGATAAAGAGGAGAGGCCGAGGAATGAGAGGGTCCCCAACTTTAGAGGTCTGATAGAAACAAATGAGTTAGAAAGAAAATTGAGAATGAGTAGCTAGTTGGATAGGTGGAAAACCAGCGTAAAGCATCATGGAAGTAAAGGGAAGAGTATTTTAAGGAGGGAGTGACCAACTGTATCACATATACTGCCAGAGTCTTGCAAGATGAAGAAAGAGAAGTTTTCTGCATTTGGGCCCATGCAGGTCTTACTTTACCCCTGACAAGAACAATTTCACTGGACAATCTAATTGTTTTCTGCATTTGGGCCCATGGAGGTCTTACTTTACCTCTGACAAGAACAATTTCACTGGACAATCTAAGTGCATTGAAAAATAAATGGGAGGTGAAGAAATGGAAACAGAGTTATCAGCAACCCTTCAGAAAGATTTTATTGTAAAGGGGAGTAGAGAAGCTATAAAGGGAAGGAAATGTGGGGCCAAAGGAGGGGTGTGTGTGTTTAAAGATGGAAGATTTTAAAACTGTTTGCTATTGGAGATGATCCAATAGGGAAGGGAATAGTGACGTGCAGGAGAGAATGATTAAGCAAAGTAATGAGGTCCTTGAGAAGGAGACTGAAAATTGAGAGTAAAGGCCTGTTATCTACCTAACAGGAGAGAAAAAAGTGATGGGAGCAGAAGCGAGTAGGCAAAGAAGATGAAGGAGGCTCTATTTGACTCGTCTGTTTTCCTACTGGTGTTCAAGGTTTAGGATAGAGTAATACAGATATATCTTTCCCAATAATTCCATCGTCTTAAAATATTTTAATGCTGTCATCTGTAAATCAAAATATGATTTAATTTATAACACTGTGAGACTTTCCACAGATACAAATTCACAAAGAAAAACAACTTTCTTGGCCAGACATGTGCAAATTTTTTTACTCTAAGTACATTCTTATAGTCATATTTAGAATTAAATATAAAAGAATCAAGAGTATTCTCTAATTATAGATATAATTACTGACATTGGAAATCTTCTTGGTTGGGTAAACCAGATAATTAGAATTTCATGTTAAATAGACTGAGATGCAAACCTATACAGGACTGGGTGCTTTGCATAGAGAAAAAATTCCATGGCCAGAGAACTACATTCTTAACCTGGGCAAGGTATTTCAAAAATATGCTGTTTTGGTCATAAGGGAGCACCGGATGGGGGTGAAATGGGTGGGAAGAGAAAAACATTACAGATGACTTTGTGCAAACTCATCACTACTGTTGGAAAAACAACACAAAACCACGACCAAGTTGGTAACATTATCTTTGGCTTATAAAGAACAGTACGTTTTTTGGCTGACAATCATCCTCAATAATTTAGCTTGATGTTACATAATATGTTTAAGAAAACTCAGAGAGCCCTACATAAGTTATTTCATTTGTCTTTATAGCATTCTGAAACTGAGAGCAGTTGTCTAGACCAATGCTGTCCAATAGGAACATAATACCATCCACATTGTAATTAAAACTTTTTTAGTAGCTACATTAAAAAAAACAAAAAGCCATAAGTGAAATTAACTTGAATATTATATTTAACCAAACATTATTATTTAACCAAGTATATCTAAAATATTATCATTTTAACATATAGTGAATATAATTGTTCATGAGACCTATTCCATTCTTTCTTTCTTTTGTTGATACCAAATCTTTGAAAAGGTGTACCTTTAACACTTAGAGTTCATCTCCATTCGGACCAGCCACACTTCAACTGCTCAATAGCCACATGGAATCTCAGTTCTAGAGAATAATGGAAAGGGTGATGATGGTCCCCAAGTCCAAAGGCTGTGCTTTATTGAAAGTTAATATAACGCAAATCAGAGTTTGTCACTGTCCTGCTCAGAATCCTCCCAAGACTCCCCATCACTCCTAGAACAACAGATAGTCTTATGTGTGAGATAGTCTCCAGCTACTCACCTGCTTTCTTGGTGTTCATTACACGAGGTACTGAAGGTGTATGTGTATTTTAAAACAGAGATCGTCCTAGAAGCTGATTCTCTCAGTCTCTTTCTGTTCAACTATGTTGGTCTATTCCCGTTTTCTTGGTTTGTAATTAGAAGAAATCAAATATACATGACTGGGAAAAAGAGATAATGATCCTTTAAATTTATAGGTGGGTAAGACCATATCTCTAGTTCACTGATGAGGAAGCAGAGGATTGGTGATGCTATATAGGTCATGAAAGAAAGTTCTAGAACTGAACATTCATATGTCCTGGCTCCTAACCCTGTTTTTTTTTTTTTTTTTTTTTGGTTTGTTCGTTTTTGTTGAACTGTTTGAAACACATCTAGGCTGTTACCTCTCCAACCTTATTTTCTTTTATACTCCATGGGTATTTCTATGTTGTCCTCTGTATCTAACTTTCATCAAATAATTACTATCACATTGCTCTTTAAGGGAGAAGATCAGCATGTCTTACTTGGTAGGTTGTACAAGAATTGTCTTGGAAGCTTCTTCATTCTGTATGTGCCTCTTCTCCTCCTGAGCCTCTAGTTCTTGCTTAGGATGTTCCAGAGTGGTCCTTTGAAAATTCTTCCCAAGTGCTATGGACTGAATATTTGTGTCCCGACCCCCCATCCCTTGCCCCGCAAATTCATACATTGAAACATAATCCCCATTTTGATAGTATTTAGGGGGTCTTTGGGAGCTGATTAGGTTATGAGGGTGAAGCTCTCATGAATGGGATTAGTGCCTTTATAAAAGGGGGCCCAGAGGGCTCCCTCACTCCTTCTGCCATATGAGGACTTGGTGAGAAGCTGACAATCCATAACCTGGAAGAGGGTTCTCACCTGAACTCAACCATGCTGGCACCCTGATCTTGGACTTACAGACTCCAGAACTGTGAGAAATAAATTTCTGTTGTTTATAAGCCACTCAATGTACAGTATTCAGTTATAGCAGCCCAAACAGACTAAAACACTGAATAATTTAGATATAAACTCATCCTCATAGATGAGAAATATTGGATTAAGTATTGGTTATGACCATTGCATTTTATTTATTTTTCCATTGCATTTTATTAATCCATTACTGACGTACGCTACAATGACTCAACAAGTGATAGTTTTAGAATGTTTAGTTCATTTACAAACACCAATTTGAGTAGAAAGGAACCTTTTTTCAAAGTCAGTAGTGCATTTTCAATATAACACTTTTAATTTCTTCCCATAAGGTAGAGAAAAGCAAAATACAGGGCTAGAATTAAGGAGTTTTTACTCATTCACTAACCTATTTGAGTTTGGCCAGTTCTTTAAATTCACTCTGCTTCAGAATAGTTTCTATTGATATAATAAGAGCAACCAAAATTATACCTAAAGTATACCAAAAGAAAAAAAAGTCACATATGCTACGAAAATGTTTTATAAATGAAAAGATTTTTGATAACCTGAGTGTGTCTCAATCTAAAAGTGGAAACTGTGTGATGATCTTGAGGACAGTCTTGTGATATTTCTAGGCCCATTTGTTTGTGTAATAGTTTCTGTTAGTTAGAAATGGTGGTAGATATTTTCTTATATAAACTTCTATTGTATAAATTATATAACAATGAAAACTAGGAATAAATTGCCATTGTAATATTTATGCATGGTTTAATAGGAGAGGGGACTTTATAAGCATTTTAATGTACACTTTGACCCCAGTAGTTTATTTTCTTTAAAACTATTCTGAGCTAATTTATGCTTGACATCATTTGTATATTTTTGCAACTTCTTTGTTCTTCCTGCAGTCATTTGAGAGAACATCAATTTACTTGGGTCCCTAGGTCTCTGGAAATATATAATGAATTACCTATAAAACAAAATATAGGTCTTATTCCTGGAGGTTTGTGTCAGCAGGGAGTGATTTCTGTAAATGCAAAAAGGATTTGAATTTGGAATAAGCTGGCAAGGGATGTCTGATAAAAGAGGAAGGGGAAGAAATGAGGGGGAGCCTGCATTTACCTGAGTGTGAATACAATGATTTACAATGGTTTCTGCAACCTTTCATTTCCCTCCCCTTTTTGATTTTAATTTGCTTTTCGTAAAAAAAAAAAAAAAAAAGAAGAAGAAGAAGGAATGCTTAAGACTGGACATTATCCAACAGTTGAAACGTAAAAGTTGGTCACAGAAGTTTTGCATTCCATGTAACAGTTTCACTGATGACTCACTGGGAATTTGGTATAGGTCACTTAACCTTGTGCCTCTTCAGTTCCTGGATGTGTTCAAAAAAGGAGGATGATATTTGATCGTAAAAATAATTAACTAGGGTGACTATTTAGAGTTCTAAGGGAATATTTAATTATGTAAATTTTGATACCCTGACTATATATGTGTTAATCTTTATCTATCTATGCTTTGGTTAAATTCTAAATTTTACATTGACAAACACATGTTTTCTCTCTTTAACTTCGCTTTCCAAATCTATTCTCTGCATCTCTATCATGCTTGTTTCATGGATTTCTCTTTTCTGATAATATCTTTTCATATTGCTTCAGGTCAGTAAATCTGTTTCTGCATTTGCTGGTACTTTATATTCTAATCAAATCCTCTATAGTTCATATTATTTGGATTAATATTCATTCCCTTAAAATATACTGCCAGAATATCAGCCTGTTATTTTTCTTATATAGACAAGATCCATTTATAATAAAAACATAATTTATGTATAACATGACTAGAACTAATGTATCTTAAATTAAATTTCACAGAATTTTTGTCAATGGATCTTTGTCTCCTATTTGTGCATTAATTACTCTTCATTAATGTATCTGACTTCCATTTAGACGCTAGGAGAGGAGAAATTTCACCATTCGACTTGAAATCAGATTTTTGCAGCTATAACTGACCCTAGAGGTCATCTAGTTCAAGCCTTTCATTTCATAGGTAAGAATAAATCACTTACTTGTCTTAGACCACACAATACTTAATGATAGAGTTGGTACTAGAACTCATGAGTCCTGGGTCTCCAGCCACTTTTGCTACTACTCCAGGCCTAATTAATACACATGCATACTTTAACTGATGAATTTGATTAAATGCTGGGTTCAGATCCTAGGTAAGCTTGTCTATTTGTATTCAGACACTGCGCCTTCAATTCAGACCAGCCCAAAACTATAACCTCATGAACCAGAAGTTCAGATGGAGAACTGGCACTGATCCATCCTCCCACTGAAAATACATACGCCACACAGATGCTGGATAGTCATCTTCGTTTCTGAGGATAATGCATCACTTCTCAGTGGCAGCAATACATTCTATATTCATTTGACAAACATTTAATTTTCATCCACTATTGAAATATACATAACATCTTTTGTATCGGTTCCTGCTCTCAGGAAACTTAAATTGAAGATGAAGGCAAATGTGAAACAACTGAATGAGAGTTGAATCCTATAACATAGGTGTACATATCTTAAAAATATCCAGTTAAAAAATTTTTTTCTATTACAGTTTCTTGCAAAATTATCCATTTTAATATGTAACCAACAAAGGAAGCAGATAAACATGTCATAGAAAGTTGGTTATTCAGAATTGCCAAGGTGTATTTGGTCTACTACTATCAACTGTTTCTCCTGCTAGGTATACTGTTGTAATTAGGTGAAGTTTTTTTTAGAGGTAGGAGAGCTGAAGTTTTGGAGTGGGATAGGTAAAAATGAAATGAATATTTTTTTATGTTTTAAATTAGGATTTTTATTATTATAAAAGTAATGCAGTCTTTGGGTAAAACATTCAAATTATACTTAAAGGTATAAAGTGCAAAGGAAACATTCTATTCTGGGTATGCAAACTTAAAAGATTTTTTTTCAGAAAAATTTTATGCAAATAGAAACATATATATGTATATTTTTTCCACAAATGAGTTAGTGGTAAATATTTTTTTCACTTACCCTAGACATATTTATACATCAATATATATCGATTTAGCTCATTAAAAAACGTTTGCCTATTATAACTTTGTATACTTATACCATAATTTATTCACGCAGAAATTGATCTTTTAAAAAGTCGGCCATACTAAATACTGGGAATGTAAAAGAGAAATTACACACATGAAACAGCCATTGTCAGAGTGGGTAACATGGCAGCCACAAACACATAGCAGTCAGACTTTATTAAATTAATGGTTATTTATTCATCTTTGTTTACCAGTAGGTAGAGCCCGTCAGTACTTTGATTGGTAGCTTTTGTCTTTCCATTCATAGCTCTGATAACTTTCTCCCTGATTAACCTGAGGAAGTGGTAAAAGTGAAACTTTTTTCTGAGGCCACACTTGGTGCTATCTGTGATATCTAGATTTGGTCGCCAGGACCTAACATCCTTGCCTTTTAACTCATACCGACTTTCCTGATGGATTTCCCACCCTCTTGTGCTCCCCACTTTGGTTGACTTCCTGTCTTATCAGCTGCAATCTATCAAGACTCTATAATGTGCTCAGTGCGGAGTAGACAAATCAAAGTGTTCTACCTCACAATTTAAGGAAGGCAGGGGGCTAGTTTCTGTTTCAAGATAAAAATCTATTAACAAAACACAAACTCCCCAAAACTTCCTTTAAACCAAACAGCATTGTCAACAGCTCACAAGCTCTTATTACGCAGCCCGATGACTCAAGATTACTAAACTTCTATTCATAAGGAGTTTGCTGGCCCCAAACCAGCACATTCAGGCCCTCCCCCATCTTCCTCCTCTCTCCCCTGGGAGACTGACATTTGGAGCACTCGTTTTAGTAGAATGAAGATGATGGGTGTCGCCGCCTGAATTGTTTGTTCTGGGATTTTATAAAGCAATCCCTCCATCCCCCTTTTAAAGTTCATTTTTTTTTGAGGTGGAGGAGGAGAAGGTCAGACACTTTTTGGTCTCTGAGTCTTCCAATTTAGAAATATATTCTTAACAGGGGAAACAGAATAAGGACTTGTTAGCTATTTACTATAGAACTCGGTATTCATATCAGAAATCAGCTACATCTACATGCCGTCTCTCAGTGTGGTACGGGGATGAAGGGAACGGAACAGAGCACTAGACAAGCCTTGAGGGGTAGGGGTTACAGTTGAAGCTTCTGCTTTCGCTCTTGACTCTCCTAAAAAAACGGGCCACCTTTCTTTCCCTTTGCATCTGTCACTTCACAGCTTCTTCGGCAAAATTAAAAAGGAAAGTCACTGTTAAACTGAGTGCATCCTCGAGGCCTTTCCACTCCTGCGACCCGGAGGCAGCTGTGGCAGCCACCCCTTTACCCCCAACTCCGCAATCTTTCCACACGCGTTTGTGGCAGGGAGATAAACGCTCGAATAAACGATCTAGACTCAACCTCCTTCCTTTTGGGGGCCTCTCTAGGGCCAGAGACAGGGTCCCCAGTCGCGGCCCGCTCCCAGGCCTGAGGGTTTTCGGCCCCCGCACCGGCCCGGGTCCCCCATCGTGCAGGCGGGGCGACCGGGCGGAGGAGGAGCGCGGGGGAGGCCGGAAGGGGG
>NW_011888785.1:16986608-16994002 GCF_000151845.1 Pteropus vampyrus | reverse complement strand
ATCTTAAGCTTACAATTTGGATTTCCCGTATTCGCCACTAGCGCTCGGGCTTTCGCGCCCGCGGGGGGAAAGGAGAGGGGACGCCCCGGGCCCCGCCACACACGGGGCCGTGCGACCGCGTGGGTCACTAGTTATTTTTTGTGCGCAGGCTTTGGTATTGGGTGTTTCGTCAGTAATTTAGCTTTAGAAATTGGTGAAACGTTGAGCTGTGCCTTAGTATTGTTTGACACATCCAACCTAAAGAGAAGTGGGACAGATACCTTGGGATCTTTTGTTTGGTACTTCGGGTCCTCGAAGGTGAGATTTGGGTGTTCGGTCCCGAGGTCTCTGAATTTTTCCATTGCTACAGAGAAATGCGCACTGTGAACTTGTCTGAACACTTAGGAGTAAGTCTCTTGAACTTCTTACATTTGCTAGAGCTCTGGGGCTATTGTCCTTAAATCAACCAACCAACTGACCAACAAATAAAAACCGACCGAGAAAGGTTTAGGACATTTAAGAATAAATCCATGTCACAGACTATAACGGGGTGACAACAGTATCCCGTGGAATGGGTTTGTTAGACTTCTAGGATTGGCCACAGAAAACTCCTCTTAACGTTAAGACGGTGACTTCCTCTAACACAACTTTCATCTATACAGGTAACTGCTTTCAGCAAGAAAATCATGCAAGCACTAAAAATAACCAACCTCTGAGTTCCTGAGAAGCCTTCTAGCCTTTGTTTCACTTGTTTAACATGTCATCCACGTTAATGAAGGTGTTAATGGAAATTAAGCATAAGGTCCTTCATTCCTTACAATAAAACCCTGGGGTGCATATGATCTTTGTAGTCACCCTTCCATCCATTTATTTAAAAATCATTATGTAAGTGCATTAGAAAGTATGCCAACTTTCTTAAAAAGAAAACATGGGTCAAAAATTTAGCCTAGGGTTTTTTTTTTTTTTTTTTTTTGTCTTTTAACTTAAAATTTTGTATTGGGATACAAAATCTTTTAGAAGATAACTGTAAAGTTATGGTGTGAAACCAATATTTAGTCCTGGTTTTATTTATTATATATATTAGATATTTGCAGTTTCACTTTGACAGGTTAGAATGTGAAGAGTGTACGTTCAGTTGAAGTTGGAAGCCAAGGAGAGTGAGAGAGAGCAAGGTGTTGAGTGGGTGTTCATTATTAAGGAGGATGTTTCAGCTCCTGGTCCCAAACCATCACAGAGGCAGGTTCTGGAGTCCATTAAGCCCTGTTTTAAAACACATTAACTGTATATTTATTAATGCTAATGACTCAGTTGGAGCCCTTCCAGTTTTGTGTTAAATAATTCATTGCAATTTTATATCAGTAAGAAACCAAGGACATTAATAAAAATTCCTTATGTTTGAATAATTTTAAGGTTTTGATCCACAGTCAGTAAAATTTGGATTAACTACAATGCTGGCAAATGGGGTATTATAGTTAATTGGATTTTCTAGCTTACTGAGATTTAGCGATATGAAACTCCTTTTGATTCCAACTCTTGTTAAAATGTCTTCTAAGATCTAGTAGATTTTAGTTCCTCCTTCTTGGAAACAGTACAGTGCAGTAAAAATAACTGATTATTTTTTGTATTGATGGAGGGTCATGATTCTGAATAGTAAATATCATTCTGGAATACTGTAAAATAAAATAGAGATTTTAAGTGATTATAATTGGATACCAAGCCCAAGACAATTATGAGAATTTTTCTGCAGCATTACAGAAAAATGAATTCGTTATTTTTTACTTTCTTGCTATTTTATTCGCAAAATCAAAAAACAATGAAATCAATCTAATTAAGGATTTTGAAGGTTCTAGAGACTGTTGAGGCTTTATTATGGGATTATATAGTGCATAGATTAAGGGCGTTATGGGCTGTGTGTCAGATTGGGGATTTCTGGTGTTGCCACTTGTAGCTGACTGACCTTGGACAGGTCCCTCAATTTCCGAGATGCAGTTTTTCATGTAAAACTCAGTTTTGTTATTGGCATTTAGTGAAATAATACATATGATGTCCTGTGTGATATGTAATAAAGACTCAATAGATGTTCATAATATGTTATCATTATTCGTGATTGCATCATACTGACATAATTGTTTTTCTAGATGAAAAGCAAGAGAAGTAACGGAGGAAGCGGCTACTGACTTTATAGTATAGCTGATCTGTAAACAGGACAGATTTTGGAGTTGGGCTGGTCTGGATTTGCACTCTGTTTTCTCTGCATGCTGTGCGTTTTGGGCAACTAGCAGAATTCCCCTAAACCCCAGAGTTGTCATTTGCAAATTTTCCTAAGATTGTTGTAAAGATTAAATTGGATAAAACACATAAAGTATGCAGTGCAATATCTCTCACATGGTAGAAATCATTACTCAAGGCAGTTATTATTCCTTCCAATTTCTTCCAAGTTTATCCGCCATCTTCCTCCTTTCTTCATTGGTACTTCATGAGGAGATCAAAGAATAAATTGTTTATTTCTGTTGAATAATCCAATATCTCAGCATATTCATTCCTTTTAACCAATCTATGATGGCTTTTGAAATAAACATACTGAATTTATTTTGCTTTTTTAGTGTGATTCAAAAGTGTAGCTTGTTATGTGATAAAATATACAGTATCATTGTCTAGCCATAAGAAAGTAGTAATCATCTACAGAAAATGAGGACAGTTTTTGAAAGTATGTGATATTCAATCAAAGTTTATTATTAATGATAATACTTCTGACTGTATAAAAGTGGCAGTGCTAATGTTTAATTTATCCATGCATGAAAGATCACGCCAACTTTATCATTGCCCACCTCAAATATAGCTGATCTGAGATTACCGTATTATAAAAGGTTTAATAAAACACATTGGCTTTCAAGCCATAGCACTCTAATTTACAACATCTGCCAGGGAGTGACTATTACACACCTATGGTTCTTTTATAAGATGGTTGAAATTGAATTTCAAAGTCATCCATTGATTTCAGTAGTATTTATGGTTTTCTGCTGAGTAGAATTTAGTGTTAGGGTGTTCATTTCTTTAGGAATTACCATAGTTGTCTCACTTTTTTTTTTTTTAAATTTAGGTTAGCATAAACAAAGATAAATGGGAACTTGTTAAAAATGTTTATATTAAAATTCATCTTTTTGTTTCTTTTTTTATTTTGAATGTTTTAGAAGAAGAAGAAGGTTTTCTGTAACATCCAGTGTAAGATTAAGGTCAAACTGACATGTCTTCATATTTGTTTAAATGCATTTCTTCACATTTATTTGGATTATCTCCAAAAAGGAAGTTTATACTCTGTGATATTTGAGATGAAACCCACATATCATTTCTTTAAAAGAGTTTGTGAGAGAACTGAATAAAAGGAAGAGGTTGTGGTTACACTGAATTTTTGAGTATGTTATCTTGTTCTGTAAGTGTGTAATTCTAGAGTCTAGTGTCATTTGATAAGTCAATTCTGTCAGAAAAGAGAAACGTAAGGTTAAAGGTTCATACACAAAATTTAACTTGTACCATAGCCTCCCGGTGTAGTTTCAGAAGGCTTTAATTTGAAAACTATGAAATGGTATTTAGATCTATGATACTTTCATTAGAGAATATATGTTTTTCATATGATAGAACCTTAGTGTGTCTCAAAATATAAGATGCTGTCCTTTTGCTATTGAAGTGTAACTCATTAATTCAACAAATAATTATTAAGTATTTCCTATGTTCTAGATACTGTGCTGGCATTCAGATCCAGTGACCATTGTTACCAGTCTTTGTCCTCAGAAACTTTAAGAGAAGACAGGCCAATGAATAGGCATTGACAATATGTATAAAGTGACAAAATCTACCATGCAAATTAGCATAATTTGCTATCAAAGAACATAGGAGGGACACCATTATAGTCTTGGTGAGATTGTGGAAAGCTTTCTAAAGGAAGCAATCAATGTCTGAGCAGAGGACTGAATAGAATATCTGATTATCTTAAATCGTTAACTCAGAAATGTGTAATATGCTTGTTATTTCATGATACTCTTGAACACAACTGTTGGTTTGCATTTTCATGAATGATTAATGACAATCAGGGAATGTAATCCATAATGAGATGTGTGCTTGTTTAGGTCAGAGTTTATTCATCAGTGACCTGATAAATACTTGGCAACGACACCTTTGATTGGCCTTTGCTGTTACTATTAACTGCTGTTCAGGGCAAAGATTCAATATTTAAAGAAACTGTAAGATGTCAATCTAGCGATGAAGGGCTTCAATGAAGCAATAGACTTCTTGGTCTTAAAATGTTCCCCCTGTGGTATCCTAGGCTTGAGATTAGTGTGCAAGGGAGAGACTGGCTTCTTGCTCCTTATGTCTTAGAAAATACATCTACAATTCCCTCTTCTATTTCTTCCTTTTCTTTCTACCTCCAGACCCCACCCTGTTATCCAGAATGTTGGGGGAATTGGCAGAACTTAAGGGGCAAGAAGGAGATAGGTCTGGGTGTTGGAGACATTCTAATTTTCTGCTTTCTTCATCTTTCAACTTGAGAGTCTTCATTCCATATTTGCAATTCTTTAAGGAATAATATCAACTGTAGTTTCTATTGGATGCTTTGCTTAAGAAGAACCATGGCTAAATTTTCAGAACCTTTATTGTGTCCAAAGCGAATATATTTAAAAGTGCACACTGTGAATTATAAGCTTGCTGCTATTTGCATCTTGCGTGGCAGCCACATAATGTGTTTTCGATTAACCTTTGTTAAATGCGCTAGGTATGAGGCTGTACAATGATTGACGTTGTATTTGAAATCAATGAACTAATCATTTCTTATTCCAAAGAATAGTTTTGTTTTTAGATGGAATGACATGTCTATATTTACATACGTCATTAGTATTTTATGACCGGACTCACTAGTCAAGTATGTTAATTAAAGGATGAGCCTTGGGTTGAAGGAGTGAGGGGTATAGTCCAGTTACATTGTTGACTGATATTTAAAGAAAGCTTTCTAGATTAGAAATTTTACATTCTAAATTAAAATGTAACCATTAAGAACTTACACTAACCATTAAGATCATGTAGGATCTTATATCTTTTTATCAAAATAGGTTCTTTTAGACGTAATGTAAATTTAGTCAAATATACATTAAAATATGTGTAATTGAATGTGAGATAAACCATTTGAGGCTGGGACAGAGAACTGTTTTTAATTTTCCGTTCAGAAGAAATTGTTCTCTAATAAAGGAAGTAGAGAAATCTATTGTAGATCAATTTCTTAGGCGAAAGGGGAAGATTAGGAATTAAATTTTCAGAACCATTTTATCTCCTTCAACCTGCCCTCATCGCCCTTAACTCGCCACCACAACCACGTACTTCTTGATGTTTTAAAAAGACAAAATTATAGTATGACACATTAAAAAAAATAACTTTTTCAAGATTGCTAGACTGTATAATGTAAACTTTGATGTGATAACTTCCGTTTAGTCACATGACTTCTCTCAAAGCTTTATTTCCAAAATAATTTGCTTTCCATTGCTTTTGTCAGAACATAGCTTTCTAAGTCAGAGCTACCCAAGTGCTTCTATCTGGAACAGAACTGTTCCCTATAGACCAATAAACATCTATGCACAATTCCATACATCTGAAACATTTCTCCAACTAGTGGTTTCAGCTAAATTAGCAACTTTGTATATTTACCTTAATAGGAAACATTCTAATTAATTGTAGGATTTAAGGGACTAGGTGTTTGCCACTGTGCATGAAATTTTCTTTTTCTCCTAGCGTAATAAAATTCCAGTTCTGAAGCCATGTATATATAAAATAAATTTCAAGTATTTGCTAGTTCCAATAAAATATTCTGAATGTATTGTTTCCTTTGGTGATACTTTGTTATAAAATTTATCATGTTGAAATGTTTGAAATATGTCTCTGCAGTGCTTATTTTACATGCTTGGTCTTTCATCACAGTACTTAAACTTTTCTCAATATGAAAATCTCATTCAGGGCACTGTGCAGAGTGGGCGTCATCCTAACAAATTGATTTGGGAGGTCCATACAGCATGCGTAATGATGATATATGCTCAAAACATGGAAGTTTTAAGGGGAAGTTTCTTTAAGATTACTGTTTAAGTCTTTCATACTTGCATTAAAACATTTTCCTACTAAAGAAGAGATAGAGGAAAGATATGCATACTTTTCCATACTTGGGAAGACAGTACCATTTACATATTTATGAGTGTTTCACAAAGATGCACGCTGTGCAATTCTCTCTCTCATTTGCAGTTTTCTTATTTGTATCATAACATTGTTATTCAGGTTGGGGTACAATTTTACTTTCTAAAATGAAAACACCATACTGCTTTAGTTTTTTATGTTTTTTAGAGCTTAGATACTTGGCTTCTTTGAGATGTTTTACAATAACTTTCCTTTCCCTTTTTATTTTATAGCTTTGAAGAAAGATGACACCACCTTTGATGAGGTAGGTTAAATGTCTTTATCTAATGTTAGATGTATTTAATTACTGCCAGGTAAAGTCAGTAGGTGCCAACTTCACACTTAGAAACAGAAAAAAAAAAGCCTTACAGAGGTGACATCTCTTTAGTTACATTATATTATTTTCCAATTTTAAATAATCATTCAACTGAATTTCGGTGGCCATCAACAGAAATATGTCTTTTTAAATTAACAAACAAAAAACACCTATAGGCCTTTGTGTTGTGTTCTTGATGGTGGCAGTGCTGGTGCAGCCCAGTGTGAGGTGCGTGTTCGTAAGTGGGGAATTCCAGGTCCCTTGCAGCCCTCCTCCGAATTAGGGTGTGATGAGATGTTGACGCCACATATCGTCTGTCAGACTCCCAAAGGAGGAGCTGACTTTTCCTGTTCTAGTTTTCCTATTCTTTGTATATCAGATCTGTCTTTATCTAGTTGCTGCAAAGTAGCAAAAAGCCTGTTCAAGTGAGGCAGAGGGATCATATGTAATTAATAGCATTCTCAATGTGATTTTTCACTTGTACTCTTTTCTGAGTTTTTTTTGTGTATCAGTGGAAATCACCAGAGAAGAAATATGTTTACAAAATGTTCTCAGGAGCGTTGTAGAGTGGTATTTCATTGTCACCATCTAAAGCCACAGTAATTGATCTGTGTTGTAAACTGGGCCACATGTGTGTATTTATCGCATGTTTACATATGAACACAGATATGTCTACACGATGTGTTTATCCTGCAGCCTAATGAAAGCATACATTAATTTGGTGTGGTTGTTTGATTTAACAGTTGCAATATGAAATATGCTACCTGTGCTCCCTCTGCTATAGTGCTTCAGAGAGGAAAGCACGTTCGTGCTCATGGAAAGTCCCCTTGGCCATGTGGCTGGCTGCGGTGCAGGGCAGGACCACTCAGGGAGAACCTGCTCCAGACTGGGA
>NW_011888785.1:16938928-16986558 GCF_000151845.1 Pteropus vampyrus | reverse complement strand
GTAGAGTGGTATTTCATTGTCACCATCTAAAGCCACAGTAATTGATCTGTGTTGTAAACTGGGCCACATGTGTGTATTTATCGCATGTTTACATATGAACACAGATATGTCTACACGATGTGTTTATCCTGCAGCCTAATGAAAGCATACATTAATTTGGTGTGGTTGTTTGATTTAACAGTTGCAATATGAAATATGCTACCTGTGCTCCCTCTGCTATAGTGCTTCAGAGAGGAAAGCACGTTCGTGCTCATGGAAAGTCCCCTTGGCCATGTGGCTGGCTGCGGTGCAGGGCAGGACCACTCAGGGAGAACCTGCTCCAGACTGGGATTTCTGGATGATGCCAGTGTCATTTAGCTCTCACGGTCTGCTGCTTCCTCTGCTGCAACTGTGCTTTTTCTTTTTCTTTTTTTTTCCCTGGGCCCAGCTCTGCAAAGCTATATGTCCCTGGACTCCAAAGCAACTTCCCCTGCTAGCATTCCTGAAACATCCTATAAAACTTAGTTATTCTAGACCTGAAGCAATAGGGGAATCTCTTTCCCCCTATCTGTAGTAGGTAATAATGATGTTCTTCTCTAAACCTGTATTTGTGGAATTTTAACAGTGTTCCTGAGGTATTTTTAGGAAAGTATTTTCTTTCTTTTCAGAAAAAATCAATGTGAGAATATTGAGCACTTTTTCTCTATTTATAAAGAAAAGTCTCTCCTATAATTATAGAAGTAATTTAAGCTTACATAAAAAAGAAAAAGGAAAAGGAGAAAGAAAAGTCTCCCAAATCCTGTTATCCAGCTACAACCACTGTTGAAAGTTCTTCTGCTTCTTTTCTCATGTTACAAAACAAAAACAAAAACCACAACCCATACATTATATCATGCCTTTTTTTCTTTTAATGTATAACAAATACGATATTTTCCCATGTTTTTTTAAAATAATTTTTTTATTTTTCAATCACAGGTGATATTTTCCCATGTTTTTACAGATGACTTCTAATCATTATTAGGAATGCGAAAACCTCTTATTTATTCTATCATGAGGCTGTGACATTCGCTTTAAAAAAAAAATAGGCGTCTGGAGCCTCTGTGAAAGTTAAGGATGTTTATATCAAATCTGTAACTGCCCCGAAACCTCTGCACAGTCAGTCTGGATTTTGTAATCTGGGACAGAATTATCGCTAACTTTTACAAAGTGTTTTCCTTCCTTTGCACCACGTAAGTTTGGTCAAATATCTCAAATCAGTAAATCACACAATCCTACACTTGGAAGAGACATTAGAGCTCCTGTGCTCACTTCATCATTTCACAGATGAAGAAATGGAGGTTCAGAGGGCCCAGGTAGTTTCCATATAATAGGAGGAAGACCCAGGTTCCGGAGCCTGGGAGAAAGAAGTAGTAGGAAAGGCATGCCTGGGTGCAAGCGAACCCTAACTCAGCCACCCTCTACAGTCTGACTCTTTTCAAAATTGAGAATTAGGGCTGTGAGGAGAGATACTTTCATATATTCCTCTAAAATTTCATATAAGCCTTCATGTGATTTGCATATTAATTAAAACTGTGAAAATATTGTCTAAAACCTACCATGTTTTTAGATTCCTTAAGAGGATGACTGCATTCAGGTTCGCAATCCTTTGGGTGTCTTGCACATGGTTAACATTCAACAAGGTTCAATGAATATGAGTAAATACCTGTTGCAAATAGCTTTGAATGTCAGACAATGTGGATTCTCACGGGCCAGTTCCTAGCTATTTGGGCAAATCATTTAATTTACCCAGGGCTCAATTTCTCATTTGTAAAACCAGTCAGTTAGACTAGGATCTTCAAGTTGCTTTCTATGTTTAAATCTAGGATAGAATCCTGCATAACAATAACATAAAATTGTAATTTTACCAAGGTCAGGAAAAAAAGCACCCGATCTATGATTATATAACAGGAAGTCACTGATTTCTAAGATCGTCTTCAGATTTTAGTGGTAGAAGCTTTCTTGAACTAGTTTTGTGGTCTTCTTGATGTTGGGAGAATTCTACGGTGTGTCGGAATTCAATTAATATTTGAATCTTGAAACCCAGGGGGCTGGGTCAGCTTCTTAGATAGGCATCAAGGTGTGGCAACCTTTTTGATATTTATGAGCTGGAGGGCTCCTTATCTCCATGAATGGCCTCCTCCAGAGTGCCTGGAGCTGGAGTTCAGTGGCTGTTCTCTAATTTATATTGGGAATTTCTCTAGGGTTTGTATAAATGTTTGATCTTGAACAGAGGAGAAAAAGAAATATGGACCCATTTGAAAAATGTATGTATTTATTTGTTCTTAAGTAGGCTGTAATACCACGACTGCTGATTTTCGTGACCAACCTGGAATTATTCAGGAACTGCCCACTAATGCTTGTTGTAGAGAGAAGATGAAGCACTTTGGAAATTAAGTATTGAGGGCTTCATATATTTACAATGATAGGCAGTTTTGCTGGAATAGGGAATTTTGGTGAAGCCATCATATTTGGAAAGAGAACACTCTACAGATGATCATTTTGCCCTTAATTCATTTTGTATCTGGGCTCTCATTCAAATATGAAGAATTTTATGTTTTGTGGGTTTAATCTACACCTTTGTCGTGGATAAACTAATCATTTATAAGGATGTCTCAAATAAAATTTATAGGTTTTAGTTTGTCTTTTGTTGTTTTTCCCTACAAAACTTTTTGATCTTTAGAGCCTTAGAGTTGGGCACAGTACTTGGCCAAAATGAAGGGGCTAAATAAATAATTGGAGAAACAAATGGTTAAGACAAATCGAAGGATGAAAGAAGATTGCTATTTTGTGTCATAGTTTAAGCAGACAGTGTTTTGACACTGATGAGAGCTTCTAATAAGTGTGAACTTTGTATCTATGATACTGCCACAGAACTTTTCAGATTTTATTCTCACCTTTTGGTCCCTAATAAATGCCAAAGCCATGTCCCCTGAGTGGCTCCATTCTTTCTGAGGCAATGAAAAATAGCTATAGTATGACTTTAGGTAAATTTTTGATTCTTATTTTTGGATTTCATGATTTGTTTTAAAATAATGGTACTTAAAATATAGAAGGTCAGAAATACAGTTACTCTGCCTCAATATAAAATTACTACACATAAAACATTTTGAACTTTGGAAGCAAACTGCTCCAATTAAGTGTAAATATATGTGTGTAGAAAGAGTTGGAAATGTCTAAAGCTACAGCAGTTCATGCATGGTTTTTGTGCGTAAATTAAAAGGTTAAATTGTGTAGTTTTAGTTTTGCTTCATGCTTCTATTATTTTAGCCTAGATAAGTTGTCAGAACAAAGTGTTGACTATACTTAGCTCTTTGGGGAGAAATATAAAAATTTGAGTGATTGAAATAAACCTTTGAAATGCAAAGTTTCATTTCTTTATAGCATATAATCTGTGATCACTCACTTATTTGTTCGAAAAAAATTGGTGATCATTTATGAGTTTTCTAATTATTCTTTGCTGTGCTCAGTAATTTCATTTTTGTGAAGTAGAAGGGGCTGCCAATACTTGTTTAGGCATTTTCCAGCTATTTTATTTTTTGTATCCTAGGTAAACCTGTAACTTCTTCAAGTACATCCTTACAGGTTAACTGGTTACCTGTCTGCTTAATGTAATCATTTTGTGAGCTAGAGGGGGGTAGTGTACATTGATCTCAGTTTCTTGTCCATGTCCCTCTTTGTATAAAGATGTAAGTACAATACTTGAGGCGATAAATGTGGCAGTGATTTTTATGACTATTGGAATACAGGAGTTAGATAATATGATTTGGGGATACTCCTGGTCATTCTTTACCATCCACTGAGGGCAGTGGAAGCTTTTGCAGTCTTTTCTCACCCCATCATTGTCGTCATCATCATTGTCACCATCGGAGGCCTCAGTCTCTGTGAATGATATGTATATGTTGTATACAATGGTCTAGCTTCAGAATTCCCTGACTTCCTCTTCTAAAATATTAAATCCCAGAAACAGCCTTTCCTTCCTAGCTGTTTCACTCCTGCTGTACTCCTTCTGACTCTTTGCTGGCTTCCAGTTTCCAGGTGACCCCTCCACCCGCCCTATTCCGTTATTCCAACATATAACACATCCCCTTCCTCTTCTTTGTTTGCTCATGGTGCATCACTCCCTTGCCACTATCCCCATGGCCTTACCTCTTTGTACTTTGCTTGTAATCTACTCTGCCACCCTTGATTGTGACCTGCCATATTTTCCTCTCTTACCAAGTGGCTGCCAAGAGCTGCTTGAGGAAATCACTCTATAAATAAATTTATCGTCTCCATCCTTAGCTGGAACCTGAGGCAGCTGTGCACGGTCTGGCACTGTGTAGCTGGTCTATTTCCTGCTGAAACCTTTCCACTCCCCTCAAGCCTTCTAGCCACCCTTCTTCGCCCCTCCTACCTTTAGTAGATGACTTTCCCTCTGTGTTAGTTTGCTAGAGTTGCCATAGAAAATTACTACAAACTGGCGGCTTAAAGTACAGAAATTCATTGTCTGAGTTGTGGAGACCAGAAGTCTGAAATCACAGTGTCGGCAGGGTTGATTCCTTCTGAGGGCTGTGAGGGGAAGATCTAGTCCAGGCCTCTTTCCTTTGCTTGTAGATGGACGTCTTCTCCCTGCGTGTGTTTACGTTGTCTTCCCTCAATGAGTGTCCGTGTGTCCAAATTTCTCCTTTTTATAAGGAGATCAATCATACTGAATTCGGGGCCTACCCTATTCCAGTATGACCTCATCTTAATTTAACTAATTATATCTGCAATGACCCTGTTTCTGAATAAGATCACATCTGGAGGCACTGGGGGTTACGACTTCAGTATAGGATTTTTTGGTGGACACAGTTCAACTCGCAACTCCCTCCAGCTTCTTAGAACACTGAACACTATTAGGCGTCAGCGCCTGGCCCACACATACATCTTCATTTGCTCCAGTCTGCCCACCCCCACCCTCAGCCTCAGAGGGAGAATTGTCTCTTTGGTTCGAGGCTAGTTCTTCCTCCTGTCCTCTTGATTCCTTTCCCTCCTTCCCATGCCAAGAACTTGCGTAATTGCTTCTTTCTTATGTACATTTCCGGTCTCTTCCTTTTTGTAGGTATTTCACCGTGGGCTCTGAGCATAGTTGAATCTTCCCCGTCTCTTTCATCGTAACGGAAACCCTCTGACCTCTGATCACTTTTTCGTGCTGTCCTCCAGTGATTTGTCTGTCTTGCTTTTGGCTGCTCTGTTGTTATACCCGCATCGGTGTGATTGACTCAGCTTTCTGTTCTGAACTCTACACCCAGATATCTAGCTGCCCATTGGATGTTTCTGCCTCTGCATCTCGTGGTCACTTTGGTCTCAGCACTTAGAAACTATTACTAATTCTTTTATTTCCTAAACCTGCATCTATTCTCTTTCCTGTCTCAGTGATTAGCTTTAACAGCCACATGATTTTCCGAGGCAAAAAACTGACACTGTCCTAAACTTGCCTCCAAGCCCCAGATCCAGGTGTTGGCTTGGCTCTTGTCTCCCCCTGCTGTCCCCATTCTCACTGCTGACTGCATGGTCAGCATCATCCGGTCTTGCTTGGGCTTGCGGTGGTCTGACTGGCTTCCCTGTCTACTGCTTGCCTCCAGTTCCAAAGAATGACAGATCTGAAATACGAATCATGCTTTTCTCTCGCTTAACACTTCCTTTATGTTTTTTAGAGTTTTTATAAGAGCTTACATGAAATAAACTGATGACATGCCGGAAGCAAGATCTCTTGCTTAGTATTTTAAAAGCTCTCTGTCAGCTGCAGTTTCAAGTCCAAACTCCTAGCTTGGCTTTCAAGGCCTTTCGTGGTCTATCTTTTTCCTACTTTTCCATCCTTATCAAACAGTCGTCTCTTATTTTAATGTCTTCCTTGTCATTTCAGCTGCCACGGCCTCAGTTTAGGACTTTTATCACCTTTACCCATTTTATCCCAATAACCTCTTACTTGTTCTCACTGTTGCATCTCTCACTTCTTCACTCCCGCTTTCCCAAAACTTCTTTCTTATTGTGAGACTTCCCTTTAGTTCAAAGATTTGTACATCAGTGATTTATTGATGTCTGTTTTGTATGGGCTCTGGATATGCTCTGAACCCAACTCTCAATCTAGTTAGTTTCACAGAATTTAATCCTACTGGCCTGTGCAGATCGACCGGCTCCTGTCATCTTGCAGTGTTGGGCCTGGGCACAGATTCAGTCTTACTCTTTAGCGTAAGATTTTATTTTACTTTACATCCTGTTTGTTTTCACCATGGCTCGTGTCTGCCAACCCTGGGTGTTATGAACCTATCCCATGCAAGATGTCTAGAAATTTGCAGACTGTTCTCTGCTGATGCCAGTAATCCAGTAAGTCATTATGTTTCAAATTCAACATTTTGGGTGACTGAAAAAGAACTTTACTTCCTCCTTAATTTTCTCATTGGAAATTTGGTTGAAATTTTTGGATGCTTGAAACTTTTTATGCTTCAGTTTTTCCTTTCTATAAATGTTTGATCACATTTGCCATCTCCCTAATTATGGTAGCCATAATTACCATAATTATGTCTAGTCCCAGACAGTGGCTGGAGTGTCTATAAAGATTCAGAGAGAAATTTATGTCACAAAATGCAAAATATATATGATATTTGGGAGAACTGGTCACTTTCATATTCTTTATTCCCAAAAGACAGACTTTTACAGTGGTCGAAAGCATGAGTAGTGTCCTGTTTCTCTCTTCCTGAGTCCTGGGCATCCTGACGACAGGCCCATTAGCCTGTAGGAAGTCTGTGCTGTAAAGATGGTTGGTGTTCCCTTTTGGGCAGTGCTTTGATTTGCATGTTTGAATTCATTTGCAGAAAGCTGACTTTGGTGTAGGAAGTCTCTTCATACAGCCTAGGTGTTTATAATTTTCTTCAGCAAGTACAAAATGGGCCCAACTATAGGGAGAACATTATACCCATTTTCTTTCTGACTGAAATTTCAGCCACTGATTTATAATCTAGAGATCTTTAAGTTGCTTGGTTGTGGTTGCGATGGCTCTTGTTCTAGGAGCCATAATGATAATTGAGATCAGCCTAGCTAGTGTGTGTGTGTGGGTGGGGGGAGGGAAGGGGAGGTCAGTTTTTTTTTTTTTTTTTAATGAGGTCAAAGATGTGTCTTTATATTTTATGGCCAAATGATTTTTTTTAAATTAAATTTATTGAGATAACATTGGTTAATAACATAAATTTCAGGTGTACAACCTCTGTAATACGACATCTGTATACTCTATTGTGTGCTCACCAGATCAAGGTTTTTTGAGGACTGGAATCATGGTCTGCATTTGATAGGGAGTGTGCTGTCACTGTGATAGACATACTTTTCTAAATGATCCTTCTCTGAGGAATACATTTATTAAATATTTTTTATAGTCTGAAACACTTAACTCTTCTTATTCTCTGTGTCATAAAATTTACAAAAGACACAATTACAAAAAATTGGAAACCAGCAAGTCGCTCTCAATTTTGCATGCTTGAGTTCTCCAGGGTACATCAATGTCAGGTTTCTCAAAGGAGCTCTTTCACCCCGTAAAGACAGCATTGGAGGAATACTCGATTTTTCTTTCTGAATCTATTTTATTTTCACTATATAAAGTTGTTTCTGGTTATTCTGTCCATTTATTTTTTAGTTTTTAAATTTTATTTTCTTCTTTTCTCTGCTTGCTTTCTCCCCTTTCTTCCTGTTCTGTCCTGCCCTGTTCCTCCCTTCCTTCTTCTTTTCCTTTCTTCTTCCCTCCTCTCTCCCTTACTTTTTCCCTCCCTCCGTTCTTCTCCTTCTCACTCTGCTTTTCCTTCCCTTCCCTTCCCTTCTCGTCCCCGTCCCCTTCCCCTTCCCCTTCCCTTCTTTTGTTTAACCATATAAACCTGGGGATTTTCTTAAAATTTTGTTTATGATCTCAGTATGTGGCATTACTATTTATTACGGTGTCTTATAGTGCAACATTATGTGCTTAGTTTTTTCTCATTTTTCATAATGAGATTAATAGTTTTTATGTGTAAGTCTTTTCAAATAGCTACTCGTTAAATTCCATGATATTAAATCTTACATGCATGGGTAAGGAATGTGTGGAAATAAATTTTTCAGGTTCTTATGACCAGTTAAAATAAAGTAGAAAAAAATCATTTCAACATGTAATTGTATACTTACCCGAATTGTATCAGGTAGGGTACTTTATTTGACTTTTCATCATATGCTTTTCTCTAGCCTGGCAAATCAGACTTGTATGTTTTGAAAGAGACTTGAAATTGGACAGAGATCTCAGAGAGTCTTAGAGTCACCAGTTCCATGTGCTTATTTGTGTTTTCTCAGTCTGTGGATACCCTCATGTGAGATGTCTGTAAAGGAGATGTGTGATTCTAGAAGGTGTCTTCACGTTCAGTATGTGGGAACTATTTCAGTCTAGCTCATCTCAAGCACGTTGGTTCTAGCTCTGTGTTCTGACCAGCTGAAATATTAAAGTATGTAGTCATTCCTTAAAAAAATGTAGAGCACACTGATTTTAGTCTTTCATTTATATTTTGATGTATTTTCTGGAGTAGGAAAGAAAGGGGCCAAGTTGCAGTTAGAATACCAGGAATTTGGCATATTCCAGAGTTTGCCCATGGGAATGTGCCAAGTATGAAATTTTTACCCATTACATATGTCTTGGTTGAAACAAATTGAAAGATGTTTCTTTAGTCTGTTCCTTGCCTTAAGGCCGGGCTATGATTATAACTTAGTTATCTTAGAAAATTATTTGTTCTTTTTTAAAGGATTTTCAAAAAAAGATGTACCAGTTTTATAAACAATGATGTGCATAGAAGGAATTTTCTAAGTGCTCCCTGAATTTTTGTGCAGGCTTCTCTTCTTCCCCCTACCCCAAATCTGCTGCTGCATTTAGCCAGGGTTATTATTATTATTTTTTTAATTAAAAATTATTGGGGTAACATTGATGAATAAAATCAGATAAGTTCCAAGTGTACAATTCAACAGTTTTTCGTATATATATTTTGCATGTGTGTTCACCACCCAAAGGTAGATTTCCTTCCATCACCAAATATTTGACCCCTCTTAGCCTTCCCCTCTTTCCTCACTATTCACCATCCGTGCTGTGAGTCTCTCTTTGTCATGTTTGTTTGTTGCCTTCAGTTTTATATCCCACATGTGAGCAGAATTTTTTTTTTTTGAGAGTACGTTATATCCCACAAGTGTATTTGGATGATAAAAATGATCGAGAGCCAGTCTTCTAAAATATCTGTTATTGAATTATCAGAAAGGAATTGAAGATGGATATTGGTATATTCACATACAGTCTGAATTTTTTTGAACAGCTCTTGATTTTAGATCATGCATCCTGAGTTTTGGTTCAGAAAATATATTCCTAGTTCTACAGTTGTATGTTTCTTAACGTCACATTAATTTTCCAGATATTTTAGCTAAAGGAAAAACTAAGACAGTGATAAATTTTAAACAAAGGAAGGGCTAAGTAGACATTTATCTACTACAGATAAAAATAAATAAGGCTAACTAATGATTATTTTTCCAATTTTGATGAAAATTTTCTTATTTAAAAATTATGAAGAAGAGATAGGATTGATGAAATAAAATTATATGTTCGTAATAGTCATTCAAGGCATGAATTATAACTTCTTTTGTATTATACGCGCTCATTTCAAATCTTCAGCTGTATAGCTTTTTTATATTGTTTTAAGTGAATATGATGGAGAATGTTTTGCAGTGCTTGATTCTCTCTCTTAAAAGGCAGACTATTTAATTTTATAAATGAGCATCTTTGGGTCATTAGATATTGGGGTTCAGGTGTGCAAAATGCTTGGTAACATATGGCCTGTCCCCGGATGCTTTAATTGCGCTCAGAACTTTCCCCAAGAGGTTTGCATGACTTTATCTAAATAATGTGTTATATGTGCAACAAAAAGGTGCTTTAGTCATAAAAGGAAAATATAAATAAATATGTACTTCACAGTATACTGGTCTGCTTTACATTAATTTCTCTACAGTTGTTTGAAAATAAAAATCTTAAACCCATATTAATGACATTAATTGGATGATGACAATTTCAGATGATTCACTTTTAGTATCTACAGCATTCCCTTTATTTTCCTTATTATATTGTTTTATAAATATATTTCCCTCTATTTCAATATTTTTTTTTCAGGCAACATAGGCATATTGAATTCACTCTGGACTTATTTTCAGGTTCAGAATTTTTCTTTCTTCACAATTAAATCTTCACAATTAAATCTTCACAATTAAATCTTTTTTACTTAATAATTTTAATATTTGCTATTAATAAAAGTAATGCTCATTGCAGAAAATTATAAAATATTAAAAAGCATAAAATAAAAATTACAATGTTAAGTGAAAACAACCATTTTATAAAGAGTATGATCTCAGCTTTGTAAAACATATGTGTTCTGTGCATGGGGAAAACATCTGAAAAAAAGAAAATACAACAAAAGGATGTTATGGAAATTGAGGTTCATTGAAGTTGTGACTTGCTTAAAGCCCCTCAGCTAGAAAGTCATTTAATTTGTGATTCCAGCCTAGTCTCTGGTTCCAGTGTGTGCTTAGCATTTTACTGGGCTGCTTCCCAGGAGAAAAGAGAAACAATACACGGGCACAATGGGTGTGGTACGTGGTGTATAGGTGGGAAAGGACCTGAAGTTCTTATGAAGATGTGGCTGATGTCTGGTAGTAATTCCCATAGCGGCATGGTTTTCCTAGTAAGGCGGAAGAGTAAGTGAACCTAAAAGGTTCCTGCAGCAGATACACGTCATTTGCGAGCCAAGTCATGCCCATTTTACCTGGGAAACTGAGGTCCAGGAAGGTTAAATAAATTGTCGAAGAGAACATGGTTGGTTAGTGGGAGATGAAGGGGGTCTCTTTTCTGAAGTGCTCTTTATATCGCTTGTATTGTTGTTTTTATCTGGATTTGTGTGGGGATTGGGTGGAATTGTTTGAGATATAAACTTCTAGCAGTAATAGTTTAATACTGATTTCCAGCTGGACAATAAGGTTCTGCAGACAGTGAAGGTTACTGAAGGTTAATGGTTGGATGAGGTTCTGTGAACTACCCTGCCTATATAGATTGGTTCGAGCTGGGAGGCTTTATGAGAGTGATGCTGTTATGTGTTTTAACTGGCATGTTCAGAAAACCAGTGTCAGAAGATCTTTCAATGGGTGTAAATTGCCTTCTTTGAACAAGGCAAGTAGTTAGTATTGAACAGAATCATCAGATAATAAATTCATTCTTTCTCTCCAATCCTGATCAGCTTGTGCATGTGAAGTGATTCTAGCTTCATTTTTATTTCATATTGTGATACCTGAAATCTTTGTGAAGGTTAAAAATATGGAAAAAGCAGGTAGATCTTTTAAATACTTAGATCTTAGTAAGAAAAAAGGAAGATTTTAGTTGAGAGTGGCTAGAGACATTGAATACTTTGTATTCCTTTTTATTGTTAAGTGGGTGCTGAGAAAAAGAGACCCATTTTTTTTCTTTCTTTCTCCTCTTTCCTATGCTTTTGCAGTACCATTGGGTATTCTTTCCGTTTTTTCTTGAAAATGCTTGGTCTTGGTAGGAACTGTTTGCTCCATCTTGTCCGAAGCAAATGGTTCAGCCGCCAGCCACAGTGCTTCTTTCACCCTGAGCCCTTTCACAGCCCAGGCAGTGGGTCCAGTCAGTTTATGACCTTTTGGTTGTTTGTGCCGTCCTTCCACTGTGACAGACATAATTCTTTTCTGGTGCATGGCTAAAGAAGAGCAAAGTCGCAGGCAGCAAAGTAGTTGATGTTTTATAATGATTGGCTCTTGTTCTGCAATTAGCAGAATTTTGACCCCTAAAAAAACACTTGGACATCCTTATGCTCCCCGCTGCACTTCATGGACCAGTTCTGGCTTGCATATCGTTTGATTTACTTTGTCTTTTGCTTTTACCACCAGCCGAGTTGGGGAGATTTGAGGACATAAACATAATGAGTGATTTTCAGATTCTTCTCTGGTACCAGTTGGGCTCAGAAATAGGAGAATTTGTGCCTTAGTGTTTTTTCTTTTTCTTTTTGATGAGGAGCAAGGAAGTGAAAATCTCAAGAGAGCAGAATCAGTTTTCCGGTCACCAAGCTCATTAAGTTAATATTTACTTTTAAAATGAATGTATTCGCCAGCCCTTCCTGCTGTTTATTTGGGAAGTACTTAACTTACATGCGAGAGCCTCTAACTAGTTTCCACTTCCATTTAGGCATTGTACCTCTAGGGCCAGTGGCTAGCGTGATGTGCTGATCTTGCTTATAACACCTGTTTTTTTTTTTTTTTTTAATTTCAAATTAAGTTTTTCTTGAGTAAAGAAAGGGGCAGAAGTGAAGCTAAATTAATTCTTTCCTCTTTCTCTGTGTCTGCTGCTCAATCTTGTTAAACCTATTTCTGATAACTCAGTTGACATATATTCAGGGATTTAAGAAAACTGGAAATCTGTTTAAAATATAACCTCAAAACTTGAAGATTACATTTGAAAAATTTTGGTGTTTATTTATTGTTATTCTAATATTTTATTTTTTGACAATATAAAACAACACCTGGCTATTAATGAAAAGATAAAAAATACATATAATATGGAAAAATTGGAAGTTTATAAAAATTAAGTTTTATATTTAGTCAAAAGTTTTCTTTCAGTACTTCTAAAAAAGTATTCTTTTCGGTTTACAGTGTTCTTTTTTCCCCATGCAGGAACATGCTGTGTCCCACTATTGTTCAAGTCCTTTTTTAAAATCATGATCTCTTCGTAATGAAAAGTATTGTAGTTTTAATCTTTGTGACTTGCCTTTTTTACTTGTCGTTCATGTTATTTTGAGACATCCTTTAAAAAAAAATTGCTAATTAAGAGTGAGACTCAATTTCTGTTTCTGCTTCTATAGACATATATTTATTTTGTATTTTGCTATTTTACTAAACTCTATTGGTTTCAGTATTTTTCAGAGGTTTCCTTTGGGTTTTCTAGGTATGTAATCGTATTATTTGCAAACAATTTTTTAATCTCTTCTTTTCCTGTATTAGTATTTTTTTCTCTTGATGCTTGTGACTTTCTCAGTTAAAGCTGTTATTTTTTAGATTTCAGATGACTATTTTTTTCAATATAAACAATTTTTATGAACCTAAAATAATGATAATTTCAACTTCTAGATGTTTAAATACCAAAGGGTCCTCAGATACATTTTATCTTAAGTTTTGTTGGTGAGTTTTTAAAGCATACTGTATTAGAGAACTGCTGATTATGTTTAATTATTTGAAGGCTGTTCTGAGATTTTTTACATTTATTTTTTTGAAAAAGTTATATATATCTCCTTATTCATTATATTCTTGACATTCTTTTGCTGTTAAAAATCTGTATATTAAATGTGTATATTAACCAATTTCCTATTTAGAAAAAAAGTGCAGCTCATTGCCAGTGTTAATTTAATTTTACATTAACACTCTCTTGGAAGTTGAAGCAAATCTGACCGGTTTTCAATGTGAAAATAAATATAAAAAATGTTCTTGGAGTTTTTCTATCAGAAATGTAACAGAAATTTATGCATTAATCAGATTCATCAAATGGCTTTTCGGCTAACAACTGTTGGAGAATGATGTCAACATCGCGCGTAGGAATGCTGCGTTTTCTAGGATTTAACATTTTCAGTGATCTAGAATTACTATGTTTTGTAAATGAAAATACAACTCCTAAAAACAGAATGCTATAAATAGAATGATGTCATTTGTTTTCAAAGACTTTTGATATACTAGAGCGATGCGAAAATAATAAGAAAAGCCAAATATTTCATGGCAAACTTTGGGGGTAAGGTTAGGACTGCAATCCCCGAGTTATCTCGGGACAAACGCTGCAGCTGCAAGTGCCTCTTGCGAGTATTCTTGGGGCAAACGGGAAATGTGTTAAATGTATAACGAAAGCCACAAGTGTGTCTTGTAAAATTTGCAGTTAGCATGTAGTATTTTTGTTTAGAAACCTGAAAAATGTTTATGAACTTTTGGTGGGACATGTGCCATTTCAGGGATCAGCGAGCATCTCAAATTTGGGGATGAGTCACAGGAATTATTGATTCAGTGGCTGATGGACTGGATATTTTTCTTTGAGATTTCTTTTATTTTCAAGGGATTAACCGTTGGGCGCTGGCAGGCTTTGGTCGTGACTGTGCTGTCGAGGGCTTTCCACTCTGAGGCCCCTCTGACGCAGGGTGCTGAGTGGAACAGGAGCCTTGGCATCTCTCTTCTCCTGTCTTCTAACTGGGATTCCTCCCACCCCCAACCTATGTGTGCCTCCTTTTTCTTATCCGTCCAGCAAGGATCATAATCTCTACCTGGCAAAGTGATTGTGAAGGTTAATCAGATAATGCTTGTAAATCCTTTAACAGGTCTTGGCACATAGCAGGCACTTTACTTCATAGAGAGCTTCATTGTGCCACTCATAGCCTCCGTCATGCTCAGTGACATTTGGGTCAGTCTTCTCTCCATGTTAGCCCTCACATCCATGGAGCACAAGCTGAGGGTCACATGACACTTGCTTAGCTTTATCATGAGACACCAGTGATCTAATTTTAGGAACCTCCTCATTTTAAAGATGGGGAAACAGGCTGTGAAGTTCAACCTTGGCTTCCTCCTGCCACTGCTCCCTGCTTCTCCCATCACAGTGGCCTTGCCATGACTGTGCTGACTGCATTTGGCAGGAAGGAATGTCCAATGGTGGGGTTTGTTAGCCAGGTGGGTTTTGTTATTGGTTCAGCATAGTGCTGTGCCGAGTAAGTATTGCTGAATAAGTATTGCTTGAAAGAATAAACAGGCAACACTTTTGGAGTCTTTTTGGTGAGTTTATTTCCATAATTCAGACATAAGATTTCTTTTTTTCTCTTTTTTAGAAGCCAACAAATTGACCAATGATTTATTGATTATGACACAAAAAACCCTTATTTTCTTTTAAAAGTTAAAAAATATTAAACTTATTGGGGTGATGTTGGTTAACAACATTATAAGAGTTTTAGGTATACCATTCTTTTATACATCATCTGAGTATTGCATTGTGTGCTCACCACCCAAAGTCTAGTCTCCCTTTGTCACCATATAGTTGACTCCTCTTTACCCTTAAATGTTTTCTCTTTATGTACATTATTTAATCTTCCCAGTAATTTTGGCATTATTATTTCTACCTTTACATAGGAGGAAGCTGAGGTTTAGAGAAGCTGAGCACCAGTGCAAGGCTAGTGAAGTGGTGGAACTGGAGGTGACCTAGTCAGCCCCCTTGCCAACAGCTAAAGAAGCCGCTGGGAGGGACCTGTTGGACCATTGACCTTTTAAAAGTTCCTTGCATTTAAATGATATTGAGTTACATTTACTGTTTGTGTGACTTTCAAGTTGCAAATTAATGCTAAGTGTGTATTGGCTGTGGGACTAATTGAGAAACAAAATGAAAGTGCTGCAAACAAATCGATTTTCCTACTTAGAGTAGGTGCTTACTCCAGTTCAAACAGTCCTCTGGCATTTGCCTTCAGGATTCTTATTTAATTAAAAAGTACTGGCCAGATGTTGTGTGTTGGGAGTAATTTAGTTCCACGTCTTTTGCTCTGATTGTTAGTTTGGAAACAATTTAGAGTAATCTTTGCACATTTTTAAAACCAAGTGACTGTCCATTTGTGTGGTAGTGTTTTTGCTCATCTAGAGCTTACGAGTTTTCTGTGCTTACCTTGAAACAATCTTCTGGAAAGACTAAGGATCCAGCGTGGTGACCTTTTTCAGAAGTCTGTAGCTTGTAATAGGGGAAAAAACAAGCTGTTAACCATAAGCATGTGTTTTGGGGTTAACTCTATTTGTATCTTTGGTTTTTGAGATTACATGTTGGTGCAATGGATTTTTATCTAAGGTTTTCCCTTCTCTAGTTGGAAGTGATGGAGCGGGAGGGCGGGGCAATACCTGTTAATCTTTGGGAGCTGTATTATTCTTATCCCAAACATCCTAGCAAAGACTGCCCTGACTCTGTTTTTACTGAAAGTTATTCCTGTCGTTTTGAGTAGTTTTTATTGTTTATTTATTTACTTCTGTGTAAGGAAGTTCCTTCCTTAGCGTCTCATCTTATCTTAGATCAAAGTTTCCACCCAGGGACTGTTTCTTAAATAGTAACTTCTGAGGCTATATGTGTTTTTTCTTTCCTCCTCCTTCTTCCATTTTTTCTTTTAAAAGCTTTCTGAATTTTTGCCCCATCTGTAGTCCCTGGTTTTCCTTCATTCTGATTATGACTATTCTGTAATGAATAGTGATAGTTACCATTATTAATGTAGTAGCATGCCATTTGTCAGCTCACTGGCTTCCTGGTACTATAATGAAAAAAAAAATATTTCTTTTATTTATTTACCTTAAAATTTTTGTCATCTTTTTTTTAATCTTCTTAAATTTTTCTTCCTAGAGTTTGTAATCGTGTGAGTTTTCTGCCCCTGAGACGTATGTGCAGGTCTAAAACTACACAGTGGAGGATGTGAAATGGCTTAAAAGGATTTCTGTCACAGACTGAAAGAGTGGGTCTGTGCCTTCTGAGAGTGTAGTCTGACCACATGAATACCAATAATTAGACATCTTTTATTTTAAGAGAAGGGCAGCTGTTGCCATAGTTGAATTTGAAGATCTTTAGTTATTTTGCTTCTCTCTTTAAAGGGCTGTTGTCCATATATGCTTCTCATTGGCAGGGCTGATAGCAGATATTGGCATGTTTATAATGTGAAACAAGGAGGAGGAAAAAAAACACTTGAAAAGGAATATATGAAGTGTTCTGTAAGGTATTAGGTTTGTTTTCTTAAGTTTTTTTTTTTTCAATTTATTAAAAAAAAATGTAAAGCACCTAAGCATTTTTCATGTCAATTCATTTTTAAGTGATTTTAAGCTAAAATTTCCACCCATCTTACACTCGATCATGTGTGGCAATGAAAGCTCCCCTCGAGAATTCTCAGCCATCCCTTGGAGACTTGATCAGGATGGCAGCGCAGTGGTGATTGTTTGTGTCTTCCTGGAGTTTTCAAGGCTTTTATTTGAATCAGTACATATTATCTCTCACTGTTGTTTGAGAACACACCTCCTGAACTTTAAAACCCAGTGCTGATTTCACCTGTGTATGTGGGATTAAATGGACAGACCGCTGTCTCCCTCTTTGTCATCATCAGAGGTCCTGCCATCCCTTCTCATGCTGGCTCATAACCAGGCAAGAGTGTCACTGCATATTCATAGCTGATTTTATAGGGCTTCAGACTTTACAAAACAGTTTCACATGTTATTTCAGTAAATTCTTGCAACAACCCTGTGAAGTTGTGGATAAATATTTTTCATCCCTGTTTTGAAAAGGAGGAAATTGCACTCTGAGAAGGTGAGTGCTGTGCCCCACGCCATAATTTTCAGTTCTTACAGTGGAGCTGGGTCTGGAACCCAGGATTCCTGCCCTCCTGCCCTCACCATATTATTTTGCTTCACCTGAGAAAGTCAGGATTTAAGGACATTAGTCAGGATCAAATTTGGGGGTAGGGGAGCACCTGTGACATAAAAGCCCTGGCAATGTGGATTTCAAAATGACAGTTATTTCTTCAATATTGTAACATCGATGACAAATAATATGTCACCCACTAATTTTTCCATTCAGACAGATGCATTTTCCATATTCTTTGTCAGATTTATAGATCTGAATACTTAATTTTCCATAGCTGTGAAGAACATAAATCCTATTTTGTATGCGTGAAATGCTTCAAGAGCCAAAAACTCAAACTGTGCTAGGAATATTGGCAGTTAAGGAGGAAAGAAGGGAGAAGGGGCTTGCAACCATCCCCTTGAAAATAAGGAGAAATAAGACTTCTGACAGCATTATAAACTGGGACAAAGGTTTGGTAAAAACAGGAAGCTCCTTATGAGAAGAATTTAGCATTAGATATGGATTCAAATCCATGGTCCACCATTTAGTAGCTTTGTTATGATACACAGTCTCTGAATCCCCCTGAGCCTTGGAGTCCTCATTGAAGAAGGTAGGCTATGAGGCCATGTCATGTGTTGGGCAAGAAGTTAGGGTGCTGGAGCCAAGCTGCCTGGTGTCGTCAGCCAGCCAGCAGTCATGTTCAGGCTCTAACACCTCTTTGCTGTGTGACACTTAACCTCTCCATGCATGCTGAACTGAGGGGAGGGGGAGTAATAATAATACCTACCTCATAGGGTTGTTAGGATCACATGAGTTTTAACACATGTAAACACCTTTAAACAGTGAATGGCTCACCGTAAATTCCCTGTTAGTTATTTTTAAGTGAGATAAAGTAGGGAAGTACCTGGTGCCTCTGTTAAGTTCTAAATGTTAGTTTTCTTCCTCCTTCTCCTATGTAGATTTGTTGAGGTTAAGCCCAGTGAAAGGATTTTAAAAGCTGCTAGAATATAATGTTTTAATATTTGCATCAGATTTCATTCATGTAGTTATTGTCCTCTTGTACCTTGGACATTTATCTTTTAAATGTGATGTTTTCGTACTATTAATCACTTAAAATATTGTGTTATATCATGTCTAGGAAATTCATTATAAGCCTTTCGAAGAGAGAAGGCTTTGTGATAAAAGCCAGCTGCCCAGACATTTTCACCCTCCTCACCATCCCCCAGCAGACTGCAGAAGCAGCATGTTGGCAGAGGTCCAGATTTCCTAAGTGATAGGATTGTTCCCGGGGCCAGGAATGAGAGGAATCTGCCCAGATTGGAGATGGCTTCAGCTACTTTGTTTGCTCCATATTCGTAGTCTCATTCTCAGACTAACTGATCGAGCACCATTTTCCGGTACTGAGAATGATGTTTTTTTTTTCACTGTTATGTGTGGAGGTCTTGCTGTTAAAAAAATGATTTTGAATCTACTTTTTAATTCCATGAAAGTTTTTCTGTTTTACTTTGGAAGAAGTACTCTGAGCTCATTTAAAAAATTTATTTATTTTGCTTTTTCATTTTAATTTGTAGTTAGATCTCTACAAATCAATATGGTCAGATTCCAGCTGTGTTTTCCATGCGTAGCACCTTTCTTGGTCTGACTCAAGTATTGAGATTGTGGTTTTACCATCCCCATTTTACTTAGGGGTGGGAAGGTTTAGTTATTTGAATGGCCTAGGCCAGGGAATTATTGGCTATTGTCAATGGAATTTGTTTATCTTTTCCACTCCTCTACATTCCTAGACTCTGAGAGAACTCACCATCACTGTGGTTGCGCTTCTGTTTGTATCAGCTCCCCCCCTCGCTCTATTTTTATCAAATATTTGATATTTCTCTTTTCTTTGGATGTAAATTTAGGGACCCTCATGCAGACATTTCAGAAAGGGCTCTCTTGCTCAGCAGTTGTTACAATAAAAATTTTCACTGCTGAACACCTTCTGTCCCCTTTTTATTTGCCTACCTCCTAAATTCACATTTTCTTCAGGTATTCTCTAAGATTTTGGATTTATCTGTCTACATTTTTTTTTAAACTTAAGGTTGACGCATGTATAATTTTAATGAGCTTCTAGATGAGCACTGTCCAGTAGAACTGCAGTGCAAGCCACATACGATTAACATTTTTTCCTAGTAGTCATATTAAAAAAGTAAAAGAAATGGGTTACTTTAATTTGAGTATATGTTATTTAACCCAATATAGTAGTCCCCCCTTTTCTGCGGAGGATATGTTCCAAGACCCCCAGTGGATGCCTAAAACCAGATAGTACCAAGCCCTACGTGTACATACAATATTTTTACTGTACATACATACCTATGATAAAGCTTAATTTCTAATTAGCTATGGTAAGAGATTAATCATAATAATTAACAATAAAGTAGAAGAATTATAACAATATCCTGTAATAAAAGTTATATGAACGTGGCATATTAAGTAAAATGAAAGTTACTTGAACTCAAGCACTTTGGTACTGCAGTACCAAATCTGATCGCTGAGATGCCTACTAAGTGACTAAATGGGCAGGTAGCAAATACAGTATGGGAACCGTGGACCAGGGATGTCCCAGGTGGGAAGGAGTGGCACAGTGCAGGATTTCATCATGCTACTCAGAATGGCATGTAATTTAAAACTTATGAATTGTTTATTTCTGGAATTTACCATTTAATATTTTTGGACCATTGTGGACCATGGGTAACCAAAACCATGGAAAGGAAAACCTCAGATAAGGAGAGACTATTGTTTATTAAAATATTATAATTTGGACAGGTAATGAATTTAAAAATTATTATTGAGATTTTTTATAGTTTTTTTGTACTAAGCTTTCAAAATCCACTTGTACATTTTATACTTACAGCATATCTCAGTTTGGACTAGCCACATTTCAGGTGGTCAGTAGCCACATGCGGCTAGCCGCTACCTTATTGTTCAACATAGATCTATACTGTAACTTTTCTTCTGTCTCAAAAAGGCATTGTACTGTACTGGCAATTTCTTATCAGAGTGGCCTAGAAAAGAGGCATGTGCCTCATGTCTTTGCCTATAATGAACACATATCTAAGAGATTTCCTTTGTTAGAAAATCCAGTTGCGGGATAAAATATCCTAAAACATGAATTCAAATGTAGCATGTGTCAAGTTACCTAAGCAGTTGGCTGACTTATTGACTGCTAGTTATAGAAATTGCTTTGTTTTACAGCAAGACTTGGCAATCAGGGCAAGACTCAGCATTTAGCACAATCCTTGGATGCATTCTCTCACAAAGCAGCTGTTTCATGCGACTGAGGTCTACAGCAAAGCTGTGCATGTTGTTTGTGATTGACACTTCATTGTACCTCCCCCCAATTACTTTTCAAGGTCATGAAGTTTAAAAGGTGAAAAATGATTGATCTTCAGGATGTTAGCTCATCTGCTTGTGTTTCATTTTATGTCCTTATTTTTCCAGCACCCCTCAATTACCTTCTTCGAGAAAATGGGTATTGTGTGTTAAAGATCATTACTGAGTTTTAAATATAGACGGTTATAGCTGAATTTCAGCTCTTGGAAGGTCAGTATAATCTATTCTAGGGCAGTGTTCCTCGAACTTTGCTGTGGATATGAATTACCTGGGTATCTTATTAAGGTGAGATTTTGATGTAGTAGGTCTGAGGTGAGGCCTGAGATTTTGCATTTCTGAAAAATTCTCATGTGATGCTGATGGTGCCAGTCTAAAAACTGTACTTGGAGCGGCAAGGATCTTATGATATGGTAACAAAAACAATCTAGTAAGTTTTTATCAGCCTGCAGCAAAAAGAAAAAACTAATAATGTGAGTGAGGTTTTTCCATTGCGCTAAAAGTACTATTTTGTTTTTTCAATTTTTTAAAATTCAGAAATAATTTTTCCTGCTTTTTTGTTATCATGGTGCTTGTAAATGGTAGTTATTGTTATTTTTTTTAAAAAAAATAACCTTTCATGGCAAAATTAAAAAGCTTACAACCCTATTTGTGTCTCTAAGTTGATAAAAGAAAATAATTTTACTGATCTATAGCAGTTTATAATTTTCTTTTATAGCACTTACAGGATTTTGCATTGATATTATTACTTGGGTAGTTTTTTTATGTCACTTTCTCCACTCTGCTCTAAAATCTACTATTATTATTTTTTTTCTCACCACTTTGTCCCTAGTAACTAGCACTGGGTCTGATGTCTATTAGTTTCCTGTCAATACTTTTAGGATTGCTTTTTATAGTGGGTCTCAGTGGGAGTGGTACTACCTCCTCGGTTTTGGAAATTGGGGAGAAATTAACTGGTTATCCAAAAGAACGGAGAGTGCTACCCCTGTTTGAAAGATGGAGGACCAGAGGGGCTGGATGTTGTAGTGTACAAAACAGCCAACCAAGTAAAAGTTTATTCTGTGCATTCTGCAAAATCTTAGAATGTCCCTACTGGAGATTTTGTTGATGAAAAACCTATCTATAATTACCTGAGCCAAGAACCTAACCCCATTTAACATTTAAAGACAAAAACGATTTTTTAGGTCCAGTTTTACTAGGTTATATGAAATTTTCAGGAATGTAACTGCTGAGTACTTTAAAAATTGCACTTTGAGTTATTAGTAACTTTCTAAAGACATTTTGGCAAATCCCATCACCAGTAGTAGTGCTGCTTGTGGTATTTGAATTCTGCCAGTACATATTTGTGGGCAATATGATGATTATGAATATACATGTATGTATTCTCTCTCTCTGTCTCTCTTTGTCTCTTTTTCTGTCTCTCTTAGCCTTTATTTTAAAATATCCCATAAAAAGTGTTGTAGATATTCAGGTAAACGTCTTTGACTTTCAAATACAAATTTACTCATTAAAAATAGTTGCAAGCATCTTACTACATCATTAAATCACTTAGTGTAGTCATGCCTATTTACATCTTAACATCTATATATATATATACACACACACACATAATTTACACGTATGAAAGATGGTAAAGTTCACTCCCTTTTATTTTGCCTTTACATTACAGTTTCTCTGTCTTTCTGTGCGCACACAATGTTTGTGTGGTCTCCGAACGTGGTGGTGCTGCTCTGACAGGGCTGCCCATATGGAAGCATTGTGTAGTCAAGGATTCCCTGCGTCCTGCCTTTGGCTTATTTCTCCAAGCTGCTCACTTAATACTCTGAATTCACTGCATGATCTACATCATACAAGTTATAGTAAATGTTTCTTTAATGACCGAACACATGGTAAAATGCCCCAGCTTACTTGGTGACTTATTGCCCAGATATCCTCAGAAAGGCGAACTGCTCACGTGAGATTCACTTGAGATCCACTGTGCTGCTTCCCTTGCGTTTTCATTTTGGGAAGACAGACCATGTTGGAGAAAGGGCGGTTTGTCCAGTGCTGTGGTAGGAAGGGGCGTGGGGGGTGCTGGAAGTTGGGGTGGGGCAGTTTTTACTGAGTCAGAGTTTGTCAGGTGAATGAAAGTAGAGTATGTTTTAGCTTTCCAGGAAGAATTTAAGATCCTCAAACCAGGGGCCACTATTGTTAAGAATTTTTTGGCAAAGTATATCCAGAGCAATTAACAACAAAACCCGTTAAGACTCATGGACTTGGGAGACCTTGCTGCGCACTTGGCTCAAAAGCCAGAGGGCAGTACACAGCATCCACTTGGTGCCAGGAAAGACTCCTGGACTCAGTAGAGAAAAGATGGCAGTGAATTCCACAGAAAGCCGCTTTCAGCACAAATAATTCAAGCAAGCTTACATCTGGCTAGAGTGTCACTAGAAGAAGGTCACTGAAGGTGAATCCACTTAAAATGGAGATCAACATTTTATGATTAATATGCATTTAAGGTTTGATTAGGATTTGGTCTTTTAGAAAAAAACTGTTAATCTTAAAGATTAGTTCTAGTTTTTATTTGCAATTATGCGCTAATTCTTAGAAAAAAAGAATTAAGTTTTTTTGGGGAATAATTATTTCTGACAATTATATGATAACTTATGCTTTTCTTCATTTAAGCATAACCATATAAAGGGTCCTATTTACTTATTTTGGTTTTTCCAAGGGATTTAAAAAATTTGGTAATTTCATTCTCTTTTAAAGCATCTTTAAAATTGCAATTTTTTTCATCTTTAATTATTAATTATAAAGAGAATCCAGAGAGCTTTGTTTTCTTTTGTCTTACATATGTGACAAGGAATTTTCCAAAATCACTTCTATTAATCTCATGAAATGCTGTCTATTTTGCAAGGTTTGTACTTGATTTGTTTGTATTTTTATGCCAGTGGTGGGAAGGGTGGAATATTTGAGTGTGAAACTGATTTTATAAGTCATTAGTTCTCCAGAGAATATTTTTGAATTATGAAGACCTAAGTTTGGGGATACATATTTGGATCACAGATCTCCTATATCCCTCAGATTCTTTGTGTATTTTGTGATGCCAGTTTAGTAATAGAATTAAGGGTTGAAGTGTGTTTATCCTCCATACCGCTATCTCAGAGTCTTATGCCAAGTAAGTTTTTAATAAATGCTTGTTGAATGGAATTGTTGAATATCATGAATTTATATTCTTCCATGATTTTATAATTGCAAACTTTCTGAGTTGCTCAAGGTTGACATGATAAAACTCAGCCTAACATCCTTTTTATGTTATACTTTATAAGGTAACATTTTCATCTAAAATTTAGATCATGACTGTTAAATGTTTACTTCAAAGAGAACGCTTTGTTCTTTGAAATTAATAATAATTAAAAAAAAAAAAAACCCACACGCTGGATAGCATCTGTGCAGGGAACTTTTCTCTCAATATTATGAGCAATTATGAATCATGACCAAAGAGAGGCCTTGTAAATTATGAATATTCTGAAAACAATGAGGCATATTCTCCTGCTACAAAGATAACACTGGAGTTAATGGAAGCACCATATGCCTAGGGGAAGATGTCATCAAGACAAACATGCAGTTTGTCAAAGTGACATTTAGATGACTGTAAGCAGTATTAATCTAGTCATAAGCTGTTGTCAAGCTTAAGTCTGATTTTAAAAGTAGCTATTTTAGGCTTATTTGTATATCACTGTCTAGTGTATCAAGTTATTTGAAGCCATCAACTTTTAGGGTAAAAGACAGAAAATTACATATAATTAATCAGCCTTTGGATCTCTTACCAACTGCTGAACACAAAACTTCTTGATTATTTGAGTTATCTTGACTGCTTTGGCTCATTCTATTTTATTATGAAATTTTGGAGAAAGTAAGCTGCTTTCTTCACCTACAGTACCACTTCTATCCTGTATAAAAGAGCTGTTAGCAAAGAGAGGCTTTGTGTAACATAACAAGTATTAATTATATATAATCATCCAAGGGAGCATAAGACTCTAAAGCAGCTGTTTCTCAACTGGGGAACACGTACACCTGGGGGAGCTCCTTAACTTCTGGTATTCTTTCTGAAAATGGATCTTCCTGAAAACACACTCATGGTCTGGTCATCATGCAGAATCTTCTTTGCCACCTGTCCTTCTACCACAGCCTCCCATTTTACCAAATTAAAAAAAAAAAAAACCAACACTTTCCTCCATCCATAATCTTACTATGGCATATTGACCCAAGGATTTCAAAGGCCTGATCTTCAAATGAAGGACCAGTTCATAGTTTTGATGCCAGGCAAATCTTTAGACCTCTTAACTATCCCCTTCCCCATCCATCTTAATAAGCAATGTGTTACCAACGAAAGGTATTTCTTATGGTTAATAACTGTTTATTACAGTCAACATTATGTTTATTATGTCTTATTAATAATTATAATAAAATAATAAGTAATTATAATAGAAATATAAAAGTAAAAGATGTGAAAATCATGACTGAATCCAGAAGACAAATATTAAAGCTTAGAGTATTGTGATCACAGGAAATCAAATGCATTTAAAAATTTTAAAGTGTGTATGAAACTCTTTGCTTCAGAGAAGTACAATAGAGTATTCCTAAATCAATAAAAGACTTTCAAGCATAAATATATTAGGATGAAATTCTGAGAGAAAAGAGTAAAGAAATATAATTTCAAGGAGAAAAGTGTATGATGTAAATTTTCCTAGTTCTTGTTCAGGTAGGTTTTATGTGGGTTATTGTGAGAATGGAATTTCCATGGTATTTAGGCTTCTGTGGTTACACTTAAAAGAATACTATTAAGAAAGTGAAAGGATAGCTCACAGAATAGGAGAAGATTTTTGCATGTTTTATATCTGATGAAGGACTAATATCGAGAATATATAAAGAACAGTTATAACTAAATAGTAAAAAGACAAATAATCTAAATAAAAAATTGGCAAAGAATTTGAATAGACATTTATACAAAAAAGATGTAGGAATGGCCAATGAACATATGAAAAGATACTCAACATCATTAGTCATCAAAAAACTGCTAGCCAAAAACACCTCACACCTACTAGGATGACTAGAATAAAAAAGAGAGATAATTATGTGTTGGTGAGAATGTATGTGGTTCAGCTGTTTTGGAAAATAGTCTGTGGTTTCTCAAATGCTTAAACACAGAGTTACAATATTATCCAGTAATTCCACTCCTAGGTATATACCCAAGAGAAATGAAAACATGTCTACACAAAAATGTCTATACAAATGTTCATAGCAACATTATTTATAACAGCTAAAAGGTAAGAAAAAATCCACTTGTCCATCAACTGATGAATAAATAAAATGTGGCATATCTATACAATGGAATATTATTAGTTAATACAAAGAAATAAAGTTTTGATAGATGCTAAAACATGAATGAATTTTGATAACATTATGCCAAAAGAAAGGACTACATATTGTAGGATTCCACTTATATCAAATATCCAAAATAGGTAAATCTAGAGACAGAAAGTAGATTAATGCTTGTCTAGGGCTGGGTGGGAGGGTGATGAGAGGATTGCGGATTGACAGCTGAGGGTTATGAGGTTTTTTATGAGGTAATAAAAATGTTCTAATTTGATTGTGTTGATGTTTACACAACTTTGTGACTATATTAAAAGCCATTGAATTATATACTTTCAGTGGGTAAATTGTAAGGTATTGAATTATGCCTCAGTAGAGCTGTTTAAAAAAATTAATGGTTTTATTTTTAAAATGACAATGTTTACAATATGCTAGAAATAACATACTTTGCATCTTTTAAATAAACTTGTGATGAAGTGTTGCAGCTGTAACTTTAAAAATGAAAAAAAGCACAACATGTCTTTAGTCTTAAATTATCAGTTTTTTGGTTGCATAATATTTTATTGAGTTTATGCAGGATGCTTTGCTCATCTCCTCCTATGTAAGGACTTTGTCATATTTTGATATTTTAAATAATGAAAACTTGTATACACTTAAGTTTCTTTTTTTCTTTCTGCTGTTTCCTTTGGATAAAATTCTGGATGACTCTCCAGAATGAATAGATTGCTGAGATTTTTAATAGGAATTACCATATCACTTTTCTGAAGGGTTGAACCAATTTTTATCATTTATAAAGTAAAATTTTTTGTTTTGTTAAATGTATAGTAAAAGTTGATTTAAATTCTATTTCTTTGGCTAAGTAAATTGTTTTTAAGCCCGTATTTGTTTCTTCTTATTATTTCATGAATGATAAGATTTTTTTTATTCAGCGAGCGTTTACTGAATACCCATTCTGTCAGGACTTGTACCAGATAACTAGAGATATGAAGATAAGAGAGACTTATTTAGCTCGTGCACTCAAAAAAAAAAAAAAAATCCACGTTTCATGGAGAAATAATTATAGTAGGTAAAATGAGGGCTTTAATCAAAGTCATAAAAGATGTTTGGGGAAGAACCTGGGGAATGCGGCCAGTATAAGAGGGGAAGTGATATATACGTGCAGCTTGAAAGATGAACCAGCCTTTCCTTGGAGGGAAGATGAGGGGCAAAGAGAGGGCATCCTGAGTAGAGTGGGAGCTATAGACACAGCCACCAAACGCTGTGTGATGTGGGCTAGGAGTTCCCAGAGGTTCCTCTTTCTGAAGGGTTGTCAATTGTGTTTCCTATTTATTAATCATTAGTACGTGCAGTTGTTTTTTAACATGCTTCCATCATATTCCATTCAAATATTCATATTATTGTTATTTTTTGTCACATTTAAGACATTTTAGTATGTTCTTTGACTTTCAGTTATTTTTCATCGTTTACATTCTTATCACATAGGATTATGATTACTTGTTTTGATGATGGAAATTTCTTAATTCATAAAATTATGGATTTGGCAAAATCTTGTTTCTGAAGTTGTTTTCCTACTAAATGATGAGAAGAGATGTAGAATGTGTGTGGAGGCCATATTTCCCACAGCCAAGCTCTTTCCATGTCTGACCCTTTATGATAGTGCACCCTGATATTATTCTCATGGCTGAGTCAGGAAGCCAGGGGGCAGTTTCTCTTTTTTTGCCCATCTTCTCAAGGTAGGGTGGCTTAATTTATTTGACCTGAAGAATCAGACCAACAACCCTACTGTCTATGGATCTGTGGCAGCAGTAAAGGAACAAACTTATTCACATCTCAGCCTGAGATTTTCAGTGTTTCAGCAATATAGTGGATACTAAGGAGTGAGGGAATGGAACTCAAATGGGAAGGGAATTACTATGAACTGAATTGTGCCACACCCCTCTCCCCCCACCCTGGTTCCTATGCTAAATTCTTGACCCCCAGCTTGACTGTATTTGGAGATAGAGCTTTTTGTGGAAGTAATTAAAGTTAAATGAGAGCACAGGGTAGGCCCTGATCTGATAGGAGTAGGGTTCTCGTAAGAAGAGGCACCGGGGAACTCGCTTTCTTTCCCCATGTGAGGACACAGTGAGAAGGTGGTCATCTGCAAGCCAGGAGGGGAGCCCTTACTGGAAACTAAACCCTGCCAGATCCTGGTTTCAGATCTTCTAGCCTCCAGAACTGTAAGACAATAAATTTCTGTTGTTTAAGCTATGTAGGCTATGGTATTTTGTTATGGCAGCCTGAGCAATCTAAGACAGGAATTATAATAATTGAAACAATTATTGATTACTTAATATATGCCAGTTTTGGATTTCCTCACAGCAAAGTATGAGTTAAGACATATTTTTTAATACATTTTAACAGGTGGAGAATCTGATGGTTAGGTAATTTGTCTCCAGTCTCAATGCTGGGAAGTGAATCTGTGGATTCCTTCTGAGCTTAAGTCCACTTTGAGGCCATAGTTCTATGTAGTTCCTTTACATATTTTAGAGGAGAAAGACCCAACAATAACCACATGTAGATTACAAAGTGTTTCCTGCTCAAATAAGCTTGTGAAACTTACATCCTCTTCTTGGTGGATGCACATTTAATATTACGTCTGAGAAATCCTTCAATGAACAATCCTGTTTAACTTTACCCTCACGTTTCTCAGGTCACGTCCTAGGGGCATCTTCCGTGATTTGCTGCGGGGAACATTTCATCGACACCTGTCTGGGCAGTGTAGCCCAGAGTGGTCATCAGATTCCTACACAAGGCCACCAAAGCCCTATTTAATTTATAATGTACCTAAATGTTTGATGAGCATGGATACTTGTTACTATTTATTGAACTTAAAAATATAATGAGACTATATATTCATGTTACTTCAAAAAATTCAATTGAATTTAGCTTTTATTTTTGCATAAAGATTAGGCAAAAATCACAAGGTAGATAGTTCTGAACTTTATAGACATCTTGTCTCTAAGAAAAGAAAGTCGATGCCTTTATAAAAATGAGCTGCTTTGATTCTGTTGAGTATTTGCCATTGTGGCAGGCATTTTGTAGGAAATGGTGAGAGCCCTGATTATCATGGAGTTTACATTGCATAGAGACGTGGAGATTAGGGGTTACTTGTGTCCTTTTCAAGATATTTATATATATCTCTACAAAATATTATAGTTGGAACATTTTCTGCACATTATGACTTTGGACACTTGACTTTTTCTTGATAAGTAAGTCCTCAGTCTTTTCAGGCGTTAATATTTTGGTTATGGAAACTAACTTTGGGTTTATGCTTTGTTTACAATGTGTCAGCCTACAAGTAAAACTCATTTCTAAGTAAAAGAATGCTGATTTCCCTTTAAACGACCTTAAAATGCTTTAAAATCACTTGAGACTGGTTAAAACTAGTTCTACGTTTTTTTCCTTTTTCTGTAACTCAGGGAGTTTTAAAATTCTAGATGTTTGTCAGGTTTGCATTGAAAAAGAATCTCAACAATGGAGTGAAGATAAAGTTGTTTGGTGGGGTTTCCTATCTAGTCTCATGTTGGATTGCTTAAATAATTCATAAGGAAAACTCTGGGTATTTTCCTTCTTTTTGAATAGGTCATAACATGTATTTGATAACACTTACATGAATGTTTTTAGACAGCTATATTTATTTATAGTTAGATGAACAAAAGTGCTCTCACTTATTAGCAAATACAAGCTCATTTCAAGACATAAAGTTCTTGTCTTTAACGTTTTGGCCAAAAGAGAAAAAGAAGGTTCTTTTTGAAAGCAGGTTGTCCTACTTTAATTTCTCTTCTAGTCACACACACTGAGAATAATTAACAGCCACTTACTAGACTTCTTTTAAGCAGATCACTGACCTGGTAAGTGCTTTCTTAGTTTCAGAGAGTGGTTGGCCAATGGAGAAGAAAGTCTCAGCTGACATTTATGGGTAGAGGCAATGGGCGGGAGCAGCCAGCCATTTGACAGTCTGTATGTACTGGAGGTGACTTTCACCACTTAGTATACAATGAGTGCTGATTTCTTTTTATTTTTTTAACCTTGCTACTCTTTGTCTAAACATTTAAAGAAAGGCAATTCTATCACCTTTCATGATCCACAAAGCTCAGGACAGGAAGATGTTCATCTGGTAGATGCCTCCAGTCATTGAGTTAGTGGTTTACATTAAGGTGGCAAGAGCGTTCTCATTTCCTAATTAGTGAGAGGCACATGCACAGTGCAAAGGGCCTTTTTTTTTTTTCTGAGAGATGATTTTTAATGGTTGAATGTGCATGTGTCTTAAGCCCAAAGCCAGACTCTGGCTACTTTGATGGAATGCATTATAGATTAGTTGAAAAATAGCTATAACTTAAGACTTTATTTTTTCTTTTGTTCTTTTTTTCAGCATTAAGCTCTTCTCTTTATTAAAAATATATATAATATATGCATACAGTACAAAAGAGTATGCAGTTAAATGTTTTCCTCCTCCCATGTCCATAGTGTCCCTCCCTATAGGCAACTATAAACAGCATTTTAAAAACTCTTGCCAGACATTTTCTATGCTTATAAGTCCTCTCTCTCCTTTTTATACTAACAAGACATATCTTCTTTTTCTTCCTAATAATATATCATGAGAGTGTTTCATAGATTCAACTCATTCTGTTTACAGATTGCATGCTATTCCTTGTATGGTTGCACTACAATTTATTTGCCCATTTTTTAAATTGGTGAACATTTGGATCATTCATAAAATTTTGTCCTTACAAATGGATGAATGGACAGTATTGTTCACAACTGGAAATGCTGAGTCACGCAGGCTATGTAGAGTTGAAATTTTAATACATGTAGCCAAACTTGCCTTTCAAAGAGCATACACTAATTCACACCCCCACCTACAGTGTCTTTTTCTCTACTCTATGCCCTGATGTGTTTTCTAAAACTTGCAGATTTATCCAGTCTGGCACATGAAAATTAATGCTTTACTAGTTGTTTTAAATTTGCATACTTTAGTTATTAGTTAAACTGAGCATCTTTTCTTTTTAAGTTTATAAACCATTTAAATTATTTTTTCCTTGTGAACTACAGGCTGCTTTCAATATTTAGTTATACCTGATGACCATTACTGCATAGTTTTGGGGGAGACACCCAGAGACTTGTGTCTTAGAACCTTCTTAGTGTTATTAGACACCTTAGAGATTATCTAATCCCACCTAATTGGTGTAAGAAATATTTTATAACATTTGATCATCTGTTTAACTGCTTCCAGTATTAGGGGACTTTAAACCTCATGGGTATCTAATTCCTCTGTTGGCTTTAATTGACAGAATATTCGAGATATGTTAAAAGAGTAGTTGAATGGATAGAGAGGGTGGGAGCAGCTGGACTCTTTAAACCACAGTAATGAAGCTAGAAGATTCTCTCAGGCCCAGTCAGGGGACCAGAAGCAATGACTGTTTAGTGAATCTTGTCCATTTGACTACACAACGAGGACATTACCCAAGAGGGCTCTTGGGGAGTATGTTCATTATCTATTGATCCATAATAAGTTACCCCTAAGCTTAGTGCCATAAAACAATGATCATGTATTTTCTCACAGAGTTTCTGTGGGTCAGGAATTTGGGAGCAACCTAGCTGGGTGGTTCTGTCTCTGTGTGTCTCAGAGGCTGTAGTTACGCTGTTTGTTGGGGCCGCAGTCACCTGAAGGCGTGACTGGGCCTAGAGGGTCTGCTCGCACTGTGACTCACTCCCATGGCACGCAGAAGGCCTTATTTTCTTGCCACATGAATATCTCTATAGAGCTACAGAGAATGTCCTCACATTCTGGCAGCTTCTCCCAGATTGCGTAATCCAAGAGACAGCAAGGTGGAAGCCGCAGTGTCTTCTACGACCTCAGTGTAGTCATTCCTGCAATATCCTTTTGGTTACACACGTCAGCCTGCTCAGTATGAGAGCAGACTATGCGAGAGTGTGATTGCTAGGAGGTGGGATCACTGGGGGCATTCTAGAATGACTACTCGCTGGTCTCCAAAGATTTATTTTATGTTTCTCTCACCTGCAAAAAATCTATACTCATTCCTCTCGGGGCCCCCACATCTCATCTGAATATAGAGGCCAACTCTTTATGTAGAAGAATTAGGAGGTAGTTAAACATATTTTGGAAATGCTAGGGATCTATTAAGAATTTTCCTCTGTTGGAAGAAATCGCTGTATTTGGATAGTGTTCTCAATTATAAAAGTATTTCTTTAGGCACTCGCCTATGAAATTTCTGGCTCAAATAAGCAGGAAATAGATTTATAATCCTGACAGTGGGAAGGAGTTCTAGTGAAATATTCCAACTTATTTTTAGTCAGAAAGGCTTCATGACATTCATTAGGTCTCAAAAATGAAAGTTAGGTTCCTGGAAAAGCCGTATTGGAGGGTTCTCAGTCAAGGAACTTGAAACCTAACAGGGAAAATATGAATATCGAACTGTACTGGCTATTTACTTGTGGTTTCAGCTTCGAGGCCACCATTTTATACTTTGCTTTATGAAGCTGGGGCTGGGGCTCTGTGAAATACATTTCCCAGATTCCCTTGCCAATTGGATTCCTGTTGGTTCCTGGCACTAGGAGGCATTGGCGGGAGATGGAAGTGTAGGAGGAAGGGAGAGAAAGGACTTTACTGTTTTTAGCTCCCGGCAGCATTTCTCCTGTGGCCCACTATGGCTTGAGTCTACAGTTTCTTTAAAATTTTTGGCATCAACTTTGCCATGGCCCCTAACCAAGGTCCAAGTATCAGTTATACTGTATATCCTGTTCCCCCCACAGTACTTAGAGTCTTATCACCAGCCCCTGCTTTGAGCACCCAGATTGTCGTAACCCCACATCTTCTCTTTTGTTTCTTCAGCCTTAGGGTTGTAGCTGCTTCTAGCAGTTATTAATATCAGGGTTATCTTCGTGTCCCCGTTTTACTTTTTCAGTCTCCCAACATCTGTGTAATCAGTTCCCTCTGTTAAATCCCTGACATTTAAAATATTTAACATCTGAGGTTTCTGCACTCTCGTTGCTTGAAACAATAATTGAAGTTCCTAAATAGGTCGTCCTCACAATTATGGTGACCTGTAGCAGTTTTCTTTATTGCAAGGTCATAGCAAGAGGCCCACTGTTGTTCTTCATTTGGTCCTTTGTCCAAGTGTTTAATGCTTTTCTAATTTTTCAGTGCTCACAGTTGTTGACTTCATTTTATGGATATGTACTCATGAGCAGGCTTCTGGGATCCTCCTCCCTCGTTTCCATAGTGGTCTGGGAGAGCCAAGCTGTCCTCCCAGCAGCCCGAGTAGTTTCCTTTAATCTATTTAAGCCCAGTACTTTCCGCATTCATTCCCAGTGCAAAGGAGCATATACTGTGTATCCTTGGCTCTACCAGGTCCTGCCCAGCACCTGGGGTTTGAGCCTCGTATGCACACTTCCTAGTGGCCTCCATCCTCTTCCACACTGCCCACCGGCGGGCAGCTGCAGGACCTGCACCTATTAGCCCTCTCTCTTTATCTTTCCCAAGACTTGTAGTCCTGCTGTGCCATCTCTTTTATTTTCCCCTTTGTATTCCCAACTCCATTTCCCGTTTTTTTCTTTTTATCCCCAGTTGGAATGATTTATAGTATGTATATACTGAAATGTGAAGCACTTGCTGAGAAGGTATATCTGCTGAATTACTTGAAGTTTGACATAAGGAGAACTCCTGCATGAGGAAGCATAATTATATTAACTTATTGAATCAAGCGAGCATTTTATAGACCAGAGGAAAACAGCTAGTGATTTCATTAATGATACTTCTGTTCTGCAGGTTAATTAATTAATTAAACCTTTCTACTTTTACTAGAGGGTTATGTGTATCTTTAGTAAACATTTATCTTGTTGCCCTGTTTACACAGCACTATATCAAGTAGGTGCATTGGGGGATAACAAAGGGGTAAAATGATCCAGCTCTTGCCTCTTGAAAGACTGTACTAGGTACCGAGGAGACAGAACACATACATTAAACAGCTGAGGGACCAAAATAAGTGTAAGATGTGATGAAAACCATACTTAAGTGTGTGTTGTGGGGCATATAATAACGGTGCTTCCTGTATACAGGCACTGAGCACTTTATGTTTTCTCATTTAATTCTTAATAGCTCTCATGCAGTTCCTCTAAATATTCCTGTTTTGCAAGTGGTGAATCTGAGGCTTTGAGGCTAAATCACTTGCCCGAGGATCTACTACATGACAGAAGATAGGATTTGAATTAGCCCTTTGTTGATCTGAGTCTAAAGACTGTAATAGGTAGAAATGAAAGTTGCGAGCTCTTATGCTGTGCTTGTTTGCATGGGTGTTTTAGATGTGCTGGGTATCTCCTGTTTACTCCCCTGAATCCCTTCTCAATTCTTCTCCATCCTGCTCTGTGCCCTGGCTGGCTGACCTGTGTGGATTACATCAGTGAATACCCTTGCCCTTCATCTTCCAGACAGATGCCACTAATGGGAAGAACTCAGGAGATCCGTGGGCAGGTGGAGAATGATGTTAGGTGTTTGTCCCTCCAGCTCTTCTCTACTGGGTCTTGGCCCATTGGCTCCATAGCACTCCTTCCCCCTCGCCCTTCTTCCCTCCCTCCCCTCTGTCTCTCTTTCTCTGAATCCCAGGAATGGATCTCACTCCTGACCCTGCCAGCACAGAGAGGGTAAGGATTCCTTGTTGTTAGTAGCACTAACCCTGCCCCGACTTTAAAAGCTGCCTCTTGATCAAACTCAATTTGAATGTATTATACCCAAGTTGAGCGTATCCGGTTTCCTGCCGAGAGTGGTATGAGGAAATACTTGTAAGGCATTCCTTCCTTTCTTCCTTCCCTCCTCCCTTCTGTCGTTTCTCATCCTGCATAGAGGATGAGAAATGGCTAAGACATGGTCCCTGCACTCAGGAACATTATAGGCGAAAATCTGATTGAAAATGGAAATGAAAACTAGTAATGTATTTGAGAAGCAGAGTGACTGAAGAGAGAATCTAGCATATGAATGAGTGTGTTACTCAGTGTGAAATGTAGCCAGCAGTTTACAAGTTGATTGCTTATTCTTTCTGTCTGTACATTAGATTTGCTCCCTGGTTAGAATTTAGAAAAATTTGTCTATATTTAGTTTAATAAAACGACATCCAGGAGGGTGTAAAGTTTTTTTTTGAAAAAGTGAAATAATCGGAAGTGTGGTTTTTAAAACTCATCATACTCACTAAAGAGGTAAGTTCACCATAAGAATTGTCAATCAAATAAACTTCTTTACTTGTGTCCTTGGATTTAAGATGTGTATGAAATTTGGAAAGTCTGTCAAGTTTTTTTTTTAAGTTAGTAGACTACTTTTGGGGAGCAATTTTAGGTTTAAGAAAAATCGAACAGAAAATAGTTTTCATTATCATTTCTTATTCTCACCCCCGCCAAATACCCATCTTATTAACATTTTGCATTAGTGTGGTACACTTGCTACAATTGATTAACCAATATTAATTCATTATTATTAACTGTAGCCCATTATTTACTGTGTTGTATAGTTCTATGGGTTTTGACAAATGTGTATCCACTGTTACAGCATCCTACAGAATAGTTTCACTGCCCTAAAAATCCTCTCTGCTCCACCTATTCACCCTTCTCTCCTTCCCCTGCTCCCTTCTCAAACATTAATCTTTTTACCGTCTCCATAGTTTTGCCTTTTCTAGAATTTATTTTTTTACTTTTATTAGCATTTATTTGGTGCTGAATTTACTCCTGAGCCGTAAGTTTTCGTTTCTTCAGTTTCTTCTGGGATATCTTTTTCTTCTGTGCAGCCCCCCCTCTGGCTTAGGAATAGTCTGCTGTTTTTTTAGTGAGGATCATCTCAGTGTGGCAGGGAGAGCTCACGGGGGCGGGGGGGGGGGTGTTCATCGACCCACGAGCTCTGTAAGCTCTGTGCCGCATCTTGGGAGCCTAGTTTAAATGGATGTGCTCAATGACCAGAGAATCTACATTCAAACCCTGAAGTTCAGTGTTACTCTCTGCATTTTCAAGCATGTGCAGCAAAAATTCAGCACTGTTTTGGGGCCATCGACCCCATGTCCAGCCCCATTGTTTGGCCTGGGCACACCTAGCAACTCCACCATTGTAATGATGGAATGGCATACCTTGCTTCTGCAGGGTGACATTGTTCAGATATTTGGTGGCTTTTTAGATATACATACCCTTGATGGCCTGGGCAATTTCATGAGTGTTCTTAAAGTGAAAACAAAGATTTGAACCTCTTGATTTACATGATTTTTGGGGTTTTCTGGGTCAAGTAATTAGCAAACCATTTTTAGAAGTCACCTCAGGTGGCTTAGGGAAGAGCTAAAATCTTATATCGTCGGAATCATGTAGTACTAGCCTTTCCAAATTGGCTTCTTTCACTTAGCAGCATGCACTTAAGGTTCCTCTGCATATTTTTCTGGCTTGATAGCTCATTTCCTTTTATCACTGAATAATATTCCATTGCATGGGTGTACCATAGTTTAATCATTTATGTATTAAAAGACATCTTTCAAAGACAAAATTTGCCTTCAGATTTTGGCAGCTGAGTAAAGCTGCTATAAACTTTCGCTTGGACGTACCATAAACTTTTGTGTGGACATAAGTTTTTGACATGCATTCTAGAATTTAAGATATAATTGGAGTTTGGAAAGGTCCATCAGGGTTTTTTGTTGTTGTTGTTGTTGTTGTTGTTGTTGTTGTTTTCTTTAACAAGAAGAATGTAGTTTTTGTTAATGTTCAGCTCTCAACCTGCTATAATCACTTAGCTGGTGAGACAAGCACTATACTGCAAGGATGCAACATCAAAAGTTAACACAGGAAAAAGGAAATATTTCCAGAGTAAACTGCCCGTTCTCAGATGTGTAGTCCAGTTCCTAATCCTGAAAAGGGCTTTCTTTGAACTAGTCAGAGCCAAGGGCAGATACTTGCTTTCTTTCCAGTTACAGTGAAGCTAAATTAATCACTTAATTTATCACATACTTATGTATGACCTGAGAATTAGAGTTGAAATATCTGACGTTAATAAACCAAGTATAAAATATTTATCTGTTTTACAATTTTATGTGAGCAATTTACCTGATGATTTTTATTTCATGCTGAGGAAAGTAAACACATTACAAATGCCTGTCTAGTGTATGAACACATCTTTGGGCTGTTAATGTGGCTCTTTCTTGCTGTTGAGTAAGCAAAGAGCCATTCTTTCAAGACTTCCTGTGCCACCAATAATTCTGCCAAGTGGTCTGACATCCTGGGAATTTGCCAGCCTTTCTTCAGAGACTTTGACTCGTGCTGAAACACCCTTCGAGTTTCTAGTGGTCCATTTAAATGTTCCGCTTCAGTGTATGTAGCTGCTGAGCATATAAATTCCCATCTTGAATCACCCAGCTCTGAGTGTTGTAACTTCAGGAAACTCTCTTAAACGTTTTTGTGTTTTAAAGAATACCAAACCTCTCTTTGCTGCCTGGGGATATTATAAAGGTGGATTAGCCCAAGTTTTTAAAGCACTTGAAGCTCCCCAGGGGAAAGTGCCTTGCAACTTCCGGGCATAATTACTGGGTATATTCCAGCTGAATAAGGCAAGTAAAGTGCACTTACTTTAAAGCCAAATGCTCACTCTTTTCTTCCGAGGACTCCACTTAGCTCCTTCGTAGGGCTAATATATCTTGAATGTGAAAGCATTTGAGTTGCAATGGGGGATGTTTTGATTTATTACTCAGTATTCTATCATGAATTTGGACTCATTATCATTTTGGTATCTGAGCCTAAAGACGTCATGCAAATGGTCATACACTAGATAGGCATTTGTAATGTGCATCTTCCTTAACCTAAATGAAAGCGGACAGGTGGCCCTCCTGGCTTCTGAAGAGCACTCAGACTAAGCTTCTCGATCGAGTTTTGCCTGTTTAATGGAGCCATTCCAGTCTACAGTTATTCTCCACGTAGCTTAAAGCATCTAGTATGATAATAAAAGTGAGAAACATTGAGGAATTTCTTATAATTAATAAAAAGCATAAACAAGAAGTATTTTATATCTATAAAACAGATTTATTTTGTTTCATAGAAAATAACTGGCTAAAATATGACACATCCCATTGCTCTCAGAAATTTAATCCTCCTGTTGATATCAGTAGAAAAAGTGTGAACTGAGAAATAGATATTTAAAAATATTTTTTAAAAGATATAATTTATGGGTGAGAAATTGGTGTCATGAACATTTGGTTGATTTCAGAGATCACTGTTGGCCATTTACTTAATTCTTTGGAGACTGTCGTAGTTTTATGCTTTGGAAATGCCGATTTAACAGCCCAGACCGTCTTTTTATTGTCTTGACAGAATTTGGTAGTTGGCGCTAACAGTTTCTTAAGCTAAATGTAAAAGTTTTAAAGCCGATGTAAAATTTAACATGCGATAGTTCATTTGAGTATCTTTAGGTCTCTAGTGCAGGGATGGTAAAAATGTTTTGGATGGATCTACGGAAATTTGCCTTTTGATATTTTTTCTCAATCTGTGGTGTCCAATACTGCGGCCACTAGACACCTGTGACTCTTGCGCATGTGGAATGTGGCATATGAGACTGAAAAACTGGATTTTTAATTTTAGTTAATTTAAGTTTAAGTAACCACATGCGGTTAGTGGCTGCTGTATTGGACAGCACAGCTCAAATGAGCCATTTGATTACTAAAGGCTTGTCTTAGATTTTATCTTAATATCCTGGCAGACTTAACAACAACGAAAATAAAACTTTATCAAGCATTTTTTTTTACTTTGTGCTAGAGCTGTTACTGGATATTTTATTTTTATGATTTACAACAACTTGGTTGACACCTGTTTTACTGTGAGGAAACCAAGGCCTAAGAAGCATAATTAACTCAAATAGGGTCATAGCGCTGTTCCATGTATTTACTCTTTCTATTTTGTCATAGGATCTAATTTCAGTTCAAACCATCGCATCAATTATTTTGTAGAACGTCTCTCAATTTGGGTTTGTCATATGTTTTATTAGATTGAAGTTTCATAATACTTTCATCAGCCTAAAATGAAACCTTGAACCCACTGCCCATTCCCTCCTCCCCCCAAGCTCCTAGCAACCATTAATCTACTTTATTTCTCTGTCGATTCCCCTATAGTGGAGATTTTGCATAAATGGAATCATATACTATATGGTGTTTGCGACTGGCTCCTTTCTTTTAAAAAAAATTTCAAGTATAGTTGACATGCAGTATTGTATTAGTTTCAGGTGTATAATATAGTGATTAGATATTTATATACCTTATGAAGTGGTCACTCTTATACGTCTACTACCCACCTGATACCATATATATTTATTACAATATTATTGACTATTTTCTCTATACTGTACTTAATGTCCCCATGACTTTTTCTGTAACTGGCCATTTGTATGTCTTAAACTCCTCACCTTTTTTACCCATCTGGCAATCATCAGTTTGTTCTCTGTATCTATGAGTTTGTTTCTGTTTTGTTTATTCATTTATTTTGATTTTTAGATTCCACATATAAGTGAAATCATATGGTGTTTGTCTTTCTCTGACTTATTTTACTTAGTGTACTACCCTTTGGGGCCATCCATATCGTCGCATGTGGCAAGATTTCATTCTTTTTTTATGGCTGAGTAATATTCCATTGTATACTTGTACCACATGTTTGTTAGCCATTTGTGACTGGTTTCTTTCATTTAACATGAGGTTCATCCTTGTCGAAGTCTGAAAAGTACTTAGTTTCTTTTTATGGTTGAATAATCTATCACATGGATATGCCACATTTTGTTTATTCATTAATCAGTTGGTGGAAATTTGGGTCATTATTACTTTTTGGTTAGTATGAATAATGCTACTGTAAACATTCATATACAAGTTTTTGCGTAGACTTATGGTTTCTTTTTGCTTGGGAGTATGCCTAGGAGTAGAATTGCTGGTCCTATGGTAACTCTGTGCTTAGCATTTCTGAAGCGAGGGTAGTTTCTTTTTGATAAATGTGATTGGTTCTTCATTCTTTCTTGTGGTTTCTATCTACTAGTAAATTAAGGTTACAATGGAGTATAGATTCAAGACAACAATAATAGTGCATCTGATACTCTCCGTTAGTGCCAGGGAAAACATTTTTAAAAATAATCAATACTTGTTTTCAGATTTCTGCACATACATTTGGGATTTAAAAAAAATACATGACAGTCTTTTTATGTTTTTTTCCTAAGTACTTTGAAAAAAATACATACATATTTTGGAATTTATATAAATGATATTCCCAATGTAATGGAGCCAGCAGGAGTTGACAGATCGTTGGTGAAATATCAGTTGAAATAAGAATCCGCACTTTTGGGTAAGTATTAAAGATAGCTAGAGGGAAAAATTTATGAACTCAAAGCAGGACAATAATCTTTGTTGGTTTGTGGCATTTCCCTAGGCCTTATTATGTTCAGACCCTAAAGGATTGGACTACATGCCTCTCTGTTGATCTATCTGCAGGAAACAGCAGACTTTTAAGCCAGTATAGCTTCTTTTCATTCAATAAATAGACATATCTTGCTGAGACGACAGAAGTCTGAAACTACTTTAAAACTGCATGTAGTTTAACTCTGACTGTTGCCAGAAATGATCTTATTAAAATAAAGTTATGATGTACTTTGGCCTGCAAGAATATTACCCTGAATTATAATGCAGTTGGTTTAAAAGGAAAATAAAAAAGTCCTAGGATAAAAATCTTCATATTTATGATATTTTCCTGATTTTCCCTGTTTTATCTAAATATTTTTTATTGTATATTTTCTATTGTACATTTTCTGTGCTAAGTGCTAAGGAGAGCACAACTATATGTGTTGTTCTTGTCTTCAGGGAGCTTATAAAAATAATGACATAAGGCAGAAATGAAGAAAAGGTTCCAAGACTGAAACAGAGGGCTGCGGGGAAGGTTCAAGTAGTTCAGAAAGAAAAAAGCATTCTGGGGTCTTTCGAGGGGGTAGAATCCTGGAGCTGGCAAGTGCACGTGTGTGTGTGTGTGTGTGTGTGTGTGTGTCTGTGTAAGTCTTTGGGTTGACTTCTAAAGACTTTTTTTTTATAGTAGTTTTGTCTTTATAAGAAAATTGAGGGGAAAGTATAAAGATTTCCCATATATCCCCTGGCTCTATACATGCATAGCCTGCCCCTTTATCAGCATTACTCCCCAGAATGGTACATTGCCCTTCCCCCCCATCCCCCGCCCCAAGGATGACTCTTTATAGTAAATGTACAACCTTATTAATCTGGACTCCACTAATTAGGAAATTTTTGTGAAATGGTTAAAGTTTGAGCTTAAATAGGACTTTCTGAGAAATTAATGACATCAATGACATCAAGTAAGTGTTTGACCTGTTTTGGAGAAAATAATGGTTTAAAGTACTTCTGTAATGAAGGACTCATGCACAGACATTCCAGTAACATTTATTGAGTATGTGATAGCTGAAAGCATAGATTCTAGCATCAGGCTCCCTGGGTTTAAATATTGGCTCTCCTGTATACTAACTCTGTGGCATGTGCAAGTTCCTTTTTTTTTTTTTTTTTACTTAACTTTTCTGACCTTTAGTTTCTTAGTCTTTCCTACCTCATAGCACTGCTATGAGGACTGAATGTATTAATGCACATTTAATACTTAGATCCATGCTTGGTACCTTATAAGCACTCACTAAGTGATAACTGTTATTAATGTGTTTCTAGCACTGTGCTAAGTGCAGTGGGGAGATGTAGGAGAATTTCTGGTGTCAAAAATCTTACAGACTAGCAGGTAAAATAGTATGTATGGATATACACATACTAGTTCAGCATAAGACAGTACAGATAGGTGCATACTTCCTTTTTAGTTCGTGATTTTAAAATGGTAATCGATTCAATAGACTTTTCAAAAACTTAGTTTGATTCTCTTCAGATAACAGAAAAGTAATAGCTTTTCATACAACGTGCTCCGTGGTTTAGACTTTTCCCTAAGTTCTGAATGACCTTCCCCTAGTTGGATTGATTTAGTGAAATTCGACTGTTGGGCCCACTGGGATGTACATTAACCTTTACCCTCATGTCTCTGGTGGACGTACCCATTGGGAGCAAATGCTCCTCTATCCTGAATTTTTTCTTACAGCACAGCTGCAGTACAGTGGCTCCAAAGTCTAAGGGATTGGAAACCGGCAAAACTATGGAGTGAAGCCAACTGTGTGAGGTGCCCTAGAGACGGAACAGACATGGTTTTTGGGTCGTTTCCCAGTGATTCTGAAACTTTTCCTGAAAAAAATGTTGAGATACAGGTGAATTGAATTCTGTGTCAGCTACAGAAAACTTTGAGATGCTGAGTTTTGCCTAGTGATGTCTACTCAAGCTGAAATTAAAAACTAGTATATTTTGCAAAATTTCTGTGGGCAGAAGGTACTGTGGCTACTGCTGCTCTTTTCCTAGGTTCATTGCTATTTTAGAGTTGTGCTGATCAGGGCCACTGCAATGCACAACTCCAGGGGACAATACTCACAGTTTATGTAAAGTGCACCTCTTGGAATTGTACAGTACACAGTCTGCAAAGCTGCACATGGAGGTCCTAGTGCTGCATCTGGCTTTTAGTCTTGTTTTAGAACCTGTTGTTACAAGTTCTTTGGAATGTGTGCTGGCCTTATGGTGATATTGGGCCTTCAACTGGACGAGGTCTTCAACTCCGAATTCGCAGATAACCCTGTGTTAAACCATGTGCCTGCTAAGTCTTATGGCATTAATCCAAACTCTCACTGTTATACCCGGGGGATTATGACATGCCTTTCCACTGTAATTCATCCGGTGACTGGTTTAAAGGATTTCTGACTCTTGTGTGCTAGGACCTCACTAAGCATTCTTTACTTTTAAGTCTGATTTGTGTTACTATAGCCACTGTTGCTGGGGTTGATCTTTCTATTGTCACTTGAAGGGCTGGGAGGTTATAAATGTATCGGGCTTGTGTGCTAGAGGCCGCTCCTATTTTATACAAGGCGGGCGGTGCTTCCAGCTGCTCCAGGAGAGTTCTGCAGAGACTGCAGCAGCTGCCCCAGGAGTGGTCAAACCCTCTCCTGCATTACAGAAGGATTAAGTATGCTATTTGCTAGAGCTGCGTCTGGCAAGAGTCTTAGAACACTTCCAGGAAAGAAAAACAAAATTGTGTTTCAACAAAGGAGTAAGAAAAGCTGGCACTTATCTCCCCATGAGGTCACTTCACTTGGGACAAAAAGTTTGTGTGCTTTTAATTTTAACTAATGTTATAGGTACTCTGAGGAATACTTTAAGTTTGTGATTCTAACTTAGAGAAATTAGAAAAATAACTACATTAACTTTGGGATGATTGGAACCAGGATGATGTAGATGTTGATGTTGATGTTATTATGAATTTATATTTATTCATCAACAAAGTAGATCACTGTTCATTCCCAGATTTTTTTTTCTACATTTGGTATTTAGGAGTAGAGGTATAAAGCAAACTTGTTGATTTAAACCACAGGTGTTTAAAACTGGAAGAAATTCTGATGTCATTTATCACAAACTGCTCATTTTACAGGTGTCAAAGCTGAAACCCTGAGAAGCTAAGTAACTTGGGCGAAGTGACAGAGCCGAAGGGTGGTAGAATCTGAACCAGCACCCAGACCATGCTGTGTCAGTGAAACATACGTCCTGCCTGATTCTCTCCCTGGGTCAGATAGCCTTGGAGAAGCCAGAGACCTGTGGGGGGCATTTAAAGAACCCTCTGTGCAGCTGGGGCAATCCTCATTTGAACGCATTATTGAAATGGCATGGAATAATGCTTATAAAAGGCCCTGTCACTTACTAGCAGAGTGACCTTGGGCAGTTAGTTAACTTTTCTCTGCTTCAGTTTCTTAATCTGTAAAATCACATTTACTTCCTCATACAAATCAAGGATGCTTTAAGGAATACTTGTAATTACAGAAGTGTTGAGCCCAGAGTACGTGCTGTGCAACCATGAGCTGTTAGAATTATGTGTTGAAAGTTGCCTTCTAACTTTTTAAAACCTGTATAAGAGAAGAAGTACCGATAGAGAGGTTTAAATGGTCATCTTGCCCTTATAAAGAGTTTTAGGTAGAGACTTTGGCACCAGATAGATAATCATAGCTTTGGATCTGGGCTCCTTCACTTTCTTGGTTCAGTTCATGCCACCTGTTCAATTTGCTCATCTGCCAAGTGGAGATAGGAATATATGTCTACATACTCATTAGATTGTGAAGGTTAGAGGAAATGAATGTGAAACCCAGCTTCAACATTGCATCTACACACACACACACACACACACACACACACACACACACACACAGAGCGTTCTATCCCCCCCCCCCGCCACTGCTCTTTAACTTTCATAAATTTCTCTCTATATAGATTATAATGCATGCATCATTTTCCTTCACTTATATATAGGGACTTGAATTATTTAAAATACTTTGTTCTGTCTTCGCTTTGTCTCTCTGAAATTGAGAGATCCTTGAGAAAAAGCATTAAGATTTGTACTTATTTTGGATCACTCTCCTCAGTACTGAGGGTGTAACAAGTGATCAGTAAGGAACCGTTGATGAAACAGTCCATCAAAGTAGCCAAAGCATGGGTCTTCTCCTTCCAGCATGTTTGGAACTTACTCTTCTCAGCTTCATTTTTCTCAGTCACTGTTTTTAATCTCAGTACCTCTGTGTTGATGCTTTCTGCTTCTGATCTCTGAGAAGCCGTTGTTTCTTTGTCTCTGGTTATCTAGTGCAAGAAACTAATGATATTCCCAGTCGTCGAATATTTATTAGCAAAATTTCTGCTTAAGATTTTTGGTCAGACTCTTTTATTCAGAATGTCTCTCTAAGAATCCATTGCAACCTTCAGTCATCTTTAATAGAACAGAAACAAATTTCTGTCATTTTCATGGTTCAAGAGCACCTTGGCAATGCTTATATTTTATAATAACTTCTACAGGATAGAAATGACTTTCTAAAAAATATTAGGTTTTTACAATTATAGATTCTGAAGCCCATGAAAATAGTGTACATTTTCATTCTGGAGGGTTTTTAAATGTAATATTTTTCTAATTTTTTTTGGAACAAATTTTACATTTTACTTCTCATACTTTGCTTAAAAACTTTTAAAATGCAATTTTTTCCTCTGAATGTTGCTTAAAATTATGTTGATATTAATAGTATTTAAGGAATATTCATTTATTCCATATTTATTGTGTCCTCTATGGCAGGTGGTGTGCTAGATTCTGGGAATATAGTGGTCAATGACACAACGTTGGTTTTAGTCCCTGTGGAATTTACAATCTAGTGGAAAGTAGGGAAAAATAGCCTTCAAATGAAGTAATGGGTAATGAAAGGGTAAAGTCAGCAGAAGTTGCTAAATTGCTCTAGTACTGAAACTAGTGAATATTTTTAAAAAAGCTGTTCAAGCTGTGAACTGTGAGAAGAGGTCAAGATGAATTTTTTTTTTCCTCCATGATTGTTTACTTTTGCAAGGACTATAATAATTTATTTCTTCATACTTTATGGGGCAGAGAACTCAGAGGATTTTAGGCATTGTCCTGAAGCCATCTGACGTCTATGACAGATTTAGCCCCTTGCAGCACAGTGTTTGAGCTTCAGTGTGCTTCCAGTCAAAGGAAAGGAAAAAGCATCTTTCTGGGAAGCTTAAGACTACAAGTAGAGACAAAGTGACTCTTATGTTTCCATCAGAAAATGGACAATCCACATTTAGATGAAATTTCAGATTCCTTTGCTCTGTGCTAGATATTTATCTGATAATTATAACATTAGGTTATCACACGGTCACTCTCCTGAAGGCAAAAAAGCATAAGCAAATAATCCCTTCAAGCCCCACATGTTTCTCCACAGTTTAATGAGAATATGAAAACTCTACTTACATCCAATGTAAATGTTTTCTTTTCTCTTTCTGAAAGAGGTCAAGAGGACTGACTATTAAGATTGAAGTAGCTAAAGGAGGAGCCAACCAAATTTAACATATTTGATAAAGTTTATCAATCGTAAGTGATTTATGGCCTTTATCTTCTATTAGACATTAACTACATGCATCAGATTGGTAACACATAGCGTGATCGTTGCAGAGTGGAGTCTGCTCTCTCAGGTGTGCTTGAGAGAACTTGTAAAGGTCTGAAGAGTAAAGCTCATTGAAGGACCTCTACTCTTAGGGGGAAATTCTGGTAAATCTCAGTTGATGATCAGCTCAGCTTTATCTTAAACTCAAAAATTTTTACTCAAGGGAAAAGAATTTGAAGTCATATTTTACTTAGGCAAGGTCATAATTCAACTGCATTAATTGCATTTTTTGTAATTGCATTCAACAGATGCCTGGAAAATCTATTTGCTTGTTCCTTTTAATTGGTAGGTATTGTTTTTATTGTTAATTATCTTATGTATTTAATTTGATAAACTGCTTACATTTTTTTGGATGAAACTTAGATCACTATAATCCTATTTAATAAAAATAAAACCAGGCATCGCAGTCCACATTGCATGAATGTAATTGCACAAAGTGCAGGGTGAGTAGGGTGCTTGGTGTACTTGGAAGGCTTATCGAAGGGAAGTGCTGTTATATTTATCTCTAGCTGATTGTATCCTGCAAAAATCCAAGCTCAGTACTGACAGATCTTTAAAAACATCGAGGAACTCAAGAAGTCCAGACTTTATGTTAAATCACTAGGTCTTTAAATGTTCTTAACTAATTAATTATTTTTTTAAGAAGAGCATGATTGATGGCATACAAACCAGTTAAAAAGCAAATCCGTATTCAGGCAGCAAGGGGACAGTTTTTAATCTCAGCGGCAGTCAGGGTCACTAATTGAAAGTGCAACGTGGGAAATAACTGTAGAGTAGCTTTTAAGTAATGAGGAGAAATTCTTTTAAGTGGAAGCATATCCTCGAAGCTTTGTCCTCTTTATAGAAATCAAGCATTAGAGAAAGAAGTATATTTTGGAGGGGTATTTTCCATGTGTGCAAAACAGGAGAATCGCACATTTAAAAATTTCTGCATTTGCAGCCAATAGCAGAAAGAGTTGGAATAGTAGTAGTATTGCATGATTGATTATACCTGTGCTTAAGTTTGAATACTTAAAAATGTGGATTGGGAAGCTGCTTCATTTAGCAAATCAGTTCTAACATGGACACATGACTTATCCAGAGCAAATCATCATACTTCTGGTGGATGCACAGTGTATCTGGAGACATCAAAAGGAATTGCATCGCTCCTCTGTTTAGTGCTTCAGTGGTTTTCCACTGCTCACATGTCAAACTCAGTAGCCCTGCAAAGCCCTTCCGTGCCTGGCCCCCATCTGCCCCTTCAGCCTTATCTTCTGCTAGCCCTCCTCCCCCCATGTATTCCCGTCTTCCAATAGTAGGGGGGGGAGGCTACTCTCA
>NW_011888785.1:16935063-16937638 GCF_000151845.1 Pteropus vampyrus | reverse complement strand
AGCCCTGCAAAGCCCTTCCGTGCCTGGCCCCACATCTGCCCCTTCAGCCTTATCTTCTGCCAGCCCTCCTCCCCCCATGTATTCCCGTCTTCCAATAGTAGCAGGGGAGGCTACTCTCAGTTCCGAAATGATTCATGGATCCCTTTGCATTTGCATCCTTGTACTTTTTTTCCCCTTCACCAGGAATACACGGTGGCCTGGTTAGCTTCTTTATCCAGAGATAAGATCTTATCTCTAAACTCGCATTTTATGAACTCTGGTTTGGATGGATCTTAAAAAAACAGACATTGTATTTATATCAGGCTCAAGAAGCGATCTGATTCTGTGCCAGGGTTGCAAGAGAAATTTATATGAGCTTCATAAGTATGCTTTATAAATAAGTGGATTTACACAAGTTTCCCAAATTAGGGATATTATAGCTCCTTTTGGATGACTCACAGTACATGTGAGCATATTAACAACTCTGAGAATTAGTGTGGCAAATACATTAACTTTGTTTGGCCCAGTGTTTCTTGAACTTATTTGACAGTGGAACACTTCTGTTGGAGTACATTTGTTAATGTCTTGAGGAATGTCTGGTTTGGGAACATAATTTGAGAAAATATTGCCTTAAAACATGATTTTGGTTAATAAGAGGGAATATCTGAGGAAGGAATGTCTTAGAAGTAGTGAAAACAACAGGCATATTTTGTTCATTTTTTTGAATGGACTTCACCACTTGGTTTCAGTATGTCAATATTTTCTCATCAGTGCAGACCCTTTAAAGCTTTGGCTGGCCTAACTGCCATATAGTCCAACTACATGTAATGCAAATTTATATCATAATCTCTTTAATAATTTTTTTATTTGAAAAATTTCAAACACACACAAAAGCAGAGAGGAAGGTATATTGAACCCACATATACTTATTACCAAGAGCGACAGTTAAAATTTTGTTTTTTTTCTTTATCATTTTCTCTTTTTTTGCTTAACTATTCTATTTGCTTAACTATATCTAAGACCGTGTCGTTTCACTTACACTCTCCAGTTTGCATCGTCACAAAGGAGACATTGCCTTATATGATCTCAATAATATTGTTGCACTTATCAAAATTATAATAATTTCTTGGTAATGTCTAATATACGGTCCATATTTAAACAGAGATATTGAGATATAATTCACATACCACAAACTTCACTTTTAATGTGCAATTCAGTGGTTTTTAGGATATTCACAAAGTTACAGGCCCATCACCACTATCTACTTCCAGAACATTTTTATTATCTCCAGAAGAAATTTATATTCATTACCAATCACTTCCCATTTTTCTCCTCGACCCTCTTAACCTAATTCCTGTTTCTAGATTTCTTCTGTTCTGGGCACTATGTGGTCTTTTGTGACTGACTTCTTTCATTTAGCTTAATGTTTTCGAAGTTCATGTATATGTTGGTACTTCAGCATATATTGGTACTTTATTCCTTCTTATAGCTTGAGTAATATCCCATGGTATGCATATATCACATTTTGTTTATCCATTCATCAGTTGGTGAGCATTTGGTATGTTTCTATTTTTTGGTTATTGTGAAATGTGCTGAAATGAACATTTGTGTACGAGTTTTTGTGTTGACATGTCTTTAATTTCTCTTGTGTATATCCCTAAAAGTTGAATCGATGGGTCATAATTCTATGTATAACTTTTTGAGGAACTGCCAGACTTTTTTCCAAAGTAAGGGCAACATTTTAAGTTTCTGTCAGCAGTTTATGAGGGTTCCCATACCTGTTATTGTATGCTTGTTACATTTTAGCCATCTTAGTGGGTGTGAAGTGATATTTCATTCTGGTTTTCATTTGTATTTCCCTAATGCCTAAGGATGTTAAGCACTTTTTCATTTAGCTATTGACCATTTTTGTATATCTTCTTTGGGGAAATATCTATTCAAATCCTTGCCTACCTTTGAAGTAGATTATTTGTGTTTTATTATTGAGTTGCAAGAATTCTTTGTATATTCTAAATACTAGTCCCTTATCAGATATATTAATTGCATATATTTTATTTAATTTTTGGGGGTTGTCTTTTTACTTTCTTGATGGTGTCCTTTGAAGCACAAAATTTTAAAATTTTGATCAAGTCTAATTTATCTTTTTGTTGTTGTTGTTGTTGTTGCTTGTAATTTTGAGGTCATAGCTAAGGAACCATTCTTATCCAAAGTCATGTGGATTTGTGCCTATGTATGTGTGTTTTTTTTTTTTCCTGAGAGTTTTATAGTTTTAGCTCTTAGGTCTTTGATATGTTCCGAGTTAATTTTTGTATATTGATGTAAGGAAGAGGCCACACTCTTAAAAGTCAAATTTTAGCTTTAGCTTTCAGGGTGATCTAGAAATGCAGCTATTTTCTCTTTGTCTACATCCATTTGTACACCCCATCCCCCACCTCCACTCCTCCATCCTTAACTAATAATGACATAATTTATAAGAATCTATTTGTGTAGTAGAGGGTACAGTCAGAGTTTATGAGAGGACAAAGTCTTTATTAATAAAGGATTACATTTAATTAAGCAAACAACCAAGTCATAATGGATATCTGCTGTATTTGCT
>NW_011888785.1:16906411-16935013 GCF_000151845.1 Pteropus vampyrus | reverse complement strand
TTTCACTTACACTCTCCAGTTTGCATCGTCACAAAGGAGACATTGCCTTATATGATCTCAATAATATTGTTGCACTTATCAAAATTATAATAATTTCTTGGTAATGTCTAATATACGGTCCATATTTAAACAGAGATATTGAGATATAATTCACATACCACAAACTTCACTTTTAATGTGCAATTCAGTGGTTTTTAGGATATTCACAAAGTTACAGGCCCATCACCACTATCTACTTCCAGAACATTTTTATTATCTCCAGAGGAAATTTATATTCATTACCAATCACTTCCCATTTTTCTCCTCGACCCTCTTAACCTAATTCCTGTTTCTAGATTTCTTCTGTTCTGGGCACTATGTGGTCTTTTGTGACTGACTTCTTTCATTTAGCTTAATGTTTTCGAAGTTCATGTATATGTTGGTACTTCAGCATATATTGGTACTTTATTCCTTCTTATAGCTTGAGTAATATCCCATGGTATGCATATATCACATTTTGTTTATCCATTCATCAGTTGGTGAGCATTTGGTATGTTTCTATTTTTTGGTTATTGTGAAATGTGCTGAAATGAACATTTGTGTACGAGTTTTTGTGTTGACATGTCTTTAATTTCTCTTGTGTATATCCCTAAAAGTTGAATCGATGGGTCATAATTCTATGTATAACTTTTTGAGGAACTGCCAGACTTTTTTCCAAAGTAAGGGCAACATTTTAAGTTTCTGTCAGCAGTTTATGAGGGTTCCCATACCTGTTATTGTATGCTTGTTACATTTTAGCCATCTTAGTGGGTGTGAAGTGATATTTCATTCTGGTTTTCATTTGTATTTCCCTAATGCCTAAGGATGTTAAGCACTTTTTCATTTAGCTATTGACCATTTTTGTATATCTTCTTTGGGGAAATATCTATTCAAATCCTTGCCTACCTTTGAAGTAGATTATTTGTGTTTTATTATTGAGTTGCAAGAATTCTTTGTATATTCTAAATACTAGTCCCTTATCAGATATATTAATTGCATATATTTTATTTAATTTTTGGGGGTTGTCTTTTTACTTTCTTGATGGTGTCCTTTGAAGCACAAAATTTTAAAATTTTGATCAAGTCTAATTTATCTTTTTGTTGTTGTTGTTGTTGTTGCTTGTAATTTTGAGGTCATAGCTAAGGAACCATTCTTATCCAAAGTCATGTGGATTTGTGCCTATGTATGTGTGTTTTTTTTTTTCCTGAGAGTTTTATAGTTTTAGCTCTTAGGTCTTTGATATGTTCCGAGTTAATTTTTGTATATTGATGTAAGGAAGAGGCCACACTCTTAAAAGTCAAATTTTAGCTTTAGCTTTCAGGGTGATCTAGAAATGCAGCTATTTTCTCTTTGTCTACATCCATTTGTACACCCCATCCCCCACCTCCACTCCTCCATCCTTAACTAATAATGACATAATTTATAAGAATCTATTTGTGTAGTAGAGGGTACAGTCAGAGTTTATGAGAGGACAAAGTCTTTATTAATAAAGGATTACATTTAATTAAGCAAACAACCAAGTCATAATGGATATCTGCTGTATTTGCTATCCTTGCCTTCTCTTTCTGTTTTTCTGGACATGGGACTTGGTTTATTCTGTGTGGAGTCCCCTTCCCACAGTCTCTGTCTATAGGCTGATCTTACAACACAGTCTGCAGCTCAAAGGGTAGGGAGCGGGAAATCGCGCTGACTTGGCCAATGAGGATTGTATCTCTAGAGCCATAGTGATTGGGTTAGAGATGAACACAGACCCCAAAAGGGTTATAAGAGACCCACCTGTAATTAATGGGAAAGAAAACTGGCACAGCCTAGAAATACTGTTGTCTTACCACCAGAAAGGGGTGTCCATCTGTTTATAAACCCAGCACGAGGAGAGGTGAGCTGAGAGATGGAATCTTAACTATCCATTGAACAGCTGAATCTAGCTTTGCCTGAAGCTTAGACTATTTCTGGACCTTTCAGATATGTGTCTGTATATTCCTTTTTATATTTGCAGCTGAATGAGTTGTGTTTTTTACACAGATAGAGTGCTAGAAGATGAAGACACAAGATATATAAGAAGCTTTCTGCCTTCATGGACTTGACAACCCAGAAGGGAGACAGGGAGACATACATACATACAGACAGACAGACATACAGACATACAGACATACAGACATATAGACATACAGACATACAGACATAAATGACGAATGCAAGAATGGACATACGTATGAAATAGATGGACAGCACATCTATTGGGGAGAAATTAGGGAACTGGAAAAAGCCCTTAAAAAGATCAGTCCTAATTTGGGGTCAAAAGATGGATTGGCATTCACTAAGGCTTTCTGTAAACCACAGAACTGATTTTCCCACTGCAGCCTGCAATCATTTGCATTATTTTATTGAAGGTGGATGTGTCGTTACACTTTACCATTGGTTGGCGCTGACCATCAAATGGGCTGTACTGTGACACTTTTCTATTCTAAAAGCCATGAAGAGAGAGCAGGAACTAACTGTATTAGGTTGTTATAAAACTGAAAATTTGGGAAGTGGCTTTGAGGTTTTCAGAACCTAATTTTATTTTATTTAGTGTATTTTTGAGATAAAAGTCTAGTATAGTATTGTGCATCAAGTTAATCTACCCCTGTAGACTTGGGATCATTTTGTCCCATACAGTATTTCACAGAGAAAAATATTGTTGTTCATGTAGGCTCTAGAATATGCCCAAAGTCACACAGCAGGACTAGAATTATAATTTTTTTTTTTTTTTTTATTCTTGGTGCAGTCTTTCTGCTACTTTATATCTTCTCCGAACAAACCTGTTTAGGCTTGCTCTTAAGAAAGAAACTCTTTCTTAAGAATAAAAGCTAGTAGGGTTTGCAGTAAAATTCTCGAGGAATACATTAAGATTAGAGGAGGATGTTATGTGGATGAGCCTTTTGTTTTAGCAAATTGCCAGCTGGATGTTTTCATCATTCTGAGTTGGGTACCCAGATTCCACTGGAATGGCTGGATGGCTGCCATTTTTCACCCAGATGGTGCTCCCCGTGTCAGTTAAATCAGGCAGAAGCTGTGGTCCTCATGCAGAGTGACAGCACACCTATTTCCAGCATTCAGGATTTTCAACATACTGAATTTGAGATCAGGCAATTATTAGAAGTCAGATTTTTTCCCTCCTAAATCTCAGGAGATTATTTTTTTGTTCTTCTTTACTGAGCCACCATCTTCTCCCCTTTGCGACCTTCATAATAAGGTTATACAGATCCCCTGTAGCTTTGAATAAGATTATTATAAGTAAATATGAAAATGTTAATGTGTAAGCAAACAAAATAAAGAAAAGTTAAAAAAAATTTTTCTTAAAAATTGATGCTAGTGCTTGGTCCTTTCTAGTGGTGGGCACTCCAAATCTTAATATGGAATGGGCTCAGAAGGGGAAATCTGCTTATGTGGCAATCAAAATGACTCATCCTAAAGTTTCATTTAGATAATAAGCCCACATTTTAAAAATTTTATATCTTATTTGGAGTGGTTGATTAGGGAACACTTGATGGCATTGTGGGAGGAAGGGTGATATTTCCCCTTACCAAGCTTTGTTATTTACTGCCACTGGTTATTTTTTTGTGTCTTTCTTGATGCTCAGTGAAATCTCTTCTAATGAATTTGCCACTGTCTTAGGAAACTTTCCTAACAAATGAGAAGTTTCTTCAGCATCTTTACTAGTGGCGTGTAGAAGGAAAAGCTAAATTGACATGGCATACACCCACTAAAATTTTGCTGTCTAAAACTGAAGATGATACAGAAAGACAACTGTGTTTAAGCTCAGCTGCAATCCATTCCATTTCCTTTGGTGTCCAGCAGCCATTTGCCAGAGCTTTGGGACTAGAATAGCCTGTCAGTTATCCTCGTGTCCAATGTAGTTTATTTTGGGGGATGAGTGAAGTAGGAAGAAAATACAACTTATGGAATTACTTGGACCTGGTATGGAAAAATGACTGGAAAAGGTGAAATGTGAGTAAAGCTAAGAAATGAATATAGAAGAATATATGAATACAGAATATAAGAATATAGAAGGCCCTATTTTTTTTAGTAATAGCTTTACTGAGGTATTGTTCACTACCATACCCTTCACCCACTTAAAGTATACAATTCAGTAGTTTTTATTATAGTCATAGAGTTGTACAGTTATTACCCCAATTTCAGAATGTTGCATCACCTCCAAAAGAAACCTTGTATGCTTTACATGTCACCCCTCTGTTCCCTTCTGCCCCACCCCCACCGCTAAGCAGCTACTAATGTACTTTTTGTCTGTATGGATTTGCCCATTTGGAAAATTTTTATATAAATAGAATTATACAATTACAATATGTGGTCTTTTTGTCTGGCTTAGCGTAATGCTTATAAGATTCTTCCATGTTTTAGCATGCATCAGTACTTCATTCCTTTATATGGGCAAAAAATATTTCATTGTATAGATACATCATATTTTGTTTTTCCATTCATCAGTTGATGCAAATTTGTGTTGTTTTTATCTCTTGGCTGTTAGGAATAATGTTGCTATAAACATCCGTGTATAAGTTTTATTCTTACACAGATGCAATAGATACAGAGGTCAGTGGGAAATTATTCTAAGATGTCAGAAACATTTTAGTTTGCCATCGTGTAAATGCTGATTGACCTTTTATGACACAGAAACTGTGTATTTACTTCTAAGGAGCAGATAAAAAATTTAGAAGACTAATTTTAGTTCAAGTTATGGAGCTGGAACTTTTCAGCTGGTTCCATTCTCAAGAATTATTAAATTTCTTCCCTCATACACATCACTGTCTAAGACTGTGGTTCTCACACTGTTATCATTTTACTATGACTCAGGGATAGGACTGTCTCCCATCAGACACGAATGGGGCTCTATGGTAGTGATTCTCAATGAGCAGAGGGGCAGTGAGTACAGGAGATAAACATACAGATACGCTTCAGTGTGTTGGGTACGATTATGGGTGCCCGTGATTAGAGAAAGAAGAGGGAGTGATGCCCTCATCCTGGAGGAGTCATGGAGGACTTCACTTCACAGATGTGGTCACGTTCAAATTCAGATTTTTAAAAACTGAACGAGGACCTAGATTTTTTTAGTCGCAATGTAGTGCTCACTGATTGTTTTTGTTACCATCATAATCACTATTTTTTTTAGTATTCAATATGTTTTATTTTTTCTAATACCGCACCTTCTCCCTTTTTATTAGGGAAACGAAATAAAAAAAGTCATGTGTACATAACAAACTACCAAATCCTGTCAGCTGCACAGAATTAAAAAAAATTCTGTGAACTTCTATTATTGATACTTTCTTCTGAGCTGTTTTATTTTTATATTTGGATTAATATTTTTGTCTTTTTATCCAACTACTGCACAGAAAACTTGCCTGTTAATGGAGTAGAATATGTGGACCTTTATGTGGGAAGGTAAAGTTCTTAGTGTTGAAACCATATATTGTACTAGAGTTTAAAATGTCAGTTCTAGTGTTATAATTAACACCATTTATTTGTATAAGTTTTCTCTGTTCTTTCACCACAAAAATGACGCCTCAAATTCTAAGTTAGTGTTTAAAGTTGACACCAATTATTGTCTTACTTATAGACGGTATGAGAATTGCTTACTTCATTATATTAAAAGCTGTAGAGCTTGGAAGAAGCTCTTAAAACTGATTAATTCGTTGCTTAGGTGGTACTTATTAAGATTTTCTCTAGAAGTCTTCTGACTTCTCTATGGTAATCATTCCAGCATACATGATTACACTGAGAAAATTCCGTATGTGAATAACTGCAAATCCATCTTTTGTAAATCACAAAACTCTAAATATTAGGCTTCATTTGTTATGCAACACATCCTTACTTTGCTTTCATAGTTGCTACTACATAACAAAATAATGGAATACTATGATTGATGCATTTTTAAGTATTCTGACATCTACTGAATTTATATCAAGGTTAAAACTTATTTTTACCTAGATATCAAGGATCAAATAAATTGAATTAAAAACCTGTTTGTCACTCCATATATATACCACTCACTGCTTTTATGTTCAGTTCACTGCTGAATGTTCAGTTGTGCTGACTGCATTGAGATGAATGTTTTGTCATGGAAATCTTATTGACATTTGGACATTTAACTGAGTTGGCTGTCTTGGACACTGGTTCTGTAGTAAGTGGGTCTATTGTTCATAATAAAGAGGAATATAAAATTGCATGGAAATTTTGAATGAGTCTTACAAAAGGGCTGCTTCTAAAGACAGAATGATATTTTTAAGAATATGGTTATTTATAGCAAGAAGAAAAATAAAGCTTTTCAAACAAAGCCATGTGTTAATTATGGGTCCTCTGGGGTAGCATCACAAGAAGGAGTCTGTAGAGTTTGACCTCTGGCTGGTGGAGGTGGCTGGGGATCACTTGGTGGGATTGTCAGAGTTTGTTATTGGAAGTTTCAGTCTGAACAAATCGTATCAATCTAGAGAGAGCATAGGCATAACTAGGGAAAGATAATTAGTTAAGAAAGGTGGGGCCACAAATTCCTCTAGAAGAATAAGAAAGATGAATTTCTGCAAATGTAGACACGTTCGAGGTGAGAAAAGAAATTAGCTATGGACTAATCTCAACAGCTTAATTTGCTTCCATAATTACACTTGGAAAGGAGAAGGGAAAACAAAATTAAACTTTTAGATGTTTTAGGGATGATTCTCTTCTCAGAAGGCTAAAATGTATCATAAAATATATAATTATGGTTTGTACAAGCATGTTTTTCCAAAACATTTTGTCTAGGTAATTTTATAAATGATGAGTAGAAACCACAGAGACACACTTGCCTCCCCCAGGAAGCTCTGCCCCCTTCTACTCTGCACGCTGGCAGCTCCAGACTTTCAGGGGCAGGCCAGGACCCCTCTCCATCGATCCCACCAGCCAGGCACTTCTCTTACCTCTCCTTCCCTGCCTGAAGGGGGCACTCCACCCCATTCTGTAGGTAGGTGGAACCCTGTCCATCTGGGATTCATTTTCACATTGTGGTGTAGAAGATTTAAATGGACCCTCCCACCCCCCTGCCACATCTCAACAGTCAGTGTTAGGACCCCCACTTATTGAGTATAGTTCATTCTTATTATGTGGTGTTTGGCCATGATGGAAGAATTTGTACTAGCTTATCGACAACATGGATTTTATTATTACTGAGATGATTTGGAGTTGGGGGTGGTTTTGAGGATCAGAAAGCCTGGAATACTGCCCACTGAGCCTTCCTTTTCCATATATTAACCTTTTATATATAGTAGGTTTTTTTATTCTTGAGATATTATTTTCCATTTATCTGCATATGTATTCTTGTGCCAAACTTGTGCTGTTTTATTTATTGTAGGCATATAGCACATTCTAATACTTGGTATGGCTAGTCTAACCTTTAATTCATTGTTCTCTAATTTCTTTTAACTATTTTCATGTTTGTTTTTAAGGTCTAAATATAGGCTCCCCCACCCCCAAGTGAATGTTAGCATAGACTATTTAGAACTTTTTTCTTGAAATATGAGTTTGGCTGTTGCTAGCAAAGTATCAGTAGTTACTTTTGGGTATCATGAAGTAGACTGAAGGGATGTGCTCCATTAAATAACCAGCTAACTGTAACTCTACTAAAGAGTTTATATGCTTAATTTATAATCTGCACTTCCTTGAATTATACTCAGAAATAGTCTCTTCAATGCACCAGTGTAATTTATTCTCTTTTCTATATATGCAAACAGGTATACAAATCGGCTGTTTTCTATATCAGATAAGTATCAGCTACCTCTCTGTGAACTTAGAATATGATTTAAAGATTGCAAGAGTGTGTAAAACTGAGAGAGAGAAAACTTTTCACGGTAACCATGATCCTGCTTCTACTTATTGGTTTCTTCGTATCCTGCATTCACAAACAGTTTCAGGTTGCTTACAATAAAACGTTATTTTAAATAAGACTTAAAGCAATAAATAGAGGAAAGAAGAAGAAAACTAGGAGAGGAAAGGATGAAAAATGAGGCTGTATGTTAAGAACTTTTGGCTAGGCGATGGTCCTGTGAGGTGGAGTTAGCCAACTTCACAGCTCATCGAGAAGGCAAACTGGTAGAACGGTCTAAGAACAATGTTTGTATAGACTCATTCACTTAGTTGAGGAGTATTTATTGAGCACCTACTATATGGCTGGCAGTAGGGAGCAAATCAGACTCAAATCCCTGCCTTCATAGAGCTTACATTTTAGTGGAAGAGTGCCAATAAACAAAACATACAACCTGTGCAGTATGTTAGACAGTAATAATTGTTAAAGAGAAAAAAAAAGCTCAGAGGGGAGATAGAAGGCATTTGGGGGAGGCTTAAATATTTGATGGAGTGGTCAGGGAGGGCCTCCTTGAGAAATTGACTATTGAATAATGGCCAGAAGGCCACGAGGGAGTGGTAGGGATGTCAGGGGAAGAGAGGTGGTGGCAGAAGGAACAGCTGTTGCAAAGTCCCTGGTGTGTTTGGGAGAGGGCTGAGGGAGAAGAGACTGGGGAGAGGGAGGGAAGGGCGAGCGGTAGGAGGTGGCGCTTGCAATGGCAGGACCAGTCCTAAATGTTTCAAGGTTCTTTGGATAAGAAAGGCTAAGCCCACAAATAAAGCCAAAGAAACTAGCCTTGCCATACTTTCTAATTTTATTCAGTTGTGTATCAGGTTTTTTATGTACTCAGAGTTCCCAGCACTTTGAAGAATCAAGGGGAATAATGGCGTATACAGGTACAAGTTTACAATTTCTTTTCTATTTGCTCCGACATAGGCCATTTTGAAATTTTAGCAAACATTTTAGGATGTACTTCTAAATGTGGTACATTACTGTTTATTTTTTAAGCAAATAAGAAAAGACCTCTGGATCCACTTGGCATTATGAATACTTAGACACACACCCACGTAAGAGAGCAGAGTGCTATAAGCTAGTGAACCCAGTGGTTTGTAATCATGTTTAAACAGCCAGAGTTGCAAATAATGATCCTTGAAATATAATTTCCTGTCATTCACCTACCTGCCAATTTCTCCTTAAATTTACGGGTTCCTGTAAAACTTATTGTGAAACTTGAGATGCTTGTAATAGTCAATTTCAGACTAATTTTATACTTTTTCCAGACAAAGATGTCTTAAAATTATGCCACCGAAGTCCTGTAGCCATTTTCACACTGTCTTATTATATTGCTGGCTGTTTGTTATCTGCTTATTTAAAGAAAATATAGTGATGTTTATAAAATCATGGTTTCATTTCTGTTCCAGAAATTGAACCTGGTAATTATTTTACTGTGGTCTCTTCTATGTACTTTATAAAGGGGAAAACACCAAATCACTTTGCATTTTTGAGGGGATGGGGAAAGAATACGTACTATATTGTTTTAGATGCTCTTCTTTCTTCTTGTGACTGGGAGAAGGAGAGTCTCCCATCTGCCCCCTGATGTAGGTATAATTAAGCCTGTTTCTTCTGAAATTGATGTTTGGTGCCTAAGATGACTTGATTTTTCCATTTAAGTGACATTCGTGATTTTTGTCCCTTTGTTCCTGGAAAGGGGAGACAGGGGCAAGTGTTAGGTCTCTGTGGCTGATGGATTAGCGCCTCACTGCAGGGCATGTTGTCTCGTTAGGCTGTCAGGGGAACGGGTTAGGTAGATGCCCAGCAGTGCCGGCTGTGTGGCTGGCATGCAGCTGTACCACGTGGGCGCCTCTTTGGCAGAGTCAACAATTGGGCCAGAAAGGCCGTGACTCAGCGATGAGTGTAAACATTTGTTTAGTTTGAATGATTAGGAGCAGAGCCTCTGGTCCCTGGTTATTAGCTGATTATGGAAGTGAGGCGGAGGAAAGCTGCAGCTTCTGTTGGAGTATAGAAGTATATAATATAGGGGCTTTAAGGGAAGCCACTTACATTCGAGATATCAAATCAAGTGGTGGCGTTGGAGGACAGGCACTTGGTGTGTTCTCCAAGGCCGAGCAGAGGGACCAGCAGAGGAGAGGGAGTGGAAGTGGTTTGCCTGGCTCCTGTGGCTGATGCTTGGGGTAAAAGCAAGGTGTTGGTTGCTGAGACCTTTCACAGTTACATCAATTGGTACATGAGCGAGTAAACACGACCCAAAGCTTTAGGGGAGGAGAGTAGTAGCAAGAACCAAGGGAAGAATTACCACCTGTATTATTATTATTTGTTTATATTCATGTCTCTCCCACTAGACTCTGGATACCCTGAGGGTGGTGTCTGTGCTTATTCATTTTATATCACCACTGTTTACTGAAATGAACTGAAGGCTGGGATAAATTTCTCTTTTTAAGGTCATTTTTTTAACCTCTTCAGTTTGAGGGCAACTTGTTATTCTGATGTATTCTTAGGAGACCACAGTATGTAACGTCACTTTTTTCCTTTTAAACGCATGAGGCTTAACGAAGAAGGATTACACAAGAGCAGGGGGCAGGGTCATCCTCATATAAATGGTAGAAGTAATTATTGGTTTATTGTACATTTATTTATTCATCATTCATTCATTCAATCATTTATTAATCAGATATGCACTACATATTATGTGCCAGGTGCTGGGGATGCAAAGCATAACTTAATCACTGGCTTAAGAAGGCGCTCACACACTTCTGTATTTGAAATAAAAAGAACAAGAGAAAAATCATCCACCTAAATTGTTTCCCAAGGAATTGTATTAGGAAGAGTTGCAAAGAGAGTTGGGAACAGTTCTTAAGAAACCTAGCTCAGATATTAGTGTGTGATCAGCTTAGAATGTATTAACTGATAGCAACATGAATTAATAAAATAATTTCTGTTACATATTCAGATATACTCTAAAGCTTGTTACTTTAAGATAAATTTTCTGATAATTTACCCAAAGTATTTTTATTTGTGTTTATACTAATACTAGTGAGTTATTAGGGTAGGTAATATGTTGTCTCTTTTAATAGCCTGTAGTGGAAATTATCTCAAATTGAATAAATGTATATTTTGTCAAATTGTTTATTCTTTCTATAGACCTCTAGAAACACCAGTCCACAGAGCAGTTTATTTGAAAAGAATGTTGTAGATAATGTCACAAAGAAAGGGGAAAGATCCAATGGGTATAATTTTTTTAAACTCTTAAAATACTCTGCACATTGTTAATGTACAAAAAATGCTCTTAAGTGACCCCATTAGATTTATTGAATCAGAGGAGTTTTCTTTTTTAATTAATCTATTTTTTTGGCATAGTGCAGCTGTTATGTGATTTGCTGTATAAATCACGGAACCTCTCATTTGTAAGAATGAATTTTTAAAATGATCTTTTGCTGTATAGATTCATAGTCACCATAGGCTGCCTCAGAGTGTCAAGGATGGATGTCTTCGACTCAGAAATGTGCTGTGGCTCTCAGAGGCCATTATCTTCATTATCTTTCTCCTAGAGCGTTGGATGTGATTAAAAATGATTCTGTGTAGTCGGGTATGAGAGGTTTATAGCATTAGTATCCCGTTCGTGTGTGTGTGTGTGTGTGTGTGTGTGTGTATAAATTTCTTTATACGTATTGAGTCTATATATATTTATTTACATATTTTACATATATTTTGTGATGTTTACGTACATACGTATACATATTTTGTGTATTATACTACAAAATATATTTATCCATATATGATCATTTGAAGACTAAATAAAAAAAGACATCTCACGTAGCATCTGAATTACATTGTGTTGTGAAATGTTAACTCAGCTAATGACATTGGAAGGACATGATTTTATATCTGCCTTGGATTTTGTGACACCTATTTTATGAGGTGAACTTGAATTTTCTTACATCATTAGACATATTTTCTAATGTCTGATTAAAAAATGCTCAGTTTATTTTTTTAGGTTTTCAAATATTAATATAATTAAAATTTCTTCACCCATGAAACCAGGTGGATAGATAAAATACAGCATGAATAATAAATTTAAAATCGCAGTGTTAAGGAAGCCAGATGAGACCCTGGGGTCAGACAGAATGAGTTTCCATTTGTCTTGCTCTTAAACACACTGTTATATGTTGGAAATCTATTGGGCAAATTAATCAAATTCCCTCTGTAGGATTTTCATAACAAGCCAGTGCATTAAGTTGCATGTCTCATTGTCATCGCGTATCAGATGTGCATAATATGTAGTGATTCAGGTCGGATGCTGGAGTGTGTGGACACTGCTGTTTCTTTGAATCCTTGAGGGTGGAGAAAAGGTGGGTGTTATAGGAGTTAGCTCCAGGTACCCTGATAATTATCATTATTTTGTTGTACATATTTCTAGTGGAGACACAATTGGGATCACAAATTAGAAGATTAAATAACTTATTTTTAATGGTTTAAAACTTTGGCAAACCTGATTTTATTCATGTCTGGGTGTACTTTAGAATATGACTATGTACAGAGTTCACACATTTTCCAAAAGCTCTGTTGGAAAATTAGTCTCCTTTATGGATTCTACAAAGAGACAAATTCCAGCATTAGGGAGTAGTATATGTGTTCGAAAGTATGGGTCTTTGGATTTATTTTATAAGGAAGCATCAAAGTCACAGTTTTCACTCCCCTCTTGTTTTATGTTCTTGTTACTGTTTTTGGATTGGTGTGTTTGTTTTTTATGAAATACTTTAAGACTTGCCTACTTGGGGCACACATTTCAAACTATTCTTTATTATCTAGCACCAGACATTTCTGCTTCCTCATATTGCTGGTCTATAAGAAAACAGGGAAGCTCTTAAATTGAGCCTACTTGCCTGTAAACTTGATCAAATGTCACTTTAATCCCTGTGCACTTCTGGCAAACTAAGAGCTATTCATGGAGTGCTTAGTTCACTTGTTTGAAACAAATATTTTCATTACATACTTGGTAGAGGTGGCTCCATTTGGATATCTACCAGACACTGTCATAACTGATCTCCACTTAATAGACTCGTGGGGTTAACAAGTCTGTACTCTCGTTTCCTCTGAGGACCTACTGATCGGCACTGCTCTGCTGGTCACTAGGATGCCCATGCATTGCTGTTTCCATTGGTCAAACTGCATTTTTTTTGCTAATTTTACTTGTGTTTCTAATAATACAATATAATTAACAATAAATGGTAAAATATAAGTGCCTAAAGAAAGAATGTGGTTGTTTCTATGAAAATAAGTTAAATACATTGGAAAGATATGATACAGGCATGTTCTAAACATTTTTATTTATTTTTATTTTTATATTATTTTTTTTAGGTGAGGCAACCCTTGGTTGACCTCACAGATTGCAAGGACCTTGTCAGCTTACAATCCCTTATTTTTTATTTCTTACGCCTACAGCACCTGGTTTTCCTAGGTGGTCTCCCATCCAAGTACTAACCAGGCCCGACCCTGCTTAGCTTCCGAGATCAGATGGAAATTGGGCTTGTTCAGGGTGGCATGGCTGTAGACGAAACATTTTTTTTTTTCTGTTGACTTGGGTGTAGGAGAGACAGCTCTAAAGATTGTACAGATTTAGAAGACTTTAGCCTAAGTGTCTTTAAATCTTCCCCTTATGAAACTCAATACTGGAATTTGTAGATGATGCTTAATGGTTATGGTTAATGTGGGGAAGAAAAGACTGAATTCCTGGATTATCTTCAAAGAAAAATCCTTTACTCTATTTCAAAAGATACTTGAGAGAATGTCTATTTATAAGAATTAAGTTAAATAAAATATTTAAGGCATATATTATACTTTTTTAGTCAGTCACTACTTTACATAACATTTTTGCTTTGTTCATTTAGTAGTGGCTTCCATTTGTGGTAGGTTATTACTTTACATTCTACATTATTTTACCTACATCTGTTTATGCACTGAGATTAAATTTGAGCCTTATTCATTTGTTATTTTTAATAATTCAGTTAGAGTCTTGAATATTAAAGTTTACATTTTCACTGTCTAGTAAGAAAATATCTAGAAAACAGTAATAACCTAAAAAACCTTTAGGGAGAATGTATAAATATCCAAAAGGAGGCTTTTCTTTTGTGTGTAGAAGCAAGCTAAATACATTTTAAAACTTTTTTATTTGGAAATAATTTAAACTTAAAGAAAAGTTGTAAGAATAGTACAAGGAACATTAAAAGTGCCTTTTACCATTTGCATTGTTATTTGTTCATCAATTTGCTGTGTGTGTTTATAAATAGATATAGATCACGCATGCTCTCATACGCACACACACTATCTCTGGGCTATTTGAGAGCAAGTTGCATTTAAAATATTATATATATTTTAAGAATAAAGATATTCTCTTGCCCCAGAACAGTTATTAACCTCAGTGTATTTTATATTGGTATAATACTTTTTTATCTATCCATCTGCTTCTTAGTTTTGATGTTAATTTTGATCATGTAGTCAAGGTGTTAGCTGATTTCTGTATACTATTTTTTCCCATCCTACTAATGGACAATATGTGGAGAGACATTTTATTTCCATATAAATATCTTGCTCTTTGTCAAGAATTCGCCCTTGGATTTAGCATCCATAGATTATTTTTGTGGTGGTTGCAAAATGATGATTTTTTTCCCTTCCACATTGACTCACAAGTAGGCCAAGTTTGGTACCTGGCCTCTTCATGTAAGCAAGATCCCTCCCCTTTTCCTCTTTTATTTTTTTTATCCATTTATTATTAATGTGAACTCATAGATTCCCATTTTTTCCCTCATGGTTTATAATTCATTCCTGTTTTTAAAATTATTTTGGTGCTCAGATTGTCTGAATTGGCAGTGAGAGCCTCTTCAAGATGGCTCCTATGTCTTTGTGATATTCCAGACTATTTCATTTTAGCACTGTCTTACTTTATGACACAGCTAGATGTTACAGGCTTATCTTATGACTTTCTGCTCCAGCATTTCCCCAAGGAGCTCTGATTCTTTTGAGTAGAGAATGGTGTTAGAAATCAAATTCTGGGTAAGTGTGCTCACTGATTCTGGAGAATCTTGTTTTAGGCCCATTGAGCAGACAGAGTTAGAAAATATGTGGATGTATATACGTATACACACATTCATACATACATTTACATATCCGTATTATGTATGTATGTATGTATACATGCTTGTACATATACACATACATATTTTAGAAATCTTGAGTCCACACTCAGTCCCAGTTCTAATCTATTCCCACGGAAAATCCTCCATTTAATATATTATTTCCTCTACCTTTACCCCAAATTGAATCCTGTGTTTCTTCTATTCTTTTTTTCTTTTCCATTAAAAATCCATTAATTTCTGCTTCTCTTTTTTCTATTTTAATCCATTATCCTTCTACCTACTTATTTGGAGATAAATTCCACTGTATATGATAAATATAGATCTGCTGTTTCATCAAAAATAACGCACACATTTTTAAAAGCCAATTAAAATTGATTTTCAGTGTATACTTGGGCCTGTATCTTGATGATATAACATTTATTTGTCTGTCTTTTCCCGTGTCAATACCACTCTTTTAATTACCAAAGCACAATAATACATTTATCATACAGTTGGTCTTCCAATAAACATTAAAATATCTTTTCAAACTTGAGAACACTTCTTCTTGAGATATTGATTAGTGTGGCATTGAATTTAGAAATTAATTTAGGAAGAATTGATATCTTTAGAATATTAAGTCTTTCTGTTCAAAAAAAGTTATGTCTCCAATTATTAGTTTTCTTCTGTTTCTTATTTGCATTTTCTACTTTTCCTCATATAGTTATTGTGGAATTTTAAATTAATATTCATTCCCTGATATTTTATTTTTCCTTTTCTTGATATTTTGATACTTTTTATTCAACTATATTTTCTGTTTCTTTTATTATTCGTACATAAGAAAGCTGTTTTAGTCTACATGTTAATTTTAATAAACACTATAGCATAGTATGTATGTTTGAGCAAGTAACTTTCTCCAACTCTCTCATCTTTAAAATAACAGTTGTAACTGTGTCATAGGGATTGTTTAGTTTGAGATGATATTTTTAAAGGAATTAGCACATAGTTCTCAACAAATGCAAATTGCTGTTATTATGATTTCTAGTTTTTGACAAGTTTCTCTACTGCATTTTCTTAATGTTTGCTGTGTTTTTTATTTCAGTTGATTTTCCATAATTTCCAAATATTTAGTCACTCACCTCCAATAAATATATTCCTTTCTCTTTCCAATTAGGTAAGATATCAAAGTACCTTTCTATAAAGCAGTTTAATTCAGGGAAAAGGTGTCCTGAGTCATTACTATTTTCAACTGCCTTTGACTTATTGATCAAAATGTCAACCATCTCCTCATGTGAATGATATTGGGTAATTAACTTGTGAAAAATGAATTACGTAATATGGTTTTGTTTAATTTTTAAGAAACTTCTGGAAGACATGATCTATAAGAAAGGTGTGTTGTCCAGAATGTCCTTGTTAAAAATTGAAGACAACATTATCATATTGAAAGAGGACTGTTCTTTGTTCTTCAGTATCTCATCTCTCTGCATAAGTATTGGTAAATATTACCAATTAAATGGATTAATCAAAAATTATTATATGGAGTGCATAAGATGATATTGAAGTATTTCTGTTATTATTTTCTAAAAGCAAGATGTGGGGAAAATGTTAAATCCAAATTGCTACTAGGCCATCGAACTTGAGGTAGAGATTTGTCGAGGGAGTCAGTGGAATATTATTGTCTCTAATTGAAACCTTCCATGTGTTAAACATTCTGTTGTGCTTAAAGTGAATTTTGAGTGAGTAATGCAGTTCCATTTTATTGTACGAACAAAAGAAAATGAAAAACTCTGACCAAATACCAAATTGTTTGTGAACTAAAGATCAAGGAGGAAGAAAGACTTAAAAACCCATTCATCATGGCCACGACTAATGAGTGAATGCATGATCTAATTGTGAATGAATTTTCTTTTTTTTAAAGCAGCAGCTGTGACTTATGCAATTTAGAAATGTTAACTTGCAAGTAGATCAAACCATCCACATCAGGGAAGAAGGGATAATTTGTTCAAAAAGGGATTTCATTATTTCTTAATTCATGATCCGAGCTGCAAACCTCATGTAAACGTGAGAAGTAGGAAGATTTAAGAGATAACCAGAGTTGTGAATTGTGTTCCTTTTTTCTTTTGATTGTCAAATGATCTTTAATTGAAATAGTTTCCTTTGTAGTTCTTAACTAACTGAGCATTCCACTGTACCACTGTTGATGTCATCTATGATGTCATGAGGGTGGCGGCCATCAACATTGCAGCCCACAGACCAGGCAGTCTCCAGGATCTCCTTCATGGTTCCAGAGAGTTCTCCAGCTAAAGATTGGTGCTGCATCCGTCGTGCAGTGTTGACAGTCTCATCAACAGTGATATTTCCACTGTGCCTAAAGTTTATTTGTTTGTTTGTTTTTGCTTTTTTTCTGTTCTCTTGGTGGGTCTTTGAGGGCTTTGATGATCAGGGCAGAGGCAGAAGGTACTACCCGATCTGGGCCTGTCTGGTCTGAGTGGTCAGTTTCACTGTCTTTGGCAATGTCATCAACCTTTTTTGGAGACAGACCCAGTGGGCCAATTTTGGGGACCTCTTTTTTTCTTTAAACCTAAAAAATCATCTTCAACATGGGTCTGTTACATTAATCAACTAGTGTTAAGTATTTAGGGTTGGTCCGAAAGTCAGGCTGGGTAAGAAGAAGCTATGAGCTACTGGACTTTGGGGCTGAGGAAGGCTAATTAAAACAAAAATTGTGAGAAAAAAGGCCTTACTTAGGAGGTGAGACTTACATAGAGTTCTGAAGGATGAGCAGGGTTTGGGTACAAGGTGGAAGAAAGAGGCATTTTGGGCAAGGGGAAAAGATGGGAGCAGTGGTAACTGAAAAGCAGAAATAATAGTGAGATATGAGGGCAAGAAATGATTTAGAGGCATATTAATGACTATATGTGTAATGAATGGGATGAAGTGATGTGCTAGGTTTTGGGGGTGCCTTGGTAACTAGGCAAGTTTTTTACCTGTGGTGTGTTTGATAACAGTCCCGCCCAACCCCCAAAGAAAGATTCAGGCAGTTATTTAAAACAGCATTTTACCTTTAAAAGTTAGTTAACTTTTTCCAAAGGAATTCGAAAGAGAAAGGCATTATTAGTCACGGAGAAACTTGAATTAAAAAAGCAATTTCTGAGATTCTCTGATAAAATCGTGAAATGTTGGCATCTTTTGCTGGTGATCTAAAACAAATAGGAACAGTTGCTGCAGCTGAAAGCAATAACTTCCGAAGGACAGAAAAGACAGCCAGTAAATATTTAAGTCACCGGGGTTGACAACTGAGAATGTGACTTAGAATTATGATTTCTTTTTCTCAGTGTCACCTAAATCAATACCAACAGTATTAGAATGATAACGTATAAAAGTTAAAAAGCTCAGGCTGTAAGGAAAGTATTAAGAAGGAAGTTCAAGAAATCCAAGTTGGACTGTGATAATCACAGCACAGTCAGAGTAGACGTGTGCAGCACATCCCTATGACCCTTCCTGCTTCTAAAATGAACTGAAGAAAACGAATGATTCATGGATTTCCTGTGGATGTCCAGTGTCTGATATTGATGCCTGGGATCAGTCATAGACCAGTGAATACGGATTTCTAATGGAAGTCAGTAATGGTACCTAAGAAAATAAGAAATGGAAATGGAAATGGAAATAGCATGTCATATTTGTGATATGACAGATTTGTGATGTTAAAAAATCTAACAACTTGAAGACTTAATCTTTTTTTACTTAGGTCATAATTAGCTTCCCCTGTATGTCACTACTATTGAATTATTTGTTTGAAAATCTTTTTAATAATTTTTGTTTTATAAAATTATTTGTATTGTTTATATAGCACATAGAAATGACATAATCATTGTGCATGTTACAGCACTAAGTAATTCATGGGCGACAGTATTAGCTGTTAACAAAAAACCCACCACTAACAAATTATTGCAAAAGTAAACTGGAAAACACAATATGATGTTAAGTAAACGTGATATATCGAAAATGTATTATCATAATAAAAATCGTATTCATAGTGACCCAGTGGGAGGGTTTCTCAAGACAAGGGATTTCTGAGATAGCAGGCGTTAAAATCTACAGTGGCAGTGGTGTAATCAACCCGACCCCAGGGACGGTTTTAAATAGCATTCATGTGTAGAAACAATGTTTATAAATGTGATTATATTACTCCACTAATCCATATGCCATGATGAATGTGCAGAATCTTTCCCTTTCTCCTTTTCTCTTTCCATCTTCCTTTATTCATGTCTCCTTTCCTGCATTCCACCCACCAAAATGACTGTGCTTCTAAAATCTGCCAGACATTGTGTTCAGGGTTGCAGCTGTAAATAAGCAAGACAGAGAAGTCTCTTGCTGTCTCATGGTGTTCACCTTTGTGGCTCTTGAACGCCGCTCTCACATTCTTCCACCCTCAGCGCCCCCCAGTTTTCAGACAAGTTAAGCAGGTAGTTACAGTATAGTGCTAATATGAATATTGGAGTCATTTATATAATTATCCTGAATTCTGGTACTCCAGGAGAAGCAAATATGGTTAAATGTGGTTGAAAACGTAGTAAGATACCATGGCATTCTTAAAGGGAATGCCTGGTTACTTTCAGGAGCCATAGAAGGTGATAATGCTGGTTTTAATGACTAATTTAACCTCAAATTTATGATTTATAAAAAATTTGTATTGGTACGTATTAAATACTACCTTTATTTTTATTATCATTGGCATCATTTGTTGTTTTATGTATAGACTGGAGGGATGTTTAGGGAGGCTGGGTATGGGTGGAGAATTGCTTTAAGTTGTTGAGCAAGAAATGACCAAGAATGGAGGAAAGGGATTAAAGTGGGAGGGTATGAGGGAATGAAAATAAATATTTAAATGAGCTGTGGTCTGTGAGTCCTTGGTCTCCTTTGAGGAGAAAAAAACTGAAGGCATTTACATACTGACCCCCAGGGGGCACTGTTAACCCAAAGTAGTTTAGTTGCTGACTAGAAGTTTGTTCCTTGGGGGAGGGTAGCAAATTCATGGTTGTTGGGGACAGACCCCTTTTGTATATTCCATGTTGGTAAATGGAATTTCAGTAACTTAGAGAATTTGTACTTCAAAATAGGATTTGAAAACCTGTGGAATTTGTTTCAATTACTTTGAAGATATGAAATACGTCATCTATTTTTAGATCCCTCCTTAGGTACGTTTTAGGCACTTAATCATCGCAGAATGGAAGGAAGAATTTGAGAGTTCCTAATACATTGCAAATTACTTGGAAATCATTCTTTGATGATCTAATAAGAAGAGAAACTTTTGATCTTTTCTGAGAAAATTTATATAGAATTCAGAATTTATGCTTAATTTAAGAGAGTTATGTGGTCTGCTTTATTGATGCTGGAATCTACATTTTTAGTTTTTATTTAAATGTTTCTAAAGTTAAGGTACTTTTTTTATGCATACATGTGAAACTGCATTAGAAGAATCTGATCATTTGTTCTGAGAATCTTATTTTATTTATTTATCTAGCTATTTGTTTGTTTGTTTATTTATTTATTTATTTATTTAATGCCTACAACACCTGGTATTCCCAGGTGGTCTCCCATCCAAGTACTAACCAGGCCCGACCCCGCTTAGCTTCTGAAAGCAGACGAGATCGGACATGTTCAGGGTGGCATGGCAGGACTCTTATTTTTTAATAAAGTAATATACCACTACAATTGAGAATCCAGATCTTTAGACTATAAACCCTTTAAGGCAGATCGCAACCTATATTTAATGCTCTGGAAGGTATGCAGGGTGGGTTTCCTTGGTATCTGCTGTCTTAGAAGAAGTAGATAGAATAACACTTAAGCGTGTAGGCTCTGGATCCAGACCACCTGGCTCCAGATAGAGAGAGTTCTAACTCTACTAAGGACTCCTATTAAATGGTTTATTTTGTCAGTACTTTGGTTTACTCATCTGTAAAATGGGAATAACAGTACTTACCTACCTCAAAGGATTATTGTATAGATTAAATATGGCAATTTACGTAAAAAGAACTACTTTGTATTATTATTAATATAATTATTAACTTCTTTTGCTATGTCGATATAATAACTTTTATTTAGAAAGCGTTTATTAAATGAATTAAAGTACCACAACCTAATTTATTTCATCTTAGGAGGAAATTCATGGGGAAGCACTAAATACTGCGTTTACAACAGTATCCAGTACGATACTGTGGTTTCTCCCACATTGAGCCAGATGGCGTTCTCTAGCTACAGAATAAAGAATCCTTTAGCTGTGTGTCATTTTAGTAGCAGTCACATATATTACCTTAAAATGAAATTAACATGGAATTAGAAAATTGATATATGGCATTGTATAGAAGTTTCAACCAGGTCATAAGAAAATTATGTTTGCATCCAGGTATTTTAAGAGCATCAAAAAGATGCACTAAAATAGTTATACTTGTAAGGGCTTGTTTTGACAAAGATTACTTTAGGAAAAAAGTAAATAAAAGCAAAAAAAGAAAAAGCCTGTAAGTTTAATTATAAATGTGACCATGACTCTCGATGTTCAACTCAGATTTAAGTCTTCAATATACTTTTTGTTGTGATTTTTCTATTTTATTTTTATTCATGGTAATAATTAATTGAAAATATTTTTTAAAAATTATACTATAATTCCTATTTAGTCTCATGCATTTGGATTTGTAGATAAAAACCACTTCCTTCACAAGTAGTTATTGAAAATCTAGTATGTGTTTATCTCAGTTCTGAACTAAGAGGATATAGCAGTGAACAAAACACAAAAATCCCTGCCATTGTGTAGCTTAATTGTGAAGGGAGGCAGGTAATAAACACATAGGTAAAGTTTGTCTGATGGGGTTAAGTAGTATGTGGAAAAATAAAGCAAGGTTGTGTATAGGAAAGTTAGTAACTTTAAGTAGCATGATCAGAGAAGACTTCACACAAAATGTGACTTTTGAGCACAGACTTGGAGGCCATGAGGAAATGTGCCATGTGGACGCTCTGGGGAAGAATATTTCAGGTAGAGGGAATGACAAGGAGGTTGTGGGTGGCTCAGAGTGAACGAAGGGTAGAGTAGTAGGCCCGAGGTCAGAGACATAAGCAACACTGTACGGGGCCTTGTAGGCACTGTAAAACTGACTTTTACTCTTAATGAAGTGGGAAACCACTGGACATTTTTGAGCAGAGGAAAGCAATTTGGTTTCCATTTTAAAAGAATTACTTCATCAGCTATTTTGGAACAAGACTGTAGGGGAGCAGCAGAAGACCTGTTGAGAGGCTTCTGCAGTCTGTATGGTGATGGTGGATCTGGTCACCATCCAGCTAAGGGTGGCTGCTATGGAGATACTGACAAGTGGTTGGAGTCCTGGTTTACTTTGAAGGTAGAGTCAACAGGATTTGCTGACAGCGTGAATATCAAATTAGAGTCATCAAAGGCTTTGGTCTGAATGACAAATGATGGAATTACTGTGACACGACCTGCGGGAAGACTGTTGGAGGGGTCTCTTTCAGGATTGCTGTGGGGTGGGAAGTCAGCAGTTTTGTTTCATATGTGTCGAGTTTGAGTGGAAAGGTGCAGGTTTCCACATATAATCCCATAGCACATGAGTGTTATTCTTAAAGGTAAAAAAAAAAAAAAAAAAAGGAAACGAGGTATGGTGTGCTCCAATTTGAGAAATACATGCATTGTACATTTGAGATTATTTTAAAGGTACACTTGATTGCAAATATTTAGGAACTTTTATATCTGACTTGCTTCTTTATGTCATGGTTCCATCTAACTTTTCCTGTTCTATAAGTCAAGAGTGTATTTTATTTATTATTTTATTTTATTTTATTGATTTTTAGACAAATACACCAAAACATTTCCATTACATATCTATCATTCAGAGACTTATCTTTCAAGTATTATCTACATCGGGTAGCTATGTGTTTATCCCAAAATGATGCCGCAGTTGCACAAATATTTTTGGAATTCTGTTTTTATATTAATTCAAAAACTAACTTAGAAGCCACTTAGGAAAATTAGTCTTGAAGAGGTTTTCAACTTTTAGACACTGACTTTCATTCAACCTCTGCTTTGGCATATTGTGCCATAGTACTCCTAAAGAGCCAACAGCTTTTCACGTGCCAAGTTAGGCTTTTACCCATCAGTAGATTAATGATGTGGACTAATGAGAGTGCACAAGGGCTCTGCCTGCCGGAGACTGTGCTGGGGGAAGGGGCGGGGCCCATGCTGGCCTTTGCTTCCTGCCCCAAGACCACCTGGCACTTTGACTGTTCTCACCTGCCAGGCCAAGGGAGGCTGAGTTTTGCAGGAACTGTTACTAGGCATTTGATACCTTTTAATTTCTCTGAAAATAGATATTACATATTAAAAATCTCTTTACTCCCAGTGTATACTTTTAAAGTAAATGAAATCTATTGCTGTTTTGCTAAAAGGAATATTCTTTATATAGTATAATCTTAGGAGAATCCTTGTCACAAACTTTCCCCGTTTCCTGTACCAGGATTAGTTATAGTTCTCTTGAGGATTATGTATGGATTTATGGTTTTATTTTTTTAAATCTTTGTGGGCACTGAATCATGTCACTTATCATGGCTACTAAAAAGCTTAGTCAAATTTGTTGTCTAGCAAAAGTGAAATGCTTTTTTTTTACTTACTTTTCTCATGCACTTATTTTTTATTTTATTTTTAAATTGTGGGAAAAAAGCACATGACAGAAAATTTTACCACCTTTTCTAAGTGTGAAGCCCAGTTGTGTTAACTGTATTCATGTTGTGCAATAGATCTTTAGGACTTTATCTTATAAAACTTCGTGCTTATTGTACAACTTCCCATTTTCTCCTCCCTCTCATCCATTTATTTTTAAAAGTTACTTTAAAAAAATCTAACTACATAGAGCATTAAAATGTCAAATTACATGAAATGGATGATTGTGATAAAACAGCAATTTCCTGTTTCCCATGCATCTCCTGCTTGTCTTCATCTATGTAGCCAGTGACAGTCAACTCTTTTTTTGCTGTTTCTCAGCAAAGTTATATCACAATTCTTATTTAAATTAGTAGTGTATATTTTTCTTTTGAAGACTGTGTCATCAGTATTTACTATCCAGTGAGATGGTATACTATGCTAAGTTGCCATTCTTATACGACTTTTTTTGTTGTTTCAACTTGAGTTACATTTGTTGCCTATTTGATTACTTTTCTAAGTCTCTATCAATGTTCTGACAGTATTTTAAATGATGAAATGATTTGGGGACCTCACAGCTCCCACTTTTCATCTCTAGGCAGGATGGCTTATTCCTTAGCCTGAAGAATCTCCATTATTCTGGGACTCTCTTCAGTGCTTCGTCATGTTGGATTGCATGCCTTATGCTTTCTTGTTTGGTAGAACACTCAATCAGTAGCTTCCTAATGAGAATACTGGAGGCTAAATATTTTTTCCTTTCATGGCCGAAGCTGACTTTATTTCTCTTCCCACACTTGCATGACAGTTTGGCTGGGTATAGAATTTCATGTTGGAAATAATTTTTTTCCTACAGAATTTAAAACTCATTGCTCTGTATTGTCCTCTAGATTCCATTTATGCTTTCAAGAATTCTTTGCCATTTAATTGCTAATTAAATATGCGTATATATGTATATGTATATACGTATACATCTTAATTTTTTTTTCCTCTGGAAGCTTGGGATCTTTTTTATATTCTGGTATAGTACAATTTCATAATAATTTGCTTTATAATAGGTCTTTTTTTTTCATTCATTGGGGTGAGTACTTGGTGGACTCTTTGGATCTGAAGACTTCTAATCTTTGGTTATGGGATGAATCTGGAGACTTGTGTTTTGTCTGGGAAATTTTCCGATTTTATTACTTTACTCATCACCTCTCTTCTGTTTTTTCTATAGTTTCTGGAACTCTTGTTAGACTTCGGATCTACTGAGTTATGGAATTGATATTCTTATCCTCCTATTTGTTCACTTGCATTTTTTATCTTTTGGTCTTTTGTTTCTCTTTTCTAGGAGATTTCTTTGACTTAGTTTTCCATTTCCTTACTTTAAATTTTTATTTATTAAATATATCTTTAATTTCAGAGATCTCTTTTTTGGTCACTGGTGATTTTTTTTATACAGCTCCCTATTCTTATTTTATGTACGTGATACCTTCTTTCTCTGACAATATTAATTGTAGGATCTATTTGTTTTGTCTATGTTTAAATTGTTCTTCTCTAAGGAATATTAAACATAGTTTTTAAAAAAAATAAAAACGTTTCTATTTAAAGTAGTCTTCTGTTCTGTGCAATGTCTATGTTACATTCAGACCATATTTTCCTGTTTATTTTTGTATATTGCTCTTATATGATGGAAGCTGTTCTTGAATATATGGTTATCATTCTGTATTGAGTGTTTTGTTTTTTTAAGCATGAGTCTCAACATGCTGCTAAACATCTCTCTCTGTATGTAAGGCTTATTGGCAGGTTGTTTTGGCCATATGGTGATAAGTGGCAAGCAAGCTGCTTCATCAGGGATTCATAAATGTCAATACAGAAAGCCTTTTTCTTAGGTTTAAGTTTTTCAGAGAGGACTCTTTTAACCTGTTGGATGGAGAAATTAATTCCTGTATGTGGCAGCAGGACAAGAGAGTGGATCCGAGGGTCCTAGTGTTTTTCAGTTTTCAGATTTTCACTCAGTCCCAAGTGTCTACAGGTCAGTTTCTCTGGAGAATAATCTGGTTGCATTGGGTAGGGGTGGAATTCTGGGAGTTTTCATTTGGTCTATAGGTAGACTTCACCCAGCTCTCCTGTTTTTAATTCTGCTCCTCATTGTCCTTCTCCTTGGCTTATCTGGCTTGAGTTTTGTGCATGGATTGGCTCACATCTCATTGGTATCTCCCTGACAGGCACTTGACCAGCAGCTTTCTTTGCTCTATCAAACCAGAAATGTTTCTAACTTTCTCTTTGTCCTGGTGCATTTACATCGTTTTTATTTTTTTACTAACATGTGTTTCAAGAGGGAGAGGAAATAAAAAGTCTGAGTGGTTAATCTGCCATGTTTAACAAATGTCCCATCTTGCTATTTGAATTTTTATTTCATTTTTCTAGGTTGCAAGTATTTCACTATCCATCTTAAAATCATTTCTGGAATAAGGCTGAGTATAAAATGTTTTAAAAGCTTTTTTCGAAGGATGATGCTGTGTGTTAGTATGAGAATGCAATATAAAGTTAGTATGAGAATGGAACACAGAATGGAAAGTTGATGAAAGCTTAATATAGTGAATAGAATTCAGTGTGATTAAAGATAACTTTTGCATTTTTAGATATCTAAATTATATAATCAACATTCTTTCCACCCAGATTACCCCCTCCCCAACTCCACCTCTCACAAAAAAAAAAAAAAAAAAAGGGAAAAAAATGAAAGAATACTAGACTGTGCCCTCAGGCACATTTTCTTTATGTTAGTATCTCTTTTTCAATGCTGTATGAGTGCTTTAGAGATGTGGGCCTGCTGAAATATAGCTGTATGATTCTGGCTGACCATAATTTTTTAATATAGATTATAAATTATATATAGTAATAGATTATATTGCTAAAAATATATTTTTAACATAAAAAGAATTCAGATTTATAGTTTCTAGGTTTGATCTGTATGTATTTTTTTAACTGACAGAACTATTCCATGAAGGTTCACAATGATGAATAATTACCCTGTTAATTTTCAAAGATCATTTTAACCTTTAGTGGTCATGTGACTTAAATTTAGACAGGCAAGTGAAAATGTACTATAACCATTGTATATTGGTGTTTGCTCATACAGGATAACTGAAGTTATGTACTTATTTGGAGTCTAAACAGAAATAGACCTCACATTATAAAGTATGTAAATGTGGAATCACTATGTTGTACACCTGAAACTAATGTAATACTGTATGTCAATTATACTTAATTTAAAAAAGAATAGACCATCTCCTTCTTGTACTTGTTTTCTATATATTATATAGATTTAGTATGTTTTTGTATATATTTCCTAAACATGGAATAATGCAGTTATATATAAAAGCAGTATCCTTGCTGGAGTATATTTCTTATATTGCTATATAGATATAAAACACTTTGTTTGAAGGTTAATTTGCTTTTGAGCACGTTGTAATTGGTTTTTCGTTCTCACTGATTAGTGCATTAGCAAAAGATCAGTGTTTGGCCAGAATTATTTTAATTTTTAATTTTGTGTAATAAACACAGTGTTTACTGTGTGCAAGGCACTGTTCCAAGTCCTTTACAAAGATCATCTAATTTAATTCACAATGATCATCTGAGGTTGGTACTATTATTATTCCCATTTTCTCAGAGAGGAGAAGGAAATTGCTGGAACAGCTGGAAATAGTAGAGTCATGACGTGAAGCTAGAGAGTCTAGCTTCTTAGTCCATGATCTTGGCCGCTATGACTTGAAGTAGTAACTCACACCAGCATGTTCACTCTGTGTTAACACAAAGCCGTCACAGCTCCTTCAGTCTTTATCTGAACCATGATAGACATTAAAGGGCTTGTGGAGTAACCATAAGATTCCAAATAAAGTAAAAGTCCATAAAACAAAACAAAAATAAAAACTGTTGACTGTCTTGGTGCTAGTACAATAAAAATGTCCAGGTAAGAATCTTGTCAAACTTTACATTTAGTGATTCTAAAAAAGGAAAACATTGATCTGTCAAAATTGTTTGTATATCTCTCTCGAAAGATAGGGGTATAGAAATCAACAGTTCTGCTGTGATGTCAGCTAGCACTCATGGAGACAGGACCCCCTCTCACAATATTGAGGCTCTTTGGCTATCTTAAAAGCAGACAAAAACTAATTTGGTTTGGTAGTAATCTGGGATATTTTATTATCCCCCCGCATAGCCAGTGAACCACACAGAAAGCAGGAGATATAACAAAGGTGTCTCAAAGGTGTGGATTATTGACCAAAACCTAATGGGTTCCTCAAGCACAGGGTTACACCCTGCTCTCTCTGTCACCATCCATTTTGTATGACTGGCAAGGGATGGATTGAAAGGCACATTTTCAGAAGTGGTAAACTAAGTCTGTATGCCTTTCACGTGGAATATCTGTATCTCTTTATGAGGACCTAGTATGTGCACAAAGGCATTTGGTTTAGAGAGACAGTGTGATGTTGGGTCCTTCCCACATTTGTAGGTTAGCAGATAAATATCAAAATTACCCAGATCTTATATTAATTTGGGGAAAAATGAAGAATTTTCTTGGCAATAAAGGAGTGTAGATTATCTGGTGCCTGTGTTAGAAGATATGAATGTGCCGGATGGAGGACGCCACACGATGTAACCCCGGAGTAGCTGTAGCTACCAATTCACAGAGCTCAGTGAATATTTCTGTTTGTGTCGGTAGCCAGCATGGCACCCACCATGTGCTGTGCTGAGAGACTAACATGATTGTGACAGTGCCATCAAGATACTCATAGAAATCAGAATATGAGGAAATATAGTATAAAATTAAAGTGTCTTATAATAAACACTAGGTATTTTTAGGTAAATAATGCTTTCCAGTTACCCATGAATTCAGAATCCTGGGAGGT
>NW_011888785.1:16904103-16906361 GCF_000151845.1 Pteropus vampyrus | reverse complement strand
ACCCAGATCTTATATTAATTTGGGGAAAAATGAAGAATTTTCTTGGCAATAAAGGAGTGTAGATTATCTGGTGCCTGTGTTAGAAGATATGAATGTGCCGGATGGAGGACGCCACACGATGTAACCCCGGAGTAGCTGTAGCTACCAATTCACAGAGCTCAGTGAATATTTCTGTTTGTGTCGGTAGCCAGCATGGCACCCACCATGTGCTGTGCTGAGAGACTAACATGATTGTGACAGTGCCATCAAGATACTCATAGAAATCAGAATATGAGGAAATATAGTATAAAATTAAAGTGTCTTATAATAAACACTAGGTATTTTTAGGTAAATAATGCTTTCCAGTTACCCATGAATTCAGAATCCTGGGAGGTGTGAGGTATAAGGAACAATTTGGCATGCGGGCTTTAGCATCAGCAGACTCTGGCTTGGATCCTGGCTCCACCACTTTTGTCACCTTGGACAATCTGTTCAACCTCCAAGCCTCATTTTTCTCATATGTGAAGTGAGGATAATAATAGGATAATCAATAGGATTAAATGAGATAATATGAACAAGTATTTTGTGCCACTTTGAAACACCTAGTACATTTTAATAATAGTATTAATTGCAATCATCATCAACAGCAGCAGCTTCTCCCTCTCCTTCACATACTCATCCTGTTGATTTCATGTGCTAAATGTTTCTTAAATTCTTTTCCTGTCACTTGATTTTAGTTTTCATCATTCACTTATATTACTGCAGCAGTGTCCTGTTTGGCTTCAGCGGCTCATTCTACACCTCTAAAATCCATCCTCAAAATTCCTACTAGTGATCATTTTAAAACTCAAATGCAACCATTCCCCTATTGCTAAATCCCTTTCAGTATTCCTCATAGCCTTCGGGATAAAGGTAATCCTTCTCACAGTTGCAAGAAGAGAGTCTCTCTGGAGCTTTAAGCCTCAGGTGGTTATTTTTAGCCCTTACAGGCTACCATTCACAATCTTAAAGAATGCGACAGAGAGTTTTGCTTCCTTGCTATATCCTAGATCATAAAGTCAACCACTGAGCACTCCTCATTGCTACATCGGTCAGTTTTATGAAGAAGAAATAATGACCTTGAGACCTCCTACGCATGGTACTCTTTAGTCAAGTCAATAACTATTTAGAGAATACTGTCTATGAATTTAACAAATTAGACCAGACTTGTTCTTTCTGAATCTCGGTATGATGCCTTTTTCATTTAAATAATTTCTGAATTTACTGTGGGTTGGAAATTTTATTGGAATGTATTAGCGAGTAGAGTTTATGTGCTAGTTCTAGTATCTTATTTAGACTCCACCAGCATTTCTATATATCTGTTATGACAATATAGGAAATTTGTGACGAAGGCTGGTGGTCAAAATGGGCCTCCCAGTAGTAGCTGGGTCTCCCTTGGGAGATATCACCATCAGGAGGGGTTTCCACATGAATAGGATTATTTTATATTTTCTTTGTTTCAATTGTGTGAACTCTAAAAGTTATAGATATGGCATCTTTGTAGGCGTAAGCCCAGGTTTCATTTTCTACCTTATAGCATTAACTTGAGCTTTTCATTATCTTTTACATAGAGGTCACTGCACTGTTACGATGAGAAAGAAAAACTGCTTTAAATTCAAGGCATTTCTTCGATCAAGTTAAACAAAGTTCTCCCTAGAGAGAAGCATTTTGCAGCAGGGTTCCTTAGCTTGTGGGGTGCTATGACAAGGTGCATAAAATGTGAAGCACATGAGGGAAAGAATAGTTCATTTAGCTTGTGTATGAAATTCCAGATTTCTTTTTCATGCTGTTATAAGAAGCATTTCAGATTTTGTGCATATTTGCTTTTTTCCATTTTCGAAATGGTTGCTCTGTGTATTCTTTCTAAAGGTATTTAAAATGTGATGACTTCTGTGGAATACAAATACTAAGGTTGATGTCTAAAGGTCGTTTTTAAAATTTAAAACATCTATGCTCCTTCATCCTTAAATATTTATTGAACAGAAGTTGTATTAGTTGTATAAGCTGGTGGTGAGTCCTGGAATAGACCCTAGTCTGTGATGCCCATACGGACTTGGAGGAAACAGGCTAGGATTAGTGCCCACTCTCTTAGTGTTACCGCTGGGGCAGACATCTTCAGAGGTCTCATTTTCTGTAACTTGAGTCTTTGTAATGAATAGCTTGTGCAGATACTTTTCTTTTAACACCATACACTCAGGGTTGTATTGTTGGGAAGTTCCAGGAAAGGCTCATCGGGGAAG
>NW_011888785.1:16901727-16904053 GCF_000151845.1 Pteropus vampyrus | reverse complement strand
GCAGCAGGGTTCCTTAGCTTGTGGGGTGCTATGACAAGGTGCATAAAATGTGAAGCACATGAGGGAAAGAATAGTTCATTTAGCTTGTGTATGAAATTCCAGATTTCTTTTTCATGCTGTTATAAGAAGCATTTCAGATTTTGTGCATATTTGCTTTTTTCCATTTTCGAAATGGTTGCTCTGTGTATTCTTTCTAAAGGTATTTAAAATGTGATGACTTCTGTGGAATACAAATACTAAGGTTGATGTCTAAAGGTCGTTTTTAAAATTTAAAACATCTATGCTCCTTCATCCTTAAATATTTATTGAACAGAAGTTGTATTAGTTGTATAAGCTGGTGGTGAGTCCTGGAATAGACCCTAGTCTGTGATGCCCATACGGACTTGGAGGAAACAGGCTAGGATTAGTGCCCACTCTCTTAGTGTTACCGCTGGGGCAGACATCTTCAGAGGTCTCATTTTCTGTAACTTGAGTCTTTGTAATGAATAGCTTGTGCAGATACTTTTCTTTTAACACCATACACTCAGGGTTGTATTGTTGGGAAGTTCCAGGAAAGGCTCATCGGGGAAGTGGATCTTGAGAGCAGAAATTGAACTAGTTTGTACTACGACATGACTATGTTGTTTTGCTTCTTTGTTTCTTCTATAATCAATGCAGTGGGTGTCCCAGGCACACATGAAGAAGCTTCTGTGAAAGAGCATCCACTTGGTCATTGACTTTGGGTCCTCTGCCTTTTTCATTCTTCTTAATGATTCTCTTACTAGATTCTTTCTGACCTGGTATTTATAATAAATCTGCTTACTGAGCAGAGAGGAGTTGTTTAAGCTGGCTCTGATATCATACATTGTTCATTTCTCTGAGTTATTTCACTTCCTTTAAAAATGGACTTACAGCATAAGGACTCTAATATAAGAAAGATTATTGAGGAAGATCAAGTGTGTCATTGGAATTAAGTCATTTACATAAGGAGATAAAAGCAGATGGAGGTGGGTCATATAACAAAGGCATAGTCTATACCATGGTGGATGCCCAAGGGCTGGAAAGGAAGGAAGAATGAATCATTGTCATCAAAATCTGCTTCGGGGTGGAGCTCTTAGCTTTTCATTTTTGTATCTTTGTGCTTGGCACTGTGCCAGGCCCGTAGTAAGAGTTCAGTATATGTTTTTTGAAGTAACTGTCAAATGAGATGTTGAGAGTAAGCTCTAAGATAAGACGGAAAGTAATGATTACATTATAAATACTAAGGATACGAGAAAAGTCAGAAGGAACAGAAGGCAAACAATGACTTAAAAAAATGAAAACAAACCATTTAATGTTAATGGAAAGGTATTTAATTAAAAGAAAAACAGTAGACTGACAATATACATTTTTATTAAGCTTCTTCATACAAGTAAATATTAAATATTAAAATCAAAACTATTACTTTAACCTTAAAAGTATAAGACTTTATATGTTGTCTTGTCTAGACCAACTGAACTCTTTTTCTTTAATTTGAAGGTTATATTGGATAAATTCTAGACTGTTTCTGTATCTGAATGACCATATGACAGTTTTTTACTAGTTAAAAAATATATAGTTGAAAAATCTTGTTGAATATGTCCGTATCCAATGTAATATTAACATTTAGTATTATAAATAAGTTAACTGATTCACTGTGCATACACCAGAATCTGTGTGTATTAATTAATAAGTATCACGTAAGTGTTCTTGAATTAAAGAGCTAAATGATTGAAAGTTGAAAATATTCAAATAGGAACATGCTGAGAAAATGTTTCATTCGGAAAATTAGTTTAAGGTTCATGAGCAAGAAACTATGAATAACTTTTAGGTATGAATGATAAGGTAGTAAATAATCATTTAAGACTTGATATGGCATATCTTCTATGTAGATCTCGAGCAGCTAAGTTGCTACTTCAACTAAGAATTGGATCTGATTACGTGGTTTATATAATCTTATGTGATCAGGATAATTTCTCCGAAATGAAATTCTGATTGCTGTTTTCTTGCTTATGACTCCCTGTTGTCTTTATGATCAACCCAAAACTCAGGCTGACACACAAGACCCTTCGTGATTGCCCATCGTCGGCCTTATTTAAGCCTCACCTTTCACCTATCCTGCTTCGGTTTCCTCCTACTTTCCCCAGATTTTCTGTAGAGAACTACTGCATTCCCAGAAATGTGTTCTAATATTTCCTACCTCATTTTTATACCCCTAATGCTCTATCTAAAAAGCCCCTCCCTAACATTATGAGGCTTTAAAAATATAACTTGATAAATATTTAATGGCTCCTTTTAGCATTATACCGTATGTATTAAAGTAATAAAC
>NW_011888785.1:16899148-16901522 GCF_000151845.1 Pteropus vampyrus | reverse complement strand
CTTTAATTTGAAGGTTATATTGGATAAATTCTAGACTGTTTCTGTATCTGAATGACCATATGACAGTTTTTTACTAGTTAAAAAATATATAGTTGAAAAATCTTGTTGAATATGTCCGTATCCAATGTAATATTAACATTTAGTATTATAAGTAAGTTAACTGATTCACTGTGCATACACCAGAATCCGTGTGTATTAATTAATAAGTATCACGTAAGTGTTCTTGAATTAAAGAGCTAAATGATTGAAAGTTGAAAATATTCAAATAGGAACATGCTGAGAAAATGTTTCATTTGGAAAATTAGTTTAAGGTTCATGAGCAAGAAACTATGAATAACTTTTAGGTATGAATGATAAGGTAGTAAATAATCATTTAAGACTTGATATGGCATATCTTCTATGTAGATCTCGAGCAGCTAAGTTGCTACTTCAACTAAGAATTGGATCTGATTACGTGGTTTATATAATCTTATGTGATCAGGATAATTTCTCCCAAATGAAATTCTGATTGCTGTTTTCTTGCTTATGACTCCCTGTTGTCTTTATGATCAACCCAAAACTCAGGCTGACACACAAGACCCTTCGTGATTGCCCATCGTCGGCCTTATTTAAGCCTCACCTTTCACCTATCCTGCTTCGGTTTCCTCCTACTTTCCCCAGATTTTCTGTAGAGAACTACTGCATTCCCAGAAATGTGTTCTAATATTTCCTACCTCATTTTTATACCCCTAATGCTCTATCTAAAAAGCCCCTCCCTAACATTATGAGGCTTTAAAAATATAACTTGATAAATATTTAATGGCTCCTTTTAGCATTATACCGTATGTATTAAAGTAATAAACAATTGAAATATATATTCTCTACCCCAGGAAGCAATGAGTAAGAGTATAGAAATGATTTGTTCGAAAAGAGCAAAAAGAAAAAAAAAATAGAAATGATTTATTTATGTATTTACTCAACATATATTTATTGAGCACCTACTATTTGGCCGGCACTGTTCTTGGCCCTAGAGATTTACTTTTACTTTCCCATGGAACTTTTACTTTAGTGGGGATGACAGACAGATAATAAAGATAAATACAATGTAGCAGCCAGAGAGAAGTGCAAAGAATATAAATCAAAGCAAGGAAAGGGGAAAGAGAGATGTGAGGGTCAGGGAAAGTATTTCCGAGAAGGCGACTTCTGAGTATAGATCTTAAGAAAAGAGGGAGCAAACCGTGAGAATATTTGGAAGAAGAGGGTGCAGCGGGCTTGAGATATAGAGGGGCTTGATGTCCTTAAAAACAGGACGGAGCTTAGGGTGGCTGAACAAGGGGACTGGTGAAAAGGTCATGGTTAGGAGGTAGCGTTTCATTCTAAGTTAGAGACTGTTTAAGGAGAGCAGGACAGTGATACTTTTAAAAACCTGGCTGTTGTGTACAGACTTGGGCAGAGGGAAGAAAAGGACGGCAGCAGCAGAAAGACAAGTTAGGAGGCTGTCGTGATCGTCCAGAGATACTTGACGACTTGGACTAAGATGGAAGCAGTGAAGGTGCTGAGAACTGGTTGCATTTGAAATATGTTCTGAAAGTAGAGCCAAAAAACTAGCTGTCGGGTTAGATGTGGGGTATCAGAGAGCAATTAAGGATTCTCTAATAAATCAAGTATATTAATGGTAGGGCCATTTATTGAGATGGAGAATATTGAGTGGGGAGGAGCAGGGTTGGGAGGATATGGAATCAGGAAGTTGGTTTTGGACTTGTTAAATTTGAGATTCTTGTTAGATATTTGAAAGGAATTGTCACATAAGTAGTTGGATATATGAGCTGGGATGAAGGAAAGGTAGGGCCTAGAGATATAAATTTGAGAACCCTCAGGTATTGATGGCATTTAACCCATTACATTTAAGATCACCTTAGGAGGGAGTGTAGACAGAGATGAAAAGAGGTCCAAAGTGCCAGCACTGGGAAGCCTTCTGTCTTTAGAGTTCGGGAAGAAGAGAAACCCCCAGTAAAAGAGACCAAGAAGGCAGAGCCAGTGAGGTAAAAAGAAAACTAGCTTGGAGCCCAAGTGAAGAAAAGAGGAGGCGATCAGTTGCGTCAGCTCCTTCTGGGAGGTCCAGGTGAGGTCTGGGAATTGCCCACTGGGACTGGCATCGTGGAGGCCATTGCTGACCATGGTGTAGTGGAGAGGATAGAAGCCCGATTAAAATTAGTTTAAGAATGGAAGGGAGTTTTTGCCTTTGTTGTTGGTTTTGGTCTCAAAAAATCATTGCCAAGATTGATGTGTGGTAATCATTTCACACTATATACATATATCAAGTCATTGCGTTGTAAACCTAAAACTAATACAATGTTATATGTCAGTTATATTGCAAATTTTTTAAAAAGCCAAA
>NW_011888785.1:16893779-16899098 GCF_000151845.1 Pteropus vampyrus | reverse complement strand
GAAGGTGCTGAGAACTGGTTGCATTTGAAATATGTTCTGAAAGTAGAGCCAAAAAACTAGCTGTCGGGTTAGATGTGGGGTATCAGAGAGCAATTAAGGATTCTCTAATAAATCAAGTATATTAATGGTAGGGCCATTTATTGAGATGGAGAATATTGAGTGGGGAGGAGCAGGGTTGGGAGGATATGGAATCAGGAAGTTGGTTTTGGACTTGTTAAATTTGAGATTCTTGTTAGATATTTGAAAGGAATTGTCACATAAGTAGTTGGATATATGAGCTGGGATGAAGGAAAGGTAGGGCCTAGAGATATAAATTTGAGAACCCTCAGGTATTGATGGCATTTAACCCATTACATTTAAGATCACCTTAGGAGGGAGTGTAGACAGAGATGAAAAGAGGTCCAAAGTGCCAGCACTGGGAAGCCTTCTGTCTTTAGAGTTCGGGAAGAAGAGAAACCCCCAGTAAAAGAGACCAAGAAGGCAGAGCCAGTGAGGTAAAAAGAAAACTAGCTTGGAGCCCAAGTGAAGAAAAGAGGAGGCGATCAGTTGCGTCAGCTACTTCTGGGAGGTCCAGGTGAGGTCTGGGAATTGCCCACTGGGACTGGCATCGTGGAGGCCATTGCTGACCATGGTGTAGTGGAGAGGACAGAAGCCCGATTAAAATTAGTTTAAGAATGAAAGGGAGTTTTTGCCTTTGTTGTTGGTTTTGGTCTCAAAAAATCATTGCCAAGATTGATGTGTGGTAATCATTTCACACTATATACATATATCAAGTCATTGCGTTGTAAACCTAAAACTAATACAATGTTATATGTCAGTTATATTGCAAATTTTTTAAAAAGCCAAAAAAAAAAAAGGAGAAGCAGTGAGCCAATTGGGTTTAACTCTTCTTTGAGAAATTTTGTTATAAATACAGAATAATGAAGCTATAGCTGGGAGGGTTGAGAGATCAAGGGATTTTTAAAGTAGAAAACTTTAGGAATCATGACAGTGTCATTTCCCTTCCTTTTCTTTGTTAAGAAGACATGCCTTAGCTGAAGCGGTACTTAGCTCCAATATTTACAGTCCCTATAAACATGAGAAAATTGTCATTGAAAGAGGCTAAGCTTTTTATATTCTCTATGGTATTAAAATCTTTTTATAAAGTATGCGATTTCAGTGCATTTTCAACTCTTTTAACTTTTCAGATGTTAGATGGTGTCTCTGAACCGATATAAAGTTGAATTTTTCCGTGTGAGATTTTCTATAAACCAAAATGTAATTTCAGACCAAAAATTCTAGAGAGGACTTCTACGTTTGAAGCAAAATTGGTGGCGGTTATAGTCTTCTATTTTTTAGAATACCTAAATGGAGTTAAAAGAATCAAACATTTTTCCAATAAAGTGTTAGATGGACATGGCAATTGTTAAAAGATTTAAAAAATACTTAAAGCACTGGAAGAAAATTAGCTGATGCATGCTACTCTTGTTTGTCCTGAAAGGTAAGGTTAGTTTTAGTTATAATTAATTGTCCACACAAATATATGCTTACCTTACATTTTCAGTGATGGTGGGAATATCTTGGAGAAAAGGGGTCTTCTTCAGAGTCCTGTGGTGGTGGTATTTTCACCTGTGCTTATATACACTATTCTAACACTGATTATATTAATGTTTATTTTCTTGCTTTAATTTCATGCTAATTGTAATAATAGCACAATAATAAATTCTACTGGTAAATTACCTTGCCTACTCTTACAATATAATTTCTTAGTTGTACTACCTTATGCTGTTTGTAAATGAGAGAAAAAGCAAAATAGTGGTGGATTCTTCTTATTGAGAAGTAGACTCTACTTCTACATGGATATCATCATGGATTCACTAGATTTTAATAAGAAAGCCAATTATTTGTGTATGTTTTGAAAGCTGATGCCTTAGAATTTTATTCCTTTTTTCATCAGATAGAACTTTTTTATTTTATTTTATTTTATTTTTTTAGTGCAGTCTCAGAAGATAGAGTCTAGCTTCCTGACTGGCACAAATTCTCTTAAAATATCCCCCAATTTTTTTGAAAATGTGCGCCTGCCTGCCAGTTTGGGGCTGTTTATTTGAAAAGTAACTTGGTTGCTAAGGGCAAAATTGATTCTTGATGAATTTTTTTGTTTGTTTTTTTAATCTTCTGTGGTCCAAAATTTCAAGCGGCAGTCAGGTAAGAATACATTATGTGGCTGATTTTTCCGTTGGTAAATGTAAAGTTCACCTCTGCTGGCATTCACTACTTATGAAATTTCCCTTGTGTGTTCTGATGATGGTAAAGTCTCTTGTAATTCTAATCTGTTCAATAAACCTTACTTTGAAGTTTCATTATGGGTTCTCAGTTCTGACTTGACTCGTAAGCTGCAGCTTTGCAGTTGCAAGGGAGAAATATGATGGTGAGAAAAGCTTGCCTGTGTACTGTGGAGAGGAAGAGCGGGAGGGGGAGAGAGAAGGAGGGAGAGAGAGAGAGAGCTAAATTTTCTCATTAAAACTCAGAGAACTATAAATAGCTCCCTGTACTTTTAGCTAAAGGAAATATCAGGAAGAAAGGTTATAAGGTAGCACTTATAGCTGTTAAAAAAGTGGTTGAATTTCATGGAATGGTGCAAAAGCAAAGTATAACGGCAATAGAAATAGATACTGGAGAGGAATCAAATCATTAGGAACTGATGGACTGAAGGAGTGACAGAAAATGAGTCTGTATCAGCCCATGGCTGATACAGAAGAAAGTGCCCAGGCAGATGTGATGCCGGAGAACCAAGACCATTACCAGACCTCTGCAGAAGTGTGAGCCCCAGGATAAAGGGGTGTGTCTGTGGTGCCTAAAGGCTAAGTGCATCTTCAGCTCTAAATATACATTATGCTTATCACTGGGTTGTAAAAGCCTTTGATTTACTGAATTGTTCTAAGCAGTTTATACATCATTTAGTCTCACAGCAACCCTCTAAAATATATAAACATTATTATTATTAATCCCATAAATGAGGTATCTTGCTGATTGGGAACCCATGTTTGTTTGATTCTTGGACTCATGTTCTTCTCTTTCTAGCTGTTTTCCACCTGGACTTGTGTTGGTTGGTGCTTCAGTGTACCTGTTTATGTGGGTTCACCCATGATGTTGCTCCTTTTCTCCTTATCAAACTTATTTCAATGCTTAGAGTCCTGAGTTAAACAACCTTGATGGGTGTGAGAGGAAATATCTGAACCAAGGTGGATCTGCACCAGACTGTTGTTCTTGAAGTTAGGTGGTCCTGCCCGCGATGTAGTTACTGCATGCCTATAAAAGGAATTGGTTGTTATGGGGTCAGTCAGGAAGTATGAACTGATTTTTTTTTTTTTTTAAATTTTAAATATGAACTAAATCTTCTTTGAATGATTAGGAGAACCAATGACTATTGAGAGAATCTGGTGCTTCAGGGGAGGATTGATAAAACTAAGTTAATCAATTTGGCCTTTGTATTGTGATGAGTAAAACTCCATCTTCCCTAAATTAGAATCAGTATCCCCCAATACTGAGAGGAATGAAAGCTACAGATAGTCTCCAAGTTTCTCATCACTAGCTGTTGCAGCAATTTCCAAAGCTTAATTTTTCTTAAGGGTTATAGAAAAGGGATTTGGTTGTCTGTGTCCAGGGTGACCAGGAAAAACACATCTTTGAACCATATGGGAAGGCAGCGTACTTGGAGTCCCTGGAATCTATCCAAATAATCTTCCACCAGGGGGGAGAAAAGAACCATTGTTCACGAGGGTTCAAATCACGGAAGTTGTTCAACTCTTCTAGGCTGTACTCCTATGATATTACAAAGGTTCTTTTGTTGAACTATCAAATTACATCCAGATATAGATAACAATTCTTGTGCTAAGCGTGATCATTGCTGGTCTTTGGATGTATATTCCTGTCCCCTCTTCCTTCCCTGCAACATGTTACCTGTTGAATTTTTTGTTACTGGTGTTCAGAATTTGAGTACCTAAACTGAAAATCTGCCAATTTTGCTCGATCCATCATTCTGAGGCCTCCCTTATTCTGAACTCTCGTAGTATTTTCTTTTATGCCTGTGGCAATTATTTCTTGCATCATATTTATTTGGATAAGTATCTGTCAGAGTAGTAATTGTGTCTCATTCATTTTTATGCTTCCTATAGCACTTAATACAAAGGTTAATAAATGGTTGGCAAATGGATAGAACATAAAAAAATTCTTTAGTAATGAAATACATAAAATGTAGTTTACTTTATATCTTCTTAGCACTTTCTTTACATATTCCATAAGTCTGTAGTGTACTTTTGTGACTTTTTCCAGAATCCCCTTGCTATTACTCCTTTAATTTTTAATAACTCACTCTCGTTCGTCACCAGAAGCCTTTAAAGCTCAGGGTTAGCATAACAAGCTGATTTCCCTTCCATAATTCCTGTGACATTTCTTAGCTACTTAGTGGTGGTGATATTTACCAACACTTTTTAAATGGAATTTACAAGGCTAAGTCAGTTTATTTCCCTTTAGGTACCGTGTCTACAGTTTGAATACATGCTCCCACAGCAACTTGGATGCCTGGTGAAGTTAATTGGTCCAAGTAGGCAGGCTTCTTACAGGTACAGATAACTCATTACTAGGTACTACCCCATGACTTACAGCAGTTACACAATTTCCCCTGTCAAGTTTTAACAGTAAATAAAAGAATTTAATGTATATGATAATTTAGTATAAATTTATAGTATAAATGTTATTGTATATATAGTAGCTTTGTAAAAACCTTTGGTTGCTATTACACCCATCCTTTCCTACCATCATAAAAGTCAACATCAATCATAAATCTCCTCATTTATTAAGTCACTTAGCTCTAGCTCTGGCATTAGTGCTTCCCGGTAGCTGCATATTCTTTGTACATGTATTTCCATGTGTACAAGTGCTCTTGGTTACAAGGAACCGAAAATCAACCTGAAGTAGCTAAAGAAAAAAATGGTAATTATCAGGAGGGTAGTGTGGCAGAATAGAAACAAAGGCTTAGGAACCTCGCTTTGGAAAGTCAGGCAACCAGGCAGTGCTAGAGACCTTGGCGGCTGGGACCAGGGAGTCCATGTTGTCAGTGCTGTCTATTGTTCCTTGATAGTTTTAGGATTTCAGTCCAGCTTCTCTACAGGGCTGGAGCCACTGACACTGGTGGCTTCTAAGCTGATGCTTTCTCTGCTTTGCCACCATCAGGGATGGAGGAATGGGATGCGTTTTAGCTCTGGTTGGAAAAGTCCCAGAAACTCCTGGCCCAAGTTGGATTCCTTGTCTGGTCCTGGACAGGGTGCAGCCTCCCTAGAC
>NW_011888785.1:16878493-16893729 GCF_000151845.1 Pteropus vampyrus | reverse complement strand
GTTACCTGTTGAATTTTTTGTTACTGGTGTTCAGAATTTGAGTACCTAAACTGAAAATCTGCCAATTTTGCTCGATCCATCATTCTGAGGCCTCCCTTATTCTGAACTCTCGTAGTATTTTCTTTTATGCCTGTGGCAATTATTTCTTGCATCATATTTATTTGGATAAGTATCTGTCAGAGTAGTAATTGTGTCTCATTCATTTTTATGCTTCCTATAGCACTTAATACAAAGGTTAATAAATGGTTGGCAAATGGATAGAACATAAAAAAATTCTTTAGTAATGAAATACATAAAATGTAGTTTACTTTATATCTTCTTAGCACTTTCTTTACATATTCCATAAGTCTGTAGTGTACTTTTGTGACTTTTTCCAGAATCCCCTTGCTATTACTCCTTTAATTTTTAATAACTCACTCTCGTTCGTCACCAGAAGCCTTTAAAGCTCAGGGTTAGCATAACAAGCTGATTTCCCTTCCATAATTCCTGTGACATTTCTTAGCTACTTAGTGGTGGTGATATTTACCAACACTTTTTAAATGGAATTTACAAGGCTAAGTCAGTTTATTTCCCTTTAGGTACCGTGTCTACAGTTTGAATACATGCTCCCACAGCAACTTGGATGCCTGGTGAAGTTAATTGGTCCAAGTAGGCAGGCTTCTTACAGGTACAGATAACTCATTACTAGGTACTACCCCATGACTTACAGCAGTTACACAATTTCCCCTGTCAAGTTTTAACAGTAAATAAAAGAATTTAATGTATATGATAATTTAGTATAAATTTATAGTATAAATGTTATTGTATATATAGTAGCTTTGTAAAAACCTTTGGTTGCTATTACACCCATCCTTTCCTACCATCATAAAAGTCAACATCAATCATAAATCTCCTCATTTATTAAGTCACTTAGCTCTAGCTCTGGCATTAGTGCTTCCCGGTAGCTGCATATTCTTTGTACATGTATTTCCATGTGTAAAAGTGCTCTTGGTTACAAGGAACCGAAAATCAACCTGAAGTAGCTAAAGAAAAAAATGGTAATTATCAGGAGGGTAGTGTGGCAGAATAGAAACAAAGGCTTAGGAACCTCGCTTTGGAAAGTCAGGCAACCAGGCAGTGCTAGAGACCTTGGCGGCTGGGACCAGGGAGTCCATGTTGTCAGTGCTGTCTATTGTTCCTTGATAGTTTTAGGATTTCAGTCCAGCTTCTCTACAGGGCTGGAGCCACTGACACTGGTGGCTTCTAAGCTGATGCTTTCTCTGCTTTGCCACCATCAGGGATGGAGGAATGGGATGCGTTTTAGCTCTGGTTGGAAAAGTCCCAGAAACTCCTGGCCCAAGTTGGATTCCTTGTCTGGTCCTGGACAGGGTGCAGCCTCCCTAGACTTCAGCCTCCCTAGACTATCTTATTTTTTTTTTCTGACAAAATTATACTGTATTTATTTTTATAATTTACTTTTTTTAGTTAAAGAAATCACTTAAATTCTCCTCCCTTCCCACTCCCCCTTCCCCCCTACCCCCTACTCTCTGGTAACCACTAAGACCTATCTTATTTTAATAACCATTCAAGAAAAACATTCCTCAAGAAGTGGCAGAAAGGATTCAACCAGTGTTTGAGTGCTGCTGTTGTCACTGTTTTACTGGATACAAAAGGAGTATAGGAGTACATTAAAACACTTCAAATTTTTTAACATCCCTGTTAATGCGTTTTTTTGCGACGAACCTCATTCTCTGTTTCACCAGTGAGACTGGACTGGTGTTATGACCATCTGATAATTCTTCCTTAGACAGATGATTACTTGGGTTTGCTTTCTGTTCTTTGAAAGTGATGTGCATGTGGTTTTATGATCTACATTATACCAGTATTAGCTTGAAAAGGCAAATACTAAAACGTGGCCACTGGAAAGTTAATTAAATTACACAGGAGCGCATCTTTCAATTTCAGTTGTGAGTTGGTTATCTTTTCATTATTATGAGTGTTTATTGTTGAATATACAAGCATTGTTATTTATTCTTTCCCATGGCTCTGCTTCCTGTTTTATTTACGTCTTAGACGTATAAGACAAAGGAAACAAATTGTTTCATGAATGCTTTTTATTTTACTATTTTAAAGTACTAGACCAGTGACAGGGAATTTCTAAATTTAAAAATGTCAAATGTAATCTGAAATTATTTCTTGTATGTCTGTTTGGCAGGAAAGTTTCTTCCTTTTGGGATTTTCCTGGTTTTCTAACTAAGTGAAATTTTAGAAAGCTGGGATAAAGTTCCTAAGAGCAATAAAGCTGACTTATAACCCCAGACTAGAAAATCCTTTCTCTTCTTTTCATAGTTAACTCAAAAACTTAGGTAACTTTTTAAAAAGGAGGCTTAGCTTCTTAAGAAGCTTTTTGATAGTCATGGATTTGTCAGCTCTCTCCTTACTGGCACCCTGACATCAGGAAGAGAGAAAATCCTCACATCTTTTCTCAATGCCTTTTGCCTTTCTTCTCGTTGCTACCTGAGGATTTCGTGTCTGCTACTGAAGTCTTAATTTAATTCACATTTCTCAGATCATGTTAGTGCTACCCATTTGGAACTCTGATACTGTTCTTTTGTGAATGTGGTCATAATAAAATCGCTTTTACATCTGGGCCTTCTGCTTCGTTTCACACATTTGGGCCGTGGCATCACATCAAAAATCCAGTTGTGTTTTTGCTGGAGCGTGAATAGGTAAAACTGTCCTGGGCCACATAAATGCCCATGCTTTTTACATAACACCTGAATAAATAATAAATACATACATGTGTATTTATATGTTTGTAGAAACCATATAATACATGTTTTAATGCAAATACAAGTCTTATGTGTCAAGGATTAGAAATTTAACTGAGGAGAAGCAAAGCTTGAGCTGCAGACAGATTGTTACCTGGGGTCATTGATGGCGCAAAACCAGGAAATACAATTTCCAGGGAGAGAAACATTGTTTCCTAAAAAGGAGTAGGCTGAAACCTTGGGTAGAAGCATCAGATTTCAGGTTTTTGAAATACAGGCAAAAATAAGGCCTGCCTTTTTATTTTTGTGATCTATATCTACTTGTTTTAGTTATTGGAGTCATGACTCTCAACCTTCCATGCCTCTTTTTAACAAACATAATCTAAGGTTCCCCTGTTATAACTTTATCTTTGGACTTTTAATTTCCAACCTTAGATGAAGTTCATAACTGAACTTTTTCCCTGGACATAATTTTTGCAGTTCATAGTGACCAGCACAGGATTTATCTCTGGCCAAGAAACAAATATAGAACATCTATTGTATGCAAGCCTCAGCATCAGCATCATAGGGAAGGGAAAGATGAAGATATGGCCTGTGTGGGTGAGTTTGTTAGGATTGTTTTGTTTATATTAGTGTTCTGGATTTTGAATGGTCTGCTCTCAGTTGTATTTTCCCCATAAACCTTCTTTTTAGGGTGCAATTTAACAGAATGCAACTTTTTTTTCAGGAACAAATTTATTGGGTTGTGATACAATTTTGTGTATTTACTGATGAAATTCGTTCACTTTTTCCCCCTCCAGAATTCAGAAAACACTCAGTTGAGTAATATTAACAAGAAAATCCTAAAGTTTCCATGAAATGCCATGGATGACATATGGATATTTTTGGTATTGTGGTTAAGTAGTGGCTTTTAATATTCAAAAATGCAAACCCTCCAGAATTTCAGTGTTTTGAGAAAGTATTTTAAGTAGCTAACATTTCTTTGAAGATATAGGAATGTAAGTAATGACTGGCATCAGTGGAGAAGAATTAAGTCGTAAAGTTTTTAGGGTTTAGGTTAACTAAAACATCATGGACATTTTAAAATCAATCATGTTATGAATCTTTTACCATAAAGTTTACAATAGAAAGAAATTGCTGAGGTTACATGGTATTATGATAATTTGAAATTCAAACTCTTTTGGCAAAATTTTCATCTTCTCTGTCAATTTTCAGAATAAAATATTTTTCCTCAAAAGCTTAAAATTTAATGAAATTAATTCATAAAGTTAGATGACTTATATTAGATTTATATGCATAAGGTAGTATTTTCTCTTACCCCTTTCCTCATTTTAAAAAACTTAATGTTTTGTTTTTTTCTTTTTCAGTTAAAAAAACCCTGATCTTTCTCTATCCCTTTTTTCAGTTACTGCTTTTTTCCAGGTACTTTTTTTTTTCCCCTTCGCTCCATCTGTCTATAATATCCTACTTATATAAGTGAAGGTCAGACATCTGGCAGCCTCGTATATCTGTGATGGCTCCAGGTGGGTTGATACGAAATAAAAATTTCTGCACAGATGAGAACTACAAAGCCTGTAGAATACAGACTGTGGTCAATGGGTGCCTAGGTTAATATTTCTCCACTCTAGGGAAAGTTCCTAGTTCTGCTTTGAACCCACCTATTAACTCAGACCTCTATTCAAACAGTTTTCTAATAAGCCTGTTTATCTAGTTGCCTAGTACAGGGTTGGTTGAGGAAGCTTGTGGCAAGACTGAGAAGAGTGTGGTGATGGTAGAAGGAAGTGACCCATTTAGAGCCATAAGAAGGAAAGCCTGATGGCAAAAAGAGAATGAACCCAAAAAATGCAGCAGAGAAATGCATAGATGTCAGTTATTGAGAGCAGGACCCAAAGACCCTGTGTACTCTCCATTAAACCCTAATGACTGTTAGTAATGTTCGTAATTGGCCTCATCATCAATTGAAGATCAGATTGTGTTTATTATGTTCCATTTTAAAAGTCAGGGAAGTCCTTAATACTCTTTAGAATTTTTAAAAATTGCATATAAAGGCAGGCACTTCAAGAGATCGGTTTTCGTTTTTCTGCAAAACTAACCTAAGCAGATGTCAGATTCCAGCATTTTTGTCAGTTTTCTTTCCTATCTTTTCCTTTTTATCCACTGAGATGCTATTTTCACAAAAGACTTATTGTCTCTTTTCTTTGAAGACAGACCCTTTATTTAACTTCTAATATTTGTTCTTTTATGATGTGCTTTCAGATAGATACATCTCATTGTCCCCTAATAAAGACATTCTTAATAGCAGTAGACTACGAATCCTGTGTGACATGAACATAATGGTTAATTTCCTGCAGCTTTGCCCTCTAGCCTCTATCTTTACTTCTGCTCTACGGCCAAACTTCTTGCATAGTTGTATACATTTGTTGACGCTATTCCCCGCGCCCCCACACACATTTCTCAAGCTCCCGGGCCATTTCCACTCTACAGGAGTTCAAAGAATTTGTTTGAATTACTGTCCTCAGCAGCTCCTCCTAATATTTATTTATTCAACAAACGCTGAGTGCTGTTCTAGGGGCTGGGGAAACATAGGAGAACAAATGAGTAGAAGTCCATGCTTTTGAACAGTGTACATTCTAGTGGGGGAGGAAGGCAAACAAATAAATTAGATAGTGAAACAAAAGCAGCACAGCGTGACAGGAGGGACAGGATCAACAACAGATAAGGGAGCCCAGGGAGGACTCTCAGGTGGAGATTCCTGAGATCCAACTGAGTGATGAGAAGGAATCGGCTGGGGAAGAACATTCTAGGTGGACGGAGGAGCAAAGACATAGATTCTTGAGTCAGGAATCTGCTTTGTGGAAAAGAAAAATTGTCCATCATGGCCAAGCCTCACTTGGTGACTGCTATGGGTGTCTTGCTCAGATTCACTTGATCAGTAGGAGCCCAGGCTCAATGGCAGCCCTTCCTCTCCAGGCCTCAAGCAATGGATTGCCAGATGTTCGCAAGGCCGGCCCTCTTGCTTCAGTGGGACTAATGTTGGGTGCAGTTGTTTCACCTGAGGCCACGCTTTTCTTTGGCTTTCCCCCATCCTCCTGTCCCACTTCTTAACTCCTTTTCTCTGAGAGCATGTCCTCAATAAATGAGGTGAACAAGGATCCTGCCTCAGCATTATTTCTAGGAAACCCTGACTTTGGACACATAAGTGAACTTTTGACCTTTTTTTCTGGGCTGTAGACCCTTATATAGTACCTACTCAACATGTCCCCCCTGGATGTTCCAAGATACCTAAAACTCAACATGTAACAATAAAATCGAATTCATGATCATTTTCCCTACTCCTCAAGCTTTTGTTTTTCCTGTATTCACTCCTGTGGTTTATGACCCCACTTTTCACCTAATTACACTAAGAATTCAGTTATGCTTGGATTTTCCCTTTCCATTAGATCTCGTGTCAAGTCCTACTCAACAGGGAACTCATGCTGAGTATCTCTAACCTCCTTTGGCGTTCCTTCTCCACTTTCATTGCTTTTGTTCAGGGCCTTGACTGAACTATTTTCTTAGTACCTCAGGTGGCCTCCTCACCCCGTCCAATCCATTTTGACGCCTTTACCTCATTATAAAATGAAAAATCCCATCCAGGCACTCTTCTGCTTATAGTCTTTTCGTGCCTTCCTATTGGATTAAATGGCAACTTCCTGTAGGGTAAAGTACCTAATTTCTTAGCATAGCTTACAGTACCTGTTATGCTCTGACGTTGGGCCACCTTTCCTTCAGCCTTCATTCACAGCTGCCACCAATGTGTGCTCCGTGGTTCCCTCAGATGGTTTCGAGTTTCAGGCTCTGATCCTTCAGTCTTGTCCTGCTGTTCTTCAAATGCCCACCCTGTCCTGGACAGGGCCCGGAAGCCTCAGCTTTGTGCTGCTTCTTCAGGGAAGTCTTCTGTGAGCCACCAGGGAACATTATTGGCACCCAACAAAGTGCTCTCAAAACACTCATTTTAGTGTATTGTAATCACTTTATTTTTAGCCACTCATTGGGTTCCTGGAATGCAGAGAACATGGCTGTTCACATTGCCGGGCACATCCATATATGCTTATTGAATGAATAAAATGAAAGAATAAAGGAGACTCTTCATTGTGTTAAGTTTTTTGGTTTTTATACAGAATAGCTTAGTGAACATAGTGTATATATCCTTATCCACCAACTCTATAAAAAAGATATAGGAACTACTTAGATGAAGTGACTAAACATAACACTTCTAACATGTATTTTCCTTAGGGAACATTGAATGACAGGGGAGGGGACATTATTTAAGGCCTAAATGTGGAGTTGGGAAATTCATTAATTTGTTAAATATTCATTTAATATATCAATAAATGCCTAGCATTGTGTTATGTGCTCTGGGGGAATAAAAAAGATGCAGCTGACACTGTTCAGGCCTTAAAATGGGGGAAAATGCCAATAATGCAAGAGAGTTTTATGAAGCAGCATGTGATTAAATTCTAAAAGATTCAAATAAGAAGTGCTGTTGGTTCTCAAAAACGAGAGTCTTTGTGGGCTGGAGGGTTGAGCAACTATAAAAACTCAGATTCTTGAAAGACTCGTTGAAATGAAGTTTGTTACGCAGAAATGATGTTCATATAACAATAGTTTTCAGATATTAAGGAGGTAGCTCTCTTGGTTTCGATGAAAAAAGGAAGTACATAATATTAGTATTTGAAGAACTTTTTGTAATATTTTCGAATGAGCTTTTATGTTGCAGAAAAAGTTCAGTATCTTCACAGTGTCATTCAAAAGGACGAAAGTAAAGATGGTTTGCACATGGGGGTGGGAGAGGTGATTCTTTTAAACCAATTAGGATGTGAAGGGAAAATGCTTTTCCCTGAGCTTTCTGGTGATACGTGTGTATCCGGTTCCGGGAGCTGTGGTAATACTGGCTGTCGTCATTGACACAATTGTTACCTCCTCTTGTACTTTAATTTTTTAATTAAGCGAATATCTATGAGGCCGGATTTCATGGCTGACTTTCTTTTCATTTCCTGCCTAATGTATTTCTCAGTTATTTCTTTGTGTCTTTTTTTAGCATTTTATTTTATTTTATTATTAGTTTACTGTATACATTGGTTAGACATTTATACAGTTTATGAAATGATCTCCCCGTTTACTCTCTCCCCCTCTGGCTCTACACATAGCCATCACATTACCGCTGACTACCTTCCCTGTGCCATGTTCCCCACTTTGTGTCTTAGTCTAATTCATGCCCTTGTGTGGTTCTGTTTTCTGAGGATAGGAAATAACTTTAAACAGGGATGAATTGTAGACCAACCACTCTCCTGTAGGGGTCGCTATGAGAGTAGCAGTTTGGTATCCTTCCTTGCCACCCAGCACCCTGTGGTATGACTTGACATAATTAGCCTCAGGTTTCTGAGATCTGGTTTGTGTTGGTATTTTACTTTTGAAAGTGGTATAAGCTCTAACCCCACCAAGAATTCTGCAGGCTCATAACTATGTATTTTATCACTTTAGTCCCAAAACAGTACACCTGTGTATATTTTTACCTCACGTATTTGATGCATTATTATTTTAGAGTTCTCATTATGCTCCATTTGCGTATGAAGATTTATCCACATAGACACATTAAACCATTTCAGCTGCTTTTTGCAGCATGAATGATGGTAGCCTAAACTTGGCCTTCTGTAGGACCTCAGATTATTGTTTAATGGGGTTGTCACTCAAGACACTTACTGGTATTCTCCAGTGCTTTTAAAAAAATTGAATTGAGCATGATGAGGTGCATCCTCTTGATTAAATGTTTTTCCTCCCATGCAATCACCATTAGCTGTTTGGCTCCAATTCTGTATTCTTTTGAAGCAGCCCTGCATTGCAAATCAATATCTTTCTGAAGAGACAGTGTGTTGTGAATTGCCTGGACAGCATATGCACAGTTACTTTGGCTGCAATGCTGCTGCAGAGCCCAGTTACTCTGCCTTCCTGGGAACTCCACAGGCAAGTCCATCGTGTTTGGAGAAAAAAAAAAATTAGATTTTTTGGGGAAAAAATTGAACTGTTAAAGCTATTGATACTGAATGTTAGCATGTCCTTTGTGTTCTGAATCATTTTTGCTCTTATTTCTCTGAGGTTAGCTTCTCTGGGGTGATTTCTGGGTTGTTGCTTTTTTTTTTTTCCTGCTTCTGCTTCCCCCTTTCTTGGTTGTAGTACGGCCGTACCATTTCAGCTTGCTAGTGCAGAAAGATGTGAATTCAGTTGCTGGATGAGCCTGGCCTGGTGCAAACACATTGCTAGAGACATGTTAAAGAGTTCCAGGTGAATCAAGCCTGAGAGAGACAACAGCAAAACGGTAAGACGGAGCATGCTTAAAATTAGAGCAAGGGTTTTAATTTGGAGCATCTCGGCAAGTCTGAATTCTGACTCACTCATTTACAACTTAAAAAGGATTCATTTTATGCATGTCATTTCACTCATCCTCTTCCATTTAACTGCCAGAAAACGTCACAAATTGATCAAGGGGGTATTCAAATTAGGGATCCGACAGGAGGTCACTCATGGGAGAGTCTCCTGAGGCTCCCGAGGCTACTGCTTGTAGTTTGTAAACACCAGTAGCAATGGCAAAATGAGGAAAAGGTCTGGCGGCTGTGCTGCTTTGCCATAGCTGAGTCTTATTTCTTCTGAAACTCATCTTATTTGTTACAGCTGAGAGAGATCTTACAGATTGTTTTGACTAGCTAGGCTTGGCTGCATGCCCTCTGAGTCAAGCCAGTGAAGGACGGGAGACCACTTTTTTTCATTTGGGTAAACTGATGTTCATGCATTAACTGGGTTGGATCTGAGTGGAATAAAAATCTCTGATGTGTTAGGGATCTGGGGCTTCCTTCCTGCTCATCCAACCCCTTCCCCTTCTGGAGCGCAGAAACGCACCTGCTTTAAGTGTGTGCTGCCTGGCAGAGGTCAGTGTGCTGGTATTTTGCATCGTTACACCTGTAGTGGTTGTGCTTTCATGTATGGAAGTGATGATCCTTCGTGCAGTTCTGCTTGAAGTGCTGGCTCTAACAGTGGACCGTTAGCATTTTGGATGCAAATGGAGAACCCCTGCATGCACGAAGGACGTGGGCAGCAGAAAGGCTACTCCAAAATGATGCTTACCTGCTTTTGAAGAAGATAACAATCGCGGGACAGAAATGTAAACCTTAATATTTACAGAAGTTGAATTCCTATTTCCTTCGTTAATTGGCACACAGTATTGGGTGTGGGGGTGGTTGTAGTTGAAGGACATGTTTTAATGTTGTCCAGAGTGAGGCTACTACATTGCATGGTCCTAGTGAATTTATAAGGATCTATTACATAAGTGCTGAATATTAAGGATGTCAGCATTTGGGTTTTGCTTTAAAAATATTCTACTTATGTATACTTTAACTCAGTAATTCACATAAAATGTAGATGATGTAGGTAGTAAGTATTAGTTGAGAACATCACCAGTAACTTGCAGTAGCCTATCAGCAATAAGCCAGTTGTGTATAATTTTGTGATATAGGTATTTTTAAGAAAGAACACCTGCTTACTTGATAGATTGAGAGAAACAGTTAATAATATGTTGGGGTTCATTAGAATTTGGGGGGGCAGGAGCCTTAAATATGCTTCTGTATTCACTCAACTATCTGTTGTAAAGGTTGCCATTGATTTTTGGGAATGAACATTTGAATTTCCTTCCAAAAAGAGTTCAAATTTTTTCTATTTTGACATTTTTTATTATGTTCTAAAAAGTCAAGATGGACTATAAGCTATTCCTTACCATACATCATTTTTTAAAAGACTTTTTTTATTCAGAAGATAATGTGCCCTGTGTTTACTATTTTTTTTTTTCTGAGAGTAATGTGTTCTAGCTATTTATATTTTTACCTTCACTCTGTGTAAGCTGTGAGGTTTATTTTTATTTTTTTTTGCCCTATGACAGAGGACTTGTACATTTGAAAAAGTAATTTTTAAAAAGGGGAATAAATAGAGCAGCAATATGACATTGATTTTACAATCACACATGTTTTTATTCTTCATTCTACAAACATTTATTAGCCATCTACTATGTGTAAGAAGTGGTAGGACATGCTGTGAGGAAGTACGGATGAGATAGATATATTCTCTTCCCTGAACTGAAGTAGCTCAGATCTGGTAGCAGTGGTATTTTTTTCTGGAATATGCTCCATTATACTTTCTCATGAATAAGTAAATTTAAAGCTTTTTGAATATTATGTTTCTTATTTAGGAGAATCCTTCATCTGTTTTCTTTTTTACTATTTATTTGTTAAGCAAACATTTATGAAGAGTCTCCTGTGTGATAGTTTAACTACTGTGTATCAGTAAGTAAAATAGAGTGGGTTCCTGTCCTCAGGGAACTTACAGTGTACTTCTTTTTAAAATATTTCAAGGAGAAATTTTGGGGCACTTTTTTTTTTTTTCATTTTGGGCACTTGTGAAACAGATACTATATGTTTTGATTTTTTTTTTCATTTTTAAAATTGTATAAAATATACATAACAAAATTTACCATTTTAACTACTAATAAGTGTACAATTCATTGACAATAAATGTATCACAATGTTTTGCCATCACCATTATCCGTTTCTAGAACTTTTTTATCATCCCAAACAGAAACTCTGCCCATTAAATAATAACTCCTCTTTCTCCTCCCATTACCAACTCCTGGTAATCTCTAGTCTGCTTTCTGTGTCTATGAATTTGCCTATTCAAGGTACCTCATATCATATCAACTGGAATCATACAATATTTGTCCTTTTGTGTTTGGTTTATTTCACTTAACATGTTTTTAGGGTTTATTCATGTTGTAGCACGTGTCAGAATTTCATTCCTTTTTAACGTATGCTTTGATTATTATATGGAAAAGACAGCAATTTTCTTTCCTTATATGATTTCACTAAATCAAGTTCCCACATGGACACCATAACTGATAATTTAGAGGTACTAAAAACACTAAATATCCCAAAAAGGTCAAAGGGATGAGGAAAAAGATATGTGAATTTTCTGACTCCTACTTGACATCCATAATTATATGCTGGTTAAAACTCCATCATGGAAAAAAAGAGTCAAGAGTGTAGCAGTGACATCGTATGACTAAATGAATACATAGTGTGGGGAGGTAAAATATTAGAATTAACTCTCTACTGCCTCCCCTCACCCATTTATATAGCCAGAGGGCTCAGAAATGGGGGGCATGAAATGAGAATCCCTATGCACAACAAGGGAGGGGCTTTGTTGAGATCTCACAAAGCAAAAGCCTATTCCAACCTACAAAATTCCCAGAGCGGCAGCAGGAAGTGGAATACCCATTGTTCACAAAACAGAAGAATCGAGCCACATAAAGTGGCTCACATTGCATGGCCAATTAGTTTTCTTCATCAAGACACTATTCCCTTAAAGCTCTTATTCTAGGAAAAAAAAAAGTCTGCTCCTGTAAATAGGGACTTTCCCCCACTTCTCATAGAATTTACAGGTTTAAATATAGACTTTCTTCTTATTAGGTTTTGTCGTGGGTCCTACATGAGAAGGGGAAACGAGTGTGTGTTTTCAAAGGGCCTGTCACCCTGGAGAGGTGTGTGATATAACCGGGCAAGGGGGACTGACTAATATGAACAAACTGCAGAAATTCAAAAACATCTACCATGTCAGAAGCACTAATAACCAATGAACGGCTCTGGCTGAACTCAGATTCACAGATGTTTGAAATCAGCAACATGGTCCAAGATGCTTTCTACCTGTACACATATGCTTAGCGTTTGAGGTTTTTGGTTTTTCCTTTTTTTTTTTTTTTTTAACCCCTTAACTACTTTGCTTTTCAGGCCTCTCTTTTTATATGAGGCAGAATCAGATTAGTCAAGAGTAGGTTAAATTAGGTGGCGGAAGTTGGCAGAAGGAGGGGAGGGCAGTTATTTTGCTCAGCTTTAAAAGTGCTTTTTTTCCTTTGTATCAGGAGAAGAGAATGACGTGTTGCAGATCAGGTCTGTCCTTTATTTCTCTTGGGATAGAATTCCCAGGGGATGTGTGGGGAAGACAACCTGTGTCCAAGAGCTTGGGCTCTGGAGTCAAGATCTTGGAATAAATCCCATTTCCTCTGTTTGCTTTCTGTGTGGCCTTGGACATGTTACTTGTGTGCCTCAATTTTATTATCTGTAAAATTGGGATAATATTAGTACTTCGTGGAGTCGTTGTAGAGATTAATTGAGAAAATACTTACAAAGCATTTTTCATAGTAACTGTTATGTAATAATATCCATCACTGTGATTATCATCGTTATATAGATATCTTTCATTTCCACAGTTTGCATCATATATTGCCCAAGATCCTTCTCCAGTTTGCTTGATAATGGTGCATATACGACAGTTTCTCTATGTTACTGGGTTTGAGTGGATAAGAGGACGATGTGAAAGAATGCTCCCGTATTCTATTTATCATTGGCAGGTTTTGGAAGGATATATGTTCTATAGACTTCTTCTTCTGCCCAGTTGATAAAAGTTTGCCCCAGTGGCTTATTCCTCAGCTAAATGAGATCTTGTTAAAAATAAAAAGATGACAATGAAATGCCCCTGGAAGCACTGGGGGTTGTTTTCAGGTGGCAGACAAGCAGCAGGGTATGTGTATCCCACTGCTCTTCTCTATTCACCTTGGGTATCTCAGTTAGGATTCACTATTGACTTGTCTCAGTCACAGGAAAGGTTTACAGAGCCAGTCCTCATGAAATCAGTTAGGACTATTATTAATGGACTGCTGTCAAATCTATTATTGCTGAAATTCCAGCTCTTTACAATAGATGGACCAATTGTTAAAGCCGCATTGAAAGCTGTATTCTATTTTCTCCCGAAAGGTTCATTGTTCCCTGTGTTTCTCTTTATAAGCTCTGTGTGGTTAGTGACCCATATATGATTCCCTGAAAAATTTAATAGCTTCAAAAGTCAGTCCTATGTTGAGCGATGTCCTATATTTTTCTGAATTCTTTGGTGGGGTTTGCATCTAGATTTATTTTATTAGATTAAAAACATTAAACTTTTAAACTTCGTAACAACACTCTTGATATTAATCACTAAGTTATTATCCAAGTATTAATAATCCATTTAAATTTTATTAAAAAGGTGGTTATGTAGGTGAGGAGATGTGTTATATTTATTTATATAGCCATCTGTTTCAGAGTAGGAAGATAGTACACAATTTTATTTCTCTTTCAGGGAAGGAATTTAAAAATATTTATAATATTTATTTTTAAATGCTGTTCATATGGTTACCAAGGGAAAGAAATTCAAGTCCTAATGGATCAGTCAGTACCTCCAGTAGTGCCTTTTCAGTTTCTATTTTTAATGTTGTTATGCTTTCTGGATGCTTTATCTTACATGAGAGACAGGTTAGCGAGCTACAGATATTTGAAAGGTATACACACGAAGGAAGAACTAGCCTGGTTTAGTACAAAGAAGCTATGGGTGGTGCAGTGAAACTCAGAAGAGAAACAAAATTCAGAAGGTACCTGAGAGTGTCGTTTGCACAGCCTTTGAGACAAATGACAGCTTCTCCGGTCCTCATGATGTTAAAAAAAAAAAAAAAAAGGAAAAACCAAAAACCTCAAACGCTAAGCATATGTGTACAGGTAGAAAGCATCTTGGACCATGTTGCTGATTTCAAACATCTGTGAATCTGAGTTCAGCCAGAGCCGTTCATTGGTTATTAGTGCTTCTGACATGGTAGATGTTTTTGAATTTCTGCAGTTTGTTCATATTAGTCAGTCCCCCTTGCCCGGTTATATCACACACCTCTCCAGGGTGACAGGCCCTTTGAAAACACACACTCGTTTCCCCTTCTCATGTAGGACCCACGACAAAACCTAATAAGAAGAAAGTCTATATTTAAACCTGTAAATTCTATGAGAAGTGGGGGAAAGTCCCTATTTACAGGAGCAGACTTTTTTTTTTCTAGAATAAGAGCTTTAAGGGAATAGTGTCTTGATGAAGAAAACTAATTGGCCATGCAATGTGAGCCACTTTATGTGGCTCGATTCTTCTGTTTTGTGAACAATGGGTATTCCACTTCCTGCTGCCGCTCTGGGAATTTTGTAGGTTGGAATAGGCTTTTGCTTTGTGAGATCTCAACAAAGCCCCTCCCTTGTTGTGCATAGGGATTCTCATTTCATGCCCCCCATTTCTGAGCCCTCTGGCTATATAAATGGGTGAGGGGAGGCAGTAGAGAGTTAATTCTAATATTTTACCTCCCCACACTATGTATTCATTTAGTCATACGATGTCACTGCTACACTCTTGACTCTTTTTTTCCATGATGGAGTTTTAACCAGCATATAATTATGGATGTCAAGTAGGAGTCAGAAAATTCACATATCTTTTTCCTCATCCCTTTGACCTTTTTGGGATATTTAGTGCATTTTTAGTGGAAACAGTGGCCCAGATTTCCACAGAATTGCCATG
>NW_011888785.1:16870844-16878443 GCF_000151845.1 Pteropus vampyrus | reverse complement strand
TGTACTGAGGGGACGATCTATGGATATATTACATTTGGATTCTTTACATGGCCTAGCAATTGAGCATGGTAATTGGGCTACTTAGATTTTCACATCAGTGTTTTGCTGATAGAGAGCAATAATCAGCTGAAATATTCAGTGGAAGGCTGGACTGTGGCTTTTGTTATTATTAATATTTGAATTGTACCCACTCTGCTTGCAGTCCGTTAGTCTTTGTAACTTTATTAGTCAAGATCGATTATCTTGAGATCCTCTTATAGAATCAGACTCTTAGAAGTGGCAGGTATTTCAGCAATTGTATTATCTCATTGGCTCATCGTCATTCATTTCAGGCAATGGGAGAGTGAGACTCTACTCAGTCTCCTGATGTCCACTGCAAGTCTTTCACTCCTCACTGCTGTTCTCAGTGAACACTCAATCCAAAAACCCCAGGGGTCCTCCTGGTTAGAGGGTATAAGCTTGATGCCATATTAGGCAGTTTTCTACTGGATAAGGTAAGCCTGGCTTCATCATATAGCATTGCCTTTCTCAAATTTCTTCCTGATATTGCTTCTCTTAATCCCAGATGCTTTTTCTGATAGCCAGGTTAAGGCTCCCAGAGTTGTCCATTTACCTGCCAGTAACTGATTTGATGATTCTTAGACTGGATCAGTCAGTAGTTTACATCCATGTCTTTAACATTACTATTCAGGAAACAAAAATATTTATGGTGGAGGAAGGTTCAACATGGCAATCAATGTCCAATGCCTGAGTCATCCCTTCTTACCCATCAGCCTGTCCTATTTAATGAATCTTATGCTTTCTGCCCCCTTAACTACTTTGCTTTTCAGGCCTCTCTTTTTATATGAGGCAGAATCAGATTAGTCAAGAGTAGGTTAAATTAGGTGGCGGAAGTTGGCAGAAGGAGGGGAGGGCAGTTATTTTGCTCAGCTTTAAAAGTGCTTTTTTCCTTTGTATCAGGAGAAGAGAATGACGTGTTGCAGATCAGGTCTGTCCTTTATTTCTCTTGGGATAGAATTCCCAGGGGATGTGTGGGGAAGACAACCTGTGTCCAAGAGCTTGGGCTCTGGAGTCAAGATCTTGGAATAAATCCCATTTCCTCTGTTTGCTCTCTGTGTGGCCTTGGACATGTTACTTGTGTGCCTCAATTTTATTATCTGTAAAATTGGGATAATATTAGTACTTCGTGGAGTCGTTGTAGAGATTAATTGAGAAAATACTTACAAAGCATTTTTCATAGTAACTGTTATGTAATAATATCCATCACTGTGATTATCATCGTTATATAGATATCTTTCATTTCCACAGTTTGCATCATATATTGCCCAAGATCCTTCTCCAGTTTGCTTGATAATGGTGCATATACGACAGTTTCTCTATGTTACTGGGTTTGAGTGGATAAGAGGACGATGTGAAAGAATGCTCCCGTATTCTATTTATCATTGGCAGGTTTTGGAAGGATATATGTTCTATAGACTTCTTCTTCTGCCCAGTTGATAAAAGTTTGCCCCAGTGGCTTATTCCTCAGCTAAATGAGATCTTGTTAAAAATAAAAAGATGACAATGAAATGCCCCTGGAAGCACTGGGGGTTGTTTTCAGGTGGCAGACAAGCAGCAGGGTATGTGTATCCCACTGCTCTTCTCTATTCACCTTGGGTATCTCAGTTAGGATTCACTATTGACTTGTCTCAGTCACAGGAAAGGTTTACAGAGCCAGTCCTCATGAAATCAGTTAGGACTATTATTAATGGACTGCTGTCAAATCTATTATTGCTGAAATTCCAGCTCTTTACAATAGATGGACCAATTGTTAAAGCCGCATTGAAAGCTGTATTCTATTTTCTCCCGAAAGGTTCATTGTTCCCTGTGTTTCTCTTTATAAGCTCTGTGTGGTTAGTGACCCATATATGATTCCCTGAAAAATTTAATAGCTTCAAAAGTCAGTCCTATGTTGAGCGATGTCCTATATTTTTCTGAATTCTTTGGTGGGGTTTGCATCTAGATTTATTTTATTAGATTAAAAACATTAAACTTTTAAACTTCGTAACAACACTCTTGATATTAATCACTAAGTTATTATCCAAGTATTAATAATCCATTTAAATTTTATTAAAAAGGTGGTTATGTAGGTGAGGAGATGTGTTATATTTATTTATATAGCCATCTGTTTCAGAGTAGGAAGATAGTACACAATTTTATTTCTCTTTCAGGGAAGGAATTTAAAAATATTTATAATATTTATTTTTAAATGCTGTTCATATGGTTACCAAGGGAAAGAAATTCAAGTCCTAATGGATCAGTCAGTACCTCCAGTAGTGCCTTTTCAGTTTCTATTTTTAATGTTGTTATGCTTTCTGGATGCTTTATCTTACATGAGAGACAGGTTAGCGAGCTACAGATATTTGAAAGGTATACACACGAAGGAAGAACTAGCCTGGTTTAGTACAAAGAAGCTATGGGTGGTGCAGTGAAACTCAGAAGAGAAACAAAATTCAGAAGGTACCTGAGAGTGTCGTTTGCACAGCCTTTGAGACAAATGACAGCTTCTCCGGTCCTCATGATGTTAAAAAAAAAAAAAAAAAGGAAAAACCAAAAACCTCAAACGCTAAGCATATGTGTACAGGTAGAAAGCATCTTGGACCATGTTGCTGATTTCAAACATCTGTGAATCTGAGTTCAGCCAGAGCCGTTCATTGGTTATTAGTGCTTCTGACATGGTAGATGTTTTTGAATTTCTGCAGTTTGTTCATATTAGTCAGTCCCCCTTGCCCGGTTATATCACACACCTCTCCAGGGTGACAGGCCCTTTGAAAACACACACTCGTTTCCCCTTCTCATGTAGGACCCACGACAAAACCTAATAAGAAGAAAGTCTATATTTAAACCTGTAAATTCTATGAGAAGTGGGGGAAAGTCCCTATTTACAGGAGCAGACTTTTTTTTTTCCTAGAATAAGAGCTTTAAGGGAATAGTGTCTTGATGAAGAAAACTAATTGGCCATGCAATGTGAGCCACTTTATGTGGCTCGATTCTTCTGTTTTGTGAACAATGGGTATTCCACTTCCTGCTGCCGCTCTGGGAATTTTGTAGGTTGGAATAGGCTTTTGCTTTGTGAGATCTCAACAAAGCCCCTCCCTTGTTGTGCATAGGGATTCTCATTTCATGCCCCCCATTTCTGAGCCCTCTGGCTATATAAATGGGTGAGGGGAGGCAGTAGAGAGTTAATTCTAATATTTTACCTCCCCACACTATGTATTCATTTAGTCATACGATGTCACTGCTACACTCTTGACTCTTTTTTTCCATGATGGAGTTTTAACCAGCATATAATTATGGATGTCAAGTAGGAGTCAGAAAATTCACATATCTTTTTCCTCATCCCTTTGACCTTTTTGGGATATTTAGTGCATTTTTAGTGGAAACAGTGGCCCAGATTTCCACAGAATTGCCATGTCCTGTTTGAGAATAGAGGTTCCTGTCTTTTGTCCAGTCTGGAATGGGAAATGTTCAGTTATGCCATGTGGGCATAGGGCTTCTCCCCCACCGTCCAGGGGAGGGCCTCTTTTAGGATACATGACACTCTTCACAAGTGTTAAGTTCCCTTTAAAATCTTGTTTCTGGATCTTGAAGTGAATTCCTTCTAATTTCCCGCCCCCCCTCCCCCAAAGCTACCTAATAAATAAAGAACAAAACAAGATTCTGGGTTTAATTCTTCTTAGAATTTTGTGATAGTTTTTTTTGTTTCCATAAATGGTGGCCAGTGGCAAAATAGTGCTTCTGTATTATAAACATATATAAATCCATACACTTCCATGCAGGAAGTAATGTTACATAGGCTGTTATAACTCATGAATATTTTTCTGTTTCTACTCCTAACTCACTCTAATCCTATTGCTTTAAAAAATTCATAAGTAATATTTATATACCCAATATAAACATATTGGATGCGTCTTACTGAAAAACTTTGTTTCAGAGTTCAAAATTATATTAAAGAATTATCTGAAATTACCATGATCTTTTGTGGGATGTTTGAGCAAAAATGTTACCCAAGGAATATTGAAATGCTTATCACTCGTATTGTACCCAGAGACTGAAACAAATTTTGCCTCTGAAAGACTCGATCTTTCTCCCAAACTCAATCCCTTATTTGACTGTAGCAGCAGAATCTGTCATTACACAGTTTAGAGCGCTGCACCTCAAACTAATGTGCGCACAAATCCCCTGGGGAATCTTGTTAAAATGCAGGTTCTGACTCAGTGAGGCTGTGGGAAGGGCAGCGGAGGGGGCCTGAAATTCCAGGTGATGCCAGTGCTTGCTGGTCTTTAAGTAGCAAGGGGTTAGAGAATATTCCAGATGAAATCCTGATCCCCAAAGATAACTACGTGCAGAAAAACCTGTATGGGCCACAACTAACAATAGAGATGGCGTTTCTACTTGGACTATGAGTGTTCATTAAACTTTATGTTAAATTTATCATTATGATTTGGACAAAATAAAGAACCTACAGGTCAGTAAAGATATGCATCTCGGTGTGAGCCTATGAGCAAAAACTATTTTTTATATCTAGATCACGTGTATAATTATAACAGAAGGGAAAACAACTAAATGAAATTATTTTTAGCAATGTTTATTAAAAGTTCAAGCAGCCGGGAGGACCACCTAAATCTATCATAATTGAATTAGTAAAGCAATGATCAAGCCTCTTGGTGTGGTCAGCATTGAAGCCAGTACGGGGTATAACAAAACTACAGTCACTGACGTGGCATAAAGGAATGTAATGTCCTCAAGAGTTCTCCATTCAACTGTGTCCATCAGCCATGGATTTAGGATTTAAATGAAATTGGGTCAGACCCCAAAGAAACCAGTCAGTAGAAAAATAAGCATTTTTAAATTAAATCACAATAATAGACATTGAGTTCTGGTGAGTGGGAACAGCTGGTGAAAGCCTTTCATTGACTGGGAAATATCTAGGCTCAGAAGGTGCCTTATTGTTATGTAGTTTTCTTAGGGCTAGTTTTTTAAATGGCCTGTGTTTAGTTAAAAGGGAAGGCGTACAGTAAGGAAAACAGTCCAATTTTAAGTATTAACAGAACACCCTGCTCATGCTGCCTTTTGGGCTTTGGAGACATTAAAGAAATGGAAGATAAGGTTCCTGTGCTCAAGGTACATAGAGTCTTGTCATAGAAATACAATGAACACATGAGAAACAGAGCAAAACAAAGACCTCCTCCCACCCCAGCAAAATAAACCAAACACATGAAAACATATAAAACAGCATATATTTAAGTGACAAATTATGAAGTACAATCTAAAAATGACTCAGTTCTTAGGGCGTTTTTGGTTGCGACAGTGACAGTGACATAGGGGCACAACCATTTATTTATTAGAACCAAGATCGCTAGATGTGCTACAGAGTTACTGGTGCGCCGTGCTGCTTACAAACAGTTCCTTAGCCAAAAGGCCCAGACTCCATCACTGAGAAATGATGCCGGGGCCTTAGCTTTAAGGAAGCCCTGCAGAGACAGAGCTGTCAGGGAGGTGTTCACGGTGTGAACCTGGCTGCCTCCTTTCTAAACCCTAAAGTCCTAAGGGAAATGGAATGTAAAAGGAAGCGCAAAGGAGTGAATTTATGTGTCTGGCCTTATCTAGTTGATCTGTTTAAAATCATTTACCAGCTGCAAACTGCTGCCTAGAGTTTATAATAGAACAGTTGAGCTATGAAAGATCTTAAGGGCTGTTCACTCCAGGTGTCTCATTTTACAGATGAGACGACTGAGACCCAGAGTTTAAGTGACTTGTTCTAAGTCATTTAGTTCTGGCTTATGTGAGAAGGAGGTTTGTCTCTATATTAGCTAATGTTCTGAAGATGATTTCAGGCAAGATCTTGGTTCTGATAAAACATAGCTATAAATAAAAGTACATTCATGTGTATATCCCTCTATACACATATAGATAACACGCCCTATTTTTTTGCTCCAGCCATTCACATTACCACCTACACACACACACACACACACTCTCTCTCTCTCTCTCTCTCTCTCTCTCTCTCTCGAAAAAAAAGAGAAGACTATAATTAAAGAGAGGACAACATACTTTTACTTTTACTTTTAGATCTTACAGGTTTATGTTAGAGATAAAGGCTGCTCTCACGGGTTATAATTCCGGTGGTATTAGAAACCTCCAGCCCCACCCCAAATACCTTGCCCACTTATGCCCAATAGCTGAAATACCTTTTACAAGGGATGAAGCTTTTGATTATGTATTTTGCTTAAAGTTTAAATAATTCTGGGGGAAGTAGTACACTGATTTAAGGGTTCAAAAACTTTAAGTGATTGATGATGGTTTTTAATTGGGAGCAGATTTTGAGAGAAGATACTGAGTAGGAGAAAGCCATCAGGCCCTCAATGGGTAATGGGTGAAAGGAAAAACAAATGTAAGAGGTTGAGTGTGAAGATTTTTGCTTATTTTAGTTTTGCATTGGACCTGTGATGGGTATTCCTTTTATGAATGTCAAAAGACCATGACTTAGCTTACTGCCTGATGCATGATGCATATTTGCTATGGGTCAACTTGAATCCTTTAAACTAATTTTTATTCTGGTATCTGCCTTCATCAAGAGTGTGGAGTGAAGAAGCAGAGAAGATCACACTCTGAACTCAGTAAAATGCCGATCACTTGAAAATGGTTGATTCAAAGGGACAATTTTCAGCCCAAATGAATTCACTCGAAATGAATGCCAACCTTAACTGAATTAAGTTGTGCTCTTTCAAATCCACTGCAGTGAGTATGGTAGACAGTTGTCTGGATTTTACATAGCTCAAAGCTAAAATTGTAGGTCAAACTGTGACTTTGGGAGCCTCTAACACTGTTTGAATTTGTAACAATTTTTCCTGAGTTTTGATTTTGCCAGATAGTGTACAGACAGACCCCTGTTAATAATGAGTGAACCAAAATAACTGATTCAGATGAACAGCCAAAATGTGTGGATGCATCTCTAACCTGGTTTGAAATTCTAGCTGAATTTACTGGCAAAAAAATAAAAAATAAAAAAGAACTGGAGTTTAGTTTGGTATTTGTGATGATTTCTTCTTTTTATGTTTTTAAGTGCGTGAGACATCCCTGCTTATGTAAATTTTGTCACTTCAGTTTCTAAATGGAACAAGGAAGTGTAAAAAAATGCAGTCATAGAGAAAATATATCCTTAATTCCTGTTAATATTGGAATGTCTGTTCTTTGCAGGCAGTACTGGTAGCACAGCTGTCCACTGTGATTGGCTTTGGGCAGCGGCACCAAAGGTGTTTTCTTCCAGTCTCATGATTCGAGAAAACCACTTTAACCTGTGGAAGCTCCTTACCTTCCATAAGTTAGTCAAAAAACCTTTACCACACCCTTCAAGCAGAGATTTGAAGGAAAAGGTGCTCTTGGGGTTGGGTGGGGTGGGGGTGGAATAAAAAATGAATAGAAACCCAGTTTCTGTCCTTTGGCGGAGACAGTCAGGTTGTCGAGATTAAAGTATTGCAAAAAAGAATTACAATCCAGGGTATGCAGAATTCTGGAGCAGACTAAATGCACAGTTATGGAGCTGTATTCTCAGTGAAG
>NW_011888785.1:16862459-16870794 GCF_000151845.1 Pteropus vampyrus | reverse complement strand
TGAAAATGGTTGATTCAAAGGGACAATTTTCAGCCCAAATGAATTCACTCGAAATGAATGCCAACCTTAACTGAATTAAGTTGTGCTCTTTCAAATCCACTGCAGTGAGTATGGTAGACAGTTGTCTGGATTTTACATAGCTCAAAGCTAAAATTGTAGGTCAAACTGTGACTTTGGGAGCCTCTAACACTGTTTGAATTTGTAACAATTTTTCCTGAGTTTTGATTTTGCCAGATAGTGTACAGACAGACCCCTGTTAATAATGAGTGAACCAAAATAACTGATTCAGATGAACAGCCAAAATGTGTGGATGCATCTCTAACCTGGTTTGAAATTCTAGCTGAATTTACTGGCAAAAAAATAAAAAATAAAAAAGAACTGGAGTTTAGTTTGGTATTTGTGATGATTTCTTCTTTTTATGTTTTTAAGTGCGTGAGACATCCCTGCTTATGTAAATTTTGTCACTTCAGTTTCTAAATGGAACAAGGAAGTGTAAAAAAATGCAGTCATAGAGAAAATATATCCTTAATTCCTGTTAATATTGGAATGTCTGTTCTTTGCAGGCAGTACTGGTAGCACAGCTGTCCACTGTGATTGGCTTTGGGCAGCGGCACCAAAGGTGTTTTCTTCCAGTCCCATGATTCGAGAAAACCACTTTAACCTGTGGAAGCTCCTTACCTTCCATAAGTTAGTCAAAAAACCTTTACCACACCCTTCAAGCAGAGATTTGAAGGAAAAGGTGCTCTTGGGGTTGGGTGGGGTGGGGGTGGAATAAAAAATGAATAGAAACCCAGTTTCTGTCCTTTGGCGGAGACAGTCAGGTTGTCGAGATTAAAGTATTGCAAAAAAGAATTACAATCCAGGGTATGCAGAATTCTGGAGCAGACTAAATGCACAGTTATGGAGCTGTATTCTCAGTGAAGGATTTGTCTGAGTGGGTGGGATTTAATTAGCAAGGGCTTCTGAGCAAAGGTAAGTTTTGAAGAGTCTTGAACAGTATGGTGGGTCCATGGCTTCGTGTGGGAGGAAGTCTACAGCTTGATGTGCCCTGTGCTGAAGTTTCTAATAAAGTATGTGTACAGGACTGTGAAAGCCATTTGTCTCAATCTATTTAAGCATTTATTATTGACAATTAAATTCACTTAATTTCAAGTAGTAATTTAATGTGACTGATTATTTTAACATATTTCAGATACCTGAAACAAAGAAAACATGCACAAATATGATTATTGCAAACTATGTTACTTACACTTATTTTGTTTTAAATCACCAATGCTGTGGTTTAATTAATTTAAATATCATTTCTATATTTCTTTTTATATCTTCCTAGGGTTATAGATTTACTTATTTAAATCCATTCCAGGGGTTTCAGTAATAATCTTTTTTGAAACTTCTTGGTGTTGTGTAATCTTTACAGATCCACAAGTAAAACAATGCCTTCTCAGAATAGCAAGGGTTATAGGATCTGAGTTGTAGACTGTTGGAGTCTTGGTTGCTTTTTCCAGAGTGATTCAGATCTGAGTCACTGGGTAGCAGTTAAGTTGTGTTTTCTTTTTAAGGGTTAAATTTCACGTAGTCATTAAATTTAACTTATTTCCAAAAAATGCCTTCTACATTGGTTTTACATAATTTTTCTTTGTTGTCCGGTGTCTTTCCACCAGATATATTCTTTGTAAAATGTTGCTTAGGTGACATCGCATGCCTTTTAGTCTTGTGTTATATTGACCTGGTCTGTCATCGCCGGAATATCCTGTGTTGCTGATCTTTCTACACTTGTGCTGCATAGACCCTCTCTCCACAGGTCCTGATCAATCATTCCTATTCTAGCTACAGTTTCTGCTTTTTATACTTGGCTAACTCACATTTCCATGTGTTAAAACTAACCATATCTTATTATATTCATCTTTCTTTTATATCTGCCATTTGCTCTTTATATTAACTTTTCTCTCGAAATCATAATGAACTCATGGTTTTTCAATAACTCAACTTGTTCCATTTAACCATAATTTTATTTTCCTTTTGATGCTCAAATACATAATCACAGTCTGGCCAGTAGAACCCCTATAGGCAGGTTCCTTTGTCCTTCTAGCAGTGTCCCTGATGTTTTGGAAAGGATCCTAGTTTTCTGGTAACAGCTGGATATTTCACAGCTGTTTTGTGCTTCCTGCCCTGTGAACTGGAATCAGGTCACCTTCCAAGGATTCTTCTTCTTATATACAGTGGAGAATTGGAACATAGACCAAGATCTGGGCACTACAGGTGCGCATGAAAGTTAGTAGTGGATCAAAGGGCTACGATTGGTGGTTGGGAAAATCTGCCCTTTTGAGGTTATGGGTTCCCATTAATTTTTTCCAGTTTGACATGTCATGCTTCTGCTCTCTAGTTTTCTTACAGTATGAAGTTATATCTGTCTTCAAAACTTTCTGGTGCACTGACCATAAGCACTTTATTGTGGGAAGAAAGACAAGTAACTTTTACTTGGGGTGGGGAAGTATTTTAGATTGCTGGCAGGCTGATGGAAGGCTCCAGATGAAGACTTGAGCACTGGGGAGCAGCAGCAGTGTACAATCTGGCTTCTGGAACCCTCTTTCATTGCTAGGACTCTGGTCTGTTCGCTCTTCTCTTCACGTGCCCTGGGCACTTCAGTGATTTTATCTTATGAGCTGCCAGAAATTACAGCTTTCTGGGGGGATGAGCACAATTCTTACTTCACCTTGCCTGCATCCTTTTCCAGAACAGACCCCGCCCGTCCTATCCTCTTCAGGGTCTGCAGGGTGCCTTGCCTAACAAGCTCACGCTTGAGGTCAGCAGGTCTGGTTTCTCATATTTCTGTGAAGGGCCTAGATTCTGCTTTCTGTTGTGCTTATGGTTAACAGAGATGGCCAGATCACGTTTAAGTTGTTTGTCTCAAAGATTGGAAACTTGAAACTCTTCCAAAACGGTCACTTTGCCCTTTGTGGAAAACTCAAGTATTACTTTCCTGGATGAAGATGCATGCACAAAGTAGGTGCTTATACTAGTATTATTCACTTAAACCCCAGGTGAAGTGGAGACTAGTATAAATTGTGTATAAATTTAATTATGTTCAGAACTTGTTCATGAGCTTTATGCAGATGGAGTCCTGCAGAAAACTCTCAGTGTGTGGTCATTTATTGATAGTGGTCATAAAAATCATCATTTATTTTTTTGTGGATCTGATACAGTGTATCAAATTCAGAAAGTGGTATCTGCAAAATGTTCCTAAGAACATTCTGCTCAAATATCAGAGTGCTTCAAGCAATTTCAGTGTTAATTTGCTATTGCTGTGTAACACATTACCACAAATATACTAGGTTATTTCAGTTTCTGTAGGTTAGAAATTCAGGCATGGCATAGCTGGTTTCTCTGCCCTAGGTCTCTCTAGGCTGAAATCAGGGCATTGGGCGTGGTTGTGGTTCTCCCCTGGGGCTCAGGATTCTCTTACAAGCTCGGCAGTTGTTGGAAGAACTTATTTTCTTGTGGTTGTAGGATGGTGGTCCCCATTTTCCTGCTAGTTTTCAGCCACTGACCACTCCTAGCTCTTAGAGGATGCCTTGCAGACTGTGCTCCATGGCTCCTGTTTCAGTTCACAGCATGAAATATATTTGCTTTCTTCCAACTTAGCCAGGTCGCATCTCTCTTTCTCTTCTGTGACTAACTGAGGAAAATGCCCTACTTTTAAAGGGCTCTCCTGATTAGGTCAGGCCCACTCAGGATTATCTCTTTGCCCTATTTCATAGCATAATCATGGGAATGATATCTCATCATATTCACATTCAAAAGAGAGATGATTGTGTTCAAAGGTGAGGGATACTGGGTGTCATTTTAGAACTCTGCTCATCACAGTGAGCTTGTAGTTTGAAAAAAATCTTTTGTTGATAGCATTTTCTGTATGTACGTTTATTATTTTTGTGTCAATACTGCTGGTTTTTTTTGACAGTAGTTGGATAATAAAAGAGCTGCAGCCATTTTTTAGCGAGAGAGCATGAAGATTGCTTACTTGATTGAATCTTCTTAAATCCGATTTATTAATTTGACAGAACCTTATTGAGCTTCACAGTGAGCTGGGCTCTGTGTAGGGCTCTGTAGGAAAAGGGGGCAGTCATGTGAACAATATTCTTGCCTGTATCCAGCTGGACAAGAGCATGCTGAGTCTCAAATGTGTTCCGCTGATGGGGTGCCTGGAAAACATGGTACCCTGCAAACTGTTGTGGGATATGGATATGTTTTAAAATTATCACATGAACCAGGAGCCAACTAGCAAGAAATATGTTTGTGAATGTAGTAAAATCACAACCATAGGCATGTTTCCACGTAAGTATACTTTTTCCAAGAAGGTTATTTTATGTTAACTATTGTTTTCTACTTGTATTTTATCATTTGCTAGTAGATGACAAAACTGAGGAATGTGAAATGCCTACGAATGTTTGTGGGAAGTATTTTAAGTTTAGAAAATTTTGTCAAAATACTTTTTCCTCTTAAAAATTGGAAAAAGACTGCCATTCTTCTGTCTTAATGGTAGAATGCCTTGGAGAAGCGGGTTTTCCACAGGTATATAGCTTGTACTGATTTTTAGTTATCAGGTGTGTCGTAGTCAGATCCATTAAATGAGAGACTACCTGATTGAAAACATATTGTAGGGTCCTTAATGTAAGGCCTGAGGGAGGACATCAAGCTTTACTTGCAGTAAATTCTGTAACACTTTCTCTTACTTAAATTGCATAGACTCAGTTATCAAGATTTCTAATCGGAGTACCGCTGTCTCCTAAAGTTAACAACCTTGTGAGTCTTAGTTTTGTCGGAATTGGTAGCTTGAAGGGCAGCAAACGAAAGGTTTATATGAGTTTATATGATTTCATGAACTGGATAAGAATTAAATTCATTCCTTTAGCTTTGATGATGCCCTTCCAGCTCTTCTTTCTTTTGCTGACATGTTGAAGTGACATTTGTTATTTAGCCTTTGCTAATATTTCTTCTTTTCCAGTGTGAATGCTTTATATTGCCTTTTTCTTGTTTTTGTGGCATTGTGTAGAATTTAAGATACATCGTTTAATCAAAATGATGACAGTGGACATCCTTGATTCGTTCCTGTTCTTAGGAGAAAGACTTCTTACCATTAAGTTTTACATTAGCTGTAGTTTTTGTAGATGCCCTTTTTAAGGTTAAGGAAGTTTCCTTCTATTTTTAATTTGTTGAGTTTTTATCATGAGTAAGTACTGGATTTTGTCAAATGCTTTTTCTGAGTCTCCGGATATGATCATATGATTTTCAAAAAAGATCTGCATATCAGTTATCTATTACTACATAAAATTTACCCCCAAATAGCATCTTAAAACAACAAACAATTTTTATCTCACGTTTTTTGTGAGTCTAGGATCCAGGTGTTTCTTAGCTGGGTGCCTCTGGCTCAGGGTCTTTCATAAAGTTCTAGTCAAGCGGAAGCCAGGACCGTGGTCGCATTTGAAAGCATAACTCATGTTGTTTTCAGGCCTCAGTCCTTCTGTACGTGCGTCTCTCCCCAGGGCTGCCTTGTGCTGTGGCAGCTGGCTTTCCTCAGGGCTAGTGATCTAAGAGAGAAGTTAGCACTGAGAGGGCGAGAGTACCACTACAGAAGCCATAGTCTTTTGTAATCTTTTCTGAGAAGTGGTATCCTATGATTTCTGCCATTTGGTGGATACAAATCAACAAACGCAGCCCATACTCAAGATCTGGGGACTAAATAAGTATGACTCCCTGGAAGTGGCCACCACTGAGAACCATTTGAGAGACTTCCCACAATTGTACATTAAAATGATGAATTACATGTTTTTTAATGTCAATCCCAATTGCCTTCTTGGGATTAATACTACTTTTTCATGGGTTATTATCATTTTTATATATTATTGGATTCAATTTGTTAAAAATGTGCCAATATTCTTTGCATCTATATTTATGAGAGAAATTGAACTGTAGTTTTCTTGTAATGTTTTTGTCTGGTTTTGGTGTTGGAATGATGCTGGCTTCATATAATGAGTTGGGAATTATTCCCTCCTCTTCAGTTTTTTGGAAGAGTTTTTGTAGAGCTGGTATTATATTGTTCTTAAATGTTTGGTTTACTTAACTGGTAGTGTTGTTTGGCCCTGGAATTTTTGTCTGTGAGCCTTGGTAGTTTTTATCTTTCAAGGGATTCGTTTCATCTAAGCTCCTGAGTTTATTGGCATAAAGTTGTTTATAATATCTATAGAATTTATGGTGATGTTACTTACCGCTTTCATTTCTGATATTGGCAATGTCTGTTTTTCACCTTTTTGTCCTTACCAATTTGGCTAGAGGTTTATCTTTTATTGTTTGTTTGTTTTTGATCTTCTCTGAAAACCAGCTTTTGGTTTCAGCAATTTTCTTTATTGTTTTCTATTTTTCTATGTCATTTATTTCCACTCTGATATTTATTTATTTTAATTCTTCTGTTCTGTTTGCATTTCCATTCTTTTTTTCTAGTATTTTAAGGTCTAATCTTATTGCTTTGAGACCTTTCCTCTTTTCTACTATATGCACTTAATACTAAAAATTTTTCTATAGCTAAAGTACTTTAGCTACATCTTGCCATTGAGGTATTTTGTGTTATTTTCACTTAGTTCAAGATACTTTTCTAATTCCTCTTTTGTATTACTTAGTTTCTAAATATTTACTGTCATACTTACCTTTTAAAGGACTTCTTTTTCCCCTCTGGCTCCTTATGATCTTTTCTTTATCACTGGTTTTAAGCAATTTGATGTTGGTGTGCCTTTGTATTATTTCCTTTGTATCTCTTGTGCTTGGGGTTTGTTGACTTCTCCAGCCTAGGTGTTTATATATTATAATTATAATTCAGTTGCTTCGGTGATGTGGGTGGTTTCACATCTACATCACATCTACATCACATCTATTACATATTGCTTTCATGTCTTTAAGAAGGACACATAAACCCTTAAAAATGTTGAGTTCATCTCATCTCCTTGTGATAAATTGTGAGTTTATGATCATGAGTAGACGACTCTGCCTTGAGTCTTTAAAGACGTCTTCAGCTATTTTCTAGTCTGTTAAAAGTATGATGATATCTTTCTCATTTGACTTAACTGGAATTTAATTGGTGCTTAGCAGTTGAGACACGCTCTTAGGACAGAGTGGATGCTAGATAACACACATGGTTTGGTGTGTTTCCTTCTGTACATTTCACTGTGCTCATACATACACATACAGATATCTATATGTTTGTGTCTGTTGGCATGTATATCTGTATCTATTGATAGCTCTTCGTACACATAGATACATTTATTCCCCACATGGAATCATCCCGTATATATTATATTTTTGCTTTAACAGTATAGGATTTTCCTGTTTTCCTGACATTTTAAATAGGAATGTGGAAACTTTTCACAAGAAGAAAAAGAACTTTAAAAGCAATTTCAGAGTTATCTTTTCTCTAGAGAGAATAATAAAGTTACCTAGCTTTATAGACAAGCTAGAGGCCATAAAGATTATTTAATAAGAACAACAAAGTCTTCAGAGTATAGAGGGAATTAAAGGATTAGAACATAAAGTAAACCAGGAGGAAAAGTCAGAGAGGCTAAAATCAGCTGAGACAGTGGGGCAGGCCGTGCAGGAAGAGAGTGAGTGGGGAAGCTGGGAAGGAAATAAGGGTCTAGTGCAGTAATGTAAACAAAATTTAAAAATAACTGTTACTCATTTTTTTACAGTATTAGTCCTTTTTATCCATTATTTTTTGATATTAAAAAACATTATTTTCAGATTTTCAACATCTCTAGCCATTAGTTTTTTAAAATGCCCCATTCTAGTTTGGGGGTGAATTCAAGATAGGGACAGATTATATATATATTCAAGCATAAAACTTTTGAAGAATATTATGGTCTCTTTTCTCTAGCTTTTGTTAGCTGCTTCCATGATGGCCCATCAGTTAGAATGCTCATCTGATTTAGCTCAACTGATTTTTTTAAAAAAAACATTTATTTATTTTTTATGGTGACATTGGTTAACGAAATCCAATAAGTTTCAGCTGTACACTTTACAAGTAAGGCATATATATGTTTACACTGTGTGTTCACCTCCCATAGTTAGATTTCTTTCTGTCACCACATATTTGACCCCCCTTTACTTATCTACCTCCTCCCTCCTCCACCCCTTTACCCTTTGGTAACCACTAGTCTAATGTCCATGACAATGAGTCTCTGTTTATTTGTCCTGTTCATTTGTTGCTTTGAGGCTTCTATCCCACGTATAAGTGATATCATATGATTTTCAACTTTTTCTATCTGGCTTATTTCACTTAGCATGATTATCT
>NW_011888785.1:16858192-16862189 GCF_000151845.1 Pteropus vampyrus | reverse complement strand
GAATTGCTGGATCATATGGTAGGTCAAGTCTTAGTTTTTTGAGGAATCTCCATACTGTTTAATTAAGGCAAGTTATCCGACTTCTTAATGAATCAGAAATAATTCGACTTGCAGTCAGATGGTGAAACATGTTACAGAGTTCAAGAACCATTTTAGGGCACGAGCATTGTAGGCCTTAAATTTCTCTTTTCAGAGATAGCATTTTTAGTGTCAGCCCTAAGCGAATACAAGCAGAATGATTATGAGGAATTTTTCATGTTGCGATTTAAGCCAGTGTAGCTTTTAGAATGTGGCCTTGTTAGGTCTTTCCTAAAATTAAAAGTGCATGTTTTCTAGAGTAACAAATCAGCATGTTTTTGATGTTAAAGTTTCAGGGGGAGAATTCTGAGTTTAATTTCTTTTTTTTTTTTTCCACTCCCAGATATGTGTCACAAAGATGTCTACACGGAACTGCCAGGGAATGGACTCAGTGATCAAACCCCTGGACACAATTCCTGAGGATAAAAAAGTCAGGGTTCAGAGGACACAGAGCACTTTTGACCCGTTCGAGAAACCAACTAACCAAGTAAAGAGGGTGCATTCGGAGAACAATGCTTGCATTAACTTTAAGACCTCCTCCACGGGCAAAGAATCTCCTAAAGTTAGGCGGCACTCCAGCCCCAGCTCGGTAAGTGCAGTCTTCTTCCTTATCAGTGGGTAAACAGGAGGAGCAGCTCTCTCAGCGGAGCAGCACGTTGTGCTGGGAAAGGACAGGTGGCTTTATCAGTGCCTCACAATGCTTTCTCTCCCAGGGTGATATAACGTTTTGGAAGTAGGAGTGTGCGCTCGAGCAAAGTATATACACATTCTCTATTCATAAGCACCCAGCAAGCAAATGAGAAATGATTCAACTTATTTTTGGAAGAATCCTTTTTTTTTTTTTTTTGTAGTTGTTTTCAGTTAGAGGAATTTATAATTAAAAATCCTTTCTTATTTCAAACCCTTGGAATGGATATTGAACTTTACCACGTTTGTGGGCAATATGGATAGTTCGGAATTTTGCAAGTTCACAAAGAACGCCATTTCAGAATAAATGTTAAAATTTGTTCACTTGTCATATTCCAGTTTGTTTTCAGTGTAAATATTTTAAGATTCAAAAACTAGACCTTGAATCTTTTTAAAGAGAAATCCTTTTCATTAAGCTGGAATTTTCTAAAATCTCTATCGAGTCTTGCCTTTTGATCTAAGGAGGTATAAAGATCTGAGGTGATGGATGGTTTTTGACTGTAAAATTTTTACTGAAACTCATATTTCAAGACTGGCTTGCATTTAACATTGTATAAAAACCTTATGATCTTTTTAAATTAAGTAGTTTTTTCAGATTTAACTTAACACTTAGAACCTTTGGAATAGATGCTCTAAGAGTTTAAAAGGTAAGAGGAGAATGCTAAGAGAATTTCGATTCTCTCTTCTTGCTAAGAAATACATGCCACTTCGTAAATTTTAAATATTAAACTCCATGAGAGCCAAAACGGCAAGTAATGTCAACTGCTAGAAGAGTATTGACACTTCAATTTAATTAAACTGTATGATACAGCACACATTTTGTATCACAATTTGTGTTAATGAAGCTGAAATAAATATTATTAATGCAACATTTATGAGGAGACTTGATTATCTGGTTTTCCCCAAACTGGCCCCCATAATCTCATTTATGATTGCAAGGTAGCATCCATCTAAGTCATAGATATTATCACTAACTTCTGGAAAAACTTTTAGATTTAGTATCATTTAGAAGAGATGAAAGGAGTGGTTGAGAAGATTAAGCTATGTTATGGAAGAGAATTATATATTCTATATACAATTATATATATTATATAATAAAAGAAAATTACATAGTCTATAGTTATATATATTAACCTATCAGTGATATGTAGAAATTGACATTTTCAGATATTGCAGCGAGGCATACTTATACTAAAATATTATTAACTATTTAAATTTAACTAGTCGTCCTGTATTTTATCTGCAATAATATTTACAGTCTATTGGCACGTTATTTCATTTGTTGTTCCTGCTTCAGCTCCTGGGAGCTTTTTAGGTTGGCTCCTGTGTCCTTTTGAGATGTCTTCATCCCTTTGTTTTTTGAGCACTTCCTTACTTTCTGCTCCTATGAGACAGTCTTGGTTTATATAGAATTTTCCCAGCCCCAGATCTAGAATCAGTTTCTCCAAAGAGCCCTGGTTTCTTTTATTGGAAAGTGATATTTAGAAACCGAGATGTAGGTGCTGGGTACGCCTGTTGCTACTGGACGTCATGTAGTTTTAAAAGTCAGTGCTGTGTGTACATCATAGCATAATGGGATTTCAATATTTATTTTTAATTTTTAACAAGAAGTTAATTAAAATCCTTATCGAGGAAGTTGAGACTCCTCTGATGCTCTCTGTATTTCTCTCTTTAAAGTTAAATTTTATTTTCATTAAAATAATGCTTGAACATAGCTTAAAAGATCAAATAGTAGAGGATTCTGAGAAATGATAGTGGCATAGGTTTTGAAACTCTTTATATAATTAGCCAGAGCAACTCGTATAGTAAAACCAAAACTAATGGATAATACTGATGACAAATATAGATGACACAGTATCTCCATGAACCTCAAAATAGGAGTGAGGGGAACAGGTCGTGAACAGTTTTAAGAACTGCGTAGTATCTGAAAGTATGAGTGCAGAAGCTCAGGGAAGGAAAGGGACTAGTGGCTATTCTCAGAGCCAGGGAGCTTCCACATTGCCATCAGTGTGGCAGCTTATGGGCCATTCCTAGGACAGTGACATCAACTGAGAGGGGAGTTCGATGGCTCCTGTGAGTGGGTGAGTCCAAGGACAGACACCATAGTGTGGTTTGCTGGTGTTGCAGTCTGCTGGTCTTTGTCCTGTGACTTCTCTAGACTGTCTAATTGAAGCACCTTTCCAGGACAGAGCCCTGCACTGAATAGAGAGTTGTCCTTCCTTGCACAACTTGATTTTCCTAGTCGTAATTGCCTCATCTTTTCATTTGTTCATAATTAATATAATTAATTGGTATAATTTTAATCACAGACTGAGGCCCCAAATTATTTGATAAAACTATAAAGCTCCTGAAACAAGCTGGAGTCAGATAACCTGTCCATTTTTCTTTTCCCTGAGATTGTCCTAAGTAGTTCTCCATCCTTCTAATCCAGTCTGGACTGGGTGATCTCCAAGCCTGCTCTTTGAGGCTTCCCTTCACTATTTTCCTGAGAATTTTCTTTTCCTTCCTTTTTGTGTTAAATACATAGGCTCCGTGTTACTTACATATCTTTATTGTTCTTGGTTTATTTTGCTGCACATGTGACTGTCTTTATTCATACTTAATTACTTAATTAATAATATGACTAGGAATAGGATTTTGGTTTAGAAAATAATTTTTTTAGCCTGTTGACATTGCTTTGTTCTTTTCTAGACAGGCCCAATCTGGAGAGAGAGGGGAGGAAGGTGCAAACTTGATAATGAGAATTCCACTGCAGTTCTCAGATGGCCATCATGGGGGTTTCGTCTTGTCATTGCCTCCTTCTGTGGGACTAGATAATTCCCAGATAGAACCAGTCCCTCTTGTCAGGTTGTCACCACTTGTGGTGCTTAGGTCTATTCCTCTATGGTGCATCTAGATTAATTTTGTAACCAAGTTACCCATCAAGTGTGTTTTATCTTAGTGTGTCTATGTTGAACAGGGCTAGGCAGGCAGGATGATAGACCCTGTTGTGGAAATCGAAGGCAGGAGAAAAATTAGCCAAGGCAGGTTTCACTTCAAATCCTTATTTAATGAAGTCACATAGTTCTGATGGAATCCTTCACACCTCACCCTCCGACCCACTCTCACAATTATAGTATAATGTAGTAGAGAAGTGATCCTCGTGGTTTTCCTGCAATTTAGGGGCTCATCAACAGTTTTAATCAAAGGGTTATGTATGAAGGTTAAAATCAATTTTCAGTGAATTCAGTTA
>NW_011888785.1:16845356-16857326 GCF_000151845.1 Pteropus vampyrus | reverse complement strand
CAAGAATCACTTGATCACAAATTACAGATCCTTCAAGTTTATGACAAAACCCTGCTTCAAAGACTCTTAGAAGCAGTCTTCACTTGTAAAGATGTCTTAGTGTTTATGATTTGAAACATCCTAACAGAATTCAGCAAGTCACTTCCCTGCTTTTGTTGTTGTTAAAGTGGAACTTTTTCCTTAAGAAAAGACAGCATTTATGATATGCCCTCAGATAGCACCTAGTTTTTATAGGCAAATAGGTTTTGTAGAAAGAACCATGTAGTAGTGAGGGGAAGAACACCTTACTTTTGAGGATAAGCAAATTTTAAGGTTCCCTGAAATGATGAGCTTCAGTCTGTAAAGAAGACCAGGGTCTTGTCTTCTCTATGAAATAATAATGATGGTCCATATAGGCTGTGAAGCACAGAAGGTCTTAACCGTGGACCATCCCTTCTTGATGAAGGAGATGCTTTTTGAACACCTAACTAAAGTGAGACGTTAACACAGCTGGGGACTATATATTTTGGTAAGAAGAACAATTTGATCTGAACACATTTATAATTGAGTACACATCTTTTAAATTGTACTTCTTCGTGAGAAATTCACTTAATTCACGGTTTTTAGGTTATAAATTTTCAGATATACATCTAACAATAATTTTGATTAGAGGACTTTAATGTGAAGTACTACTTTACTGTGAAGTAATACTTAAGCTTTATTGATATTTCAGTTTGATTTATAAAAGTTAACAAGTAAAATCTAAAATTCAAATATTAAGTCCTCAAGAAATAAAGTATGACTGTGTATATGAGGAATGACAGATCATTTCCTATATGGTCAAATTGTAAGGGATTAAAATGTTCAATAATTCAAGAACTTATCCTAAAAAACAGAGTTACAAAGATACACATTTCACGAGTTCATCAAAGACTTATTTTTAATAGTGAAAACGAAACTATCTAATTGTTAGGATATTGGTTAAATATGTATAGCACATCCACATGACGATACACTATAACACTATTAAAAGTCAGGTTTTTGAAGAATGACATGGAGAAAAAAAACCTTTTTTTTATTATAATTAGTGAAATAATTATAATAAAATAATTATAGTGATATAATTAGTGAAAGAAATTAAATATAAAATTACATGTACACTGTAATACTAAATATGCTTCTAAAACAAACACAGGAAAAAAGACAGGAAAGAAATATATCAAAATGTTAACATTACCTGTGAGAGTGGGTGAGTTTAATTTTATTCTTCTATTTTATCTAATATTCTACAATTAATATGTATTAGTTTTATAATTGGAGAGGATAACGGCATTTCCTACCTGTTCTTTAATACCTTTAGAATAGAAAGAAATGAGACAGTCACTTAAAGGCTAGTTTTCCACTGGTTCATTCAAAATAACATCCTCTTCAAATAACACCACTGTGATATATTTAAATAAAGTCTGTTCAAGAATTTCCTTCATTGATTTAGATTTAGATTTCTAAATCCATGGTACATGGTCCAGCCACAATCTGCCTTTCTGGTGAAGACTCCTCCTCCTCCTCTTCATCTGCATGGTGGAAGAAATGTCAGTACTTTCCAGGGTTGATTTCTATATCTTCAGGCCCAACAGAGAATCTGGGGGTTCTACTCATTCATTCTTTCTTTCGTTTGATGTAGATTGTAATTTAAATGCGCTGTATTAAAACAACAGAAGAAAGCATTCATATACTAGCTGACACACAGGTCTGCTGCAGCTCGTTCTACTTATACAGTCACTTGAATTGTGACGACAGTTACCTGGCAAATGTTTTTTTTTATTCTCAGATATCATTGCTTCCTTGTCGATGCAGTTTAAAAGACACAGATATAGTGAGGCTATTGTTTCAGTGAGGTGATAAAGCAATCTTTTTAACCTCGCCTGTGAAGAAGCCACAGAAAACCCTCTTTGCCACTGGTGCTGCTGGAGACCTTATTACATCTTTTCCAGTCTTACCGCTGCTTGAGACTGTGATGAACACTGCTGCCTTCCGTGGCTGCGGTCGGCACGCCAGCAGCTGGAGATGGCCGAGCCCATTTAGGTCTCAGTTTCTCCTTCAGTCCCGGGGGCAGCAGGGGTGAGGTGTTCATCAAAAGACTCCAGCTGTTAGTGTGGACGCGGGTCTTCTGTCTTTAGTAGCAGCTGAAGAGCCACATAGAGCTACTGCGAGGCACTACTATCCACTTCTTCAGTCTTTAAGTTTTTTATGTTCAAATGGGGTTACTAATAGAACCAAACTCAGAGTAGAGTTATAGAGATTAATGGATATAAAGTGATTAGGTCAAACCCCTGCACTTAGTAAACACTTGATATTAGCGAGCTGTTTTTGTTGATTACACAATGAGCTAGAGCTAGTAAGGGCAGGCTGGCAGACTGCATTCAGCTGGAATATTATCTTCAGTTTCTCATTTTCCATGCCAATGTTCCCCTCCACTGGTCCGGACAATTGACAGTTCTTTGTACCTTGATTCTGTTAAAAAAAAAAATGTATTAACATTATCTCATTAAATTCCACGTCTCCGTGCAGAAGCGTCCCTAAGTAATTGCTGATTAGCCCTCTGTGCTTGCCTTCTGTAAGGTGCTATCTCAAGCCTGCACTCTGAGTAGGGAAGTGATAAGCAGGGAGTAGTTGCCCATAATGCTGTTTCCCAGACATCAGAGAGCCAAAGAAAATGTTTAGGGTTGACAACTTACTGGTTTGATCTAGTTCTTTACTTAAATGTGATGATTTAATAAAGTTACAAGGAAAAAAAAAACACAAACCAAAGGCTCGAACTTTAATTATTAAACGAAATAGGACCTCTCCTTCTGAATTAAGATTAGTTTCGCTTATTTGGTAGGAAGGGTTTTATTATTGGCTTCTTTAAAGACTTAGCACTTGGATTCCTTATTTATATTAATAGTAATTATAGATCAGAACTAGTCTGCAAACTTAAATTAGGAGACTGACAAGAACCTAACTCTTAAAACTCAGACTGTCTCAGACGTGGTCTGTTTCATTGGTGCATTCTTTTGTAGGCTAGAACAACTTTTAGAGAGGTATTACGTGTGTGCCATTCTTGCTGTGGAGCTAGCATGATTGATCTGTTAGTTACAGGGTATTTCCATAATGTCTACATATCAGTTTCACAGGGCAAACAACATTGATTGTATTAGCACCAAAAGTGGAGAAATATTAATTTTCTGCCATCACAGTGTTCACAGACTATATTTTAACCATGGCAGTTAATGCATCCAAATCTATTTAATTAGATAAATAGACTACTTTGTGCCATTAGCATCTTCTCTTACTTGGTTTTTCTTGTGGATAAATGGGGTATGTTTTAAAAGATATTCCCCTTGTTTTTCTGATTTCCTCAATTCAGTTTCTTCAAGTCTTAAGTTTAGTATAGTCTGCATGTTAAAATAGTTACATCAACTCTATTATAAGACAGTTTATGAAGGGTGAAATATATGCCATTTTTAGAAAATTATATATGCCTTTCCAGGAAGAGAAAATATTTTCTTACAAATTTTGTGTGACTATGTCTTATACTTGCTGTAAATACGCATTAGCAGTTTATCTCCTAATATGAGTAAAGAGGTAATATTCTGCTGCTGCTTTTTTCTTCAACTTAGATTGGATTTATTCTTAAAGGAGCACTAAAGCAAACATACAGACTTCTCATTCTGATTTTAAATAATTTAGAGTGGAACTGTGAACACAATATTTTCCCCGTTGAAGATCATTTTATACTGAAGTTTAATATAGATTTTAAAATTTCTATTTAAAACTTGGGCTCAGCAGGGTGATGGTAAAGTGTGACATTCGCAAGCTGTTTCCTGGTGATGAAAAATGCATGAGAACATAACCCACACAAGACTAGTTAAGTGATTTTGAATGTAATTTTCTATTAAGTTTTACTTAATTTAACTCAACACATAATTTGTACTTTACAAGTTTCTTGAAGAAAAGAATAGGTAGCCCCTTGTCTTTATTAATTCCTTCCTACTATGTACTTTGTTCTTATCTAGCTTCAGTAAATGTCTAACTCATTACTTTTAGTCTTTCTTTTTGACTAGAACATGCATATATATTTAATTTTCTTTCATGTATGGATGCAGCTGCATCGCATGCGTCTTAAAATGTCATGTCATCAGTACTACATATTTATTTTTAAATTTTTAATTTTGATTTTCTTTTTAATCTGTGTGGCTAAATATTTAGTTTTCCTTTTATTCTTTATTTCTAATTTATTGCATTGCATTCAGAAAATAACTTAGAATGTTTCTGTGGTTTTGAATATTGAGATTTTCTTTGTGGCCTAATCTGTGGTCATTTTGTGTGTGTGCATGTGCGCGTGTGTGTGAATTTAAATTTGTACTTGGAAAGAATATATGGTAATATGTGTTAGATCAAAATTTTAATTCTAATATTCAAGCCCATATATCCCTTACTTATTAGTTGTCTTCTTGCTCTGTTGATGTCTGAGTGATGTATTTCTCCTATTATCACTGTGGAGTTGACAGTTTCTCATTTTATTCATACATTTCAAAACTCTGTTATTTGGCTCAAACTAGTTGATGATATTAAATTTCTTGGTAGATTTTAATGTTCATTTTAATGAGATATACTAATTTAACCTGTTTTGTATACATTCTGTCCTATCTGCCATAAATATTGCCATGGCGCATTATTTTGCAAAAATTCTTATTTTTGCTGTATTTCCCCCTTCACCCTTTATTTTCACATTTACTCCTTTGTTTTAATTTGTCTCTTCTCAATAGTATATTGCTCTGTTTCCTTGGTCTTTTCAAGCTAAGAACTTTCTACTAACAAAGGAAGTTTGTTCATTTATGTTTATTGTAATCATTGATGTGTTTGGACTTAACTTCTTTCTTGTTTTGTGATCTTTTACTTGGCATGCTTTCTTATTCAGCTCCCTGCCTCCACTAGTCTCCTACTTCTTACCCTCTTCCCCCTTCTTCCTTGCAATTTTTTCTTCTATTCTCTTCTCCCCCAAATTTTCTTGGGATTTGTACATCTTATTTATGTGATTCTAGGGATTCCCTTTTACAAGTTAAGAAACATAAGTTATGTGTTTCTTAGGGATTCCCTTTTACAAGTTAAGAAATGCATAAAACTTATGCATTTGTAGTTAATCAGTGTCTGCAAGTCAATCCAATGAAATCTCAAAATGCTTTATTTCTCCTATCCTGCTGTTCCTTGCCTTCCTGTAATTTTTCCATCACTCCAACTACATCTTATATTGAGTTGATATGGAATTTTGTTTCTGATTTTCTTTTCTGATGATGGTAAAATTGCAGCTTTTCCATCCCACTTGAGAAACTATCTTGAGTATAGGATTATTGATTTGAAATAGTTTTCTCTTTTCAGCTGAATTGTCTTTTTTCAGTTATTGCTGTATATAAAACTATTGTGCTTTTTGGATGATTTTTCTATTTAGATGCAACCTTTCCCCAAAATTTTCTTGGAAAATTTGATTCAGACATTGAACTTACTTTTTTTTTTTCACCTGTATCTAGTATTTTATTCACTGTCCATTAAGTGTTTTGTTTTACTGATTAAATATTTAGCCTCTAAATCTGTTTCTTTTCACAGGATATAATATCTTTGCAAACGTCTCTGAAGATACTGTTGTTTTCATTCAAAGTTATTCATACCTTTGCAATGTCTACTCTCTTAGCAGTGTTTTAGTTTATCTGCCCATTAAATTTTATGCTTCTTGTTGATTTTCCTGAAATGCTTTGTGATTTTTTCATGGTATACTCATTTTTGTATTTGAGAATTTCTGTCACCTTATTCTGTTTTCTATAGATTGTTTCTAGTGATTGTATGAGAGGCAGGGATCACAGCTTGGGGATGGGAGGATGTCATCTTTTCTCTGGGTGTTGGCTACTTTAGTCCTTGCTCTGTCCCTCTAGTCTGAATACTGTCAATCTCAGCTCTCTCCTCTGTGCAGATGTTCTTGCAGTTTGCTTGGGAGGACACCGTGTGCTCAGCTGTGTTGATTAGTTTCATATTTACCTACAGACTCCTGCATCTTTTTTCTATAATATTCTTCTCCTACATGTTGGGACTTTGGGTTCTCTCAGTCTTTTTTCTAACGTTTTAATCCTTTCTATTTTCTATCTTTCAGAATTCCTCAAAATTTCTGATTAAATATTGGCATTCTTTTTGTTTCCCATTCCTGTGTCTGATTTATTATTTTTTAAAAATATCTTTTTAGTCACTGCATGACATTTTGGGTAGGAAGGAGGTAAGAAGCATGTGCTCGACTTGCCACATAGAATCCTTATAAATGGTGGGAGTCAGATTCATTGCCAGTATGTTGTCTTTTTTCATAAGTAATACAAGAGCATATGCTCAAGAATAGTATTCTATAAACGTTCTGCAAGAAGTTCCATCCTAAGCTTCTAAAGTTGGTTGCTTACAAAGTACCGCAATCATTAGCAATATTTTTTATCAATTATATATGTATTGATAACTGTGAGCAGATAATCCCTTAAAGATGCCTTTAATTCCTTATATATAATTTTTCTTTTATAGTGACATTTAGACAGATAATTTGCTCTCATGGAAAACAATGCTCCCCTTGCTCTCTGGTGAAAGTTTGAGTGGAAGTTGAGCATAGCAAGTGATGAGATCACTCACTCTTAGCATTGTTATGGTCATGATGGGATGTACCATTCTTAAGGAAGAGTTATTTTGTTGCAGCTAACCCTTAAAATTTGGTTTATATTGATATAAGTGAATTCTTTTGTATTAATTAGTGAAATCTGAATGCTGTGTCTTTAATTATCTCTTTTCATTGTCACTGAAAAGTATTGAGGGAATACCTTTACATGATTGAACTGTATACCATCATGATTTACAACAGGGTTCAGATTGTAAATATTTTTAGGTTTTGGCCATATGATCTCTGTTGCAATTACAAATCTGTTGTAGCTTGAAGTCATAAGGCAATATGTAAATGAATGTGTGTGACTGTGTTCCCGTAAACTTCATGGATACTAAAATTTTGTCACATAATTTTCATGTGCTATGAAATTTTATTCTTTTTTTGATCCTCTCCCCAATTAAAAAAAGTAAAACCTTTCTAAGCTTATGAGATATGCAAAAACAGATTGTAGGTAGGATTTGCCAGCCCCTAATTTAAAAGATTATATAATAATGGAAATATTAATAACTTATTGAGTGACAAAAAAGTTACAAACCATATGTATAGTGTAATCCCATTTATATAAAAAAAAGCAATCATCAATATATGATTAGCACTGGAAGAATAGATATCAAAATATTAACAATATTTCCCTCTCGGTGATTAGATTATAGGTGGATTTTTTTTTTTAACTTCTTTACTGTGTTCATTTGTATTTTCTTAATTTTATTCCCTGAATATTTATTATGTTGTTTTTTTAAAATAAACATCTTATATCAGAAAAACATGTAAAAGTGACAGAGGATCTGTATATTTTTAGGAAAATTGTGTTATTTATTGTTAATTAGTTTTATACAATCCGTTTTGTTTAATTACTCTCTTCCATTTTTAGCCGACGAGTCCCAAATTTGGAAAAGCTGACTCATATGAAAAACTGGAAAAACTAGGAGAAGGATCTTATGCTACAGTATACAAAGGGAAAAGCAAGTAAGTTCATTAATTTTTTTTAATATTTCACATGTAAATTGTACCTGCTCTCTTACTACTAACAATATATTTAAATAATTTCCATTTAACATGTAATAAATCTTTCCCCTCAGGTTTTCATTATTGTTGTTCTTTTAACCAGTGTACAAGTCAGTAAAATTGGTTTTCCTTGCTAGCAAATTGTTTTGGATACTATTTCATTATAAATGTCCAGTTTCTCTTTTCTGTCTTACACATCTCCCCAACTTTGTGTTCTCTTTCTCTCATTGGAGTTGGAACCCCTAGATGAGAATTCGTTTCCAGCTGAATGACATGATTAATTTCTCATGGAGGTTTAACATTTGCTTAAGAGTACTGATTTGACAAGGCCAAATGTATCGGCCATTCTTGATGTCTTTTTAAATGAGTTTTCACTCCATCTTTCAGAAGTTACTTAATTAAAAATACTGCATACTCTTTCTTTTTTCCTGACTGTCTGCTTTGGCATCATGCTGCATATATTTTCACAAAGAGAAACAGCTTTGCCCTTATTTGTCCTCTTCCCCTGTGCTGTCCCAGGGTCAGAGCACGGATTTGGGTCCTTGAGAAGCTCACCCCACATGCTTCTGATAGGCCTCCTCCCTCTCCCCGGTTGATTAAGAGCACAGAGTTGCTGTATTTGGTGGCATGTAGCTTGTAGAAAACTTGATGCTACTTCTGAAATAATTGTGCGAGACATAAGCCTTGTTTTACCTTAATCACATTACCAAATAGTGTTGAAAAATAATTTTCTAAATTATCCATGTCTTTGTCTCCCTTTTAAGTCGTTATAAAAAATAGAGCATTCTAAGCTAATAAATAGAAAAGATGTAGTAGAAAATTCTCTGCAGTATCATTTCAAACACATAATTGGAAATTTTGATTATGTGCTGATTTTGATTAGATAATCTTGGGCTTTTGTGGAATGTATTCTTTTAACTTTGTTCATGATTTTCGAGTTAAGAAGATGAAGGAGTATCCTGATAAAGGAAGACATATAGTAAGTAAGGAAGTACAGAAATACTGTAAGTCAAAAATAGTGGTATAAATTTTGAGATCTTAGATATTTGAAAAAGAGAAGTTCTTTTTATAATTTAAATGAAAATTAAACATGTTAGGGAGTAAAAACAAAATCTAGAGAGCTGTTAATGACTTAACTATGTTGCTTGAGCGTAATAGAATGTCATGGTAATGGTCTGAACAGTTGAAGTAATTTCAATAGGGGTTATGTCTGGAATTTTATATTTTTTTCCTAAAGAAAATAGGACTCTACTGTATAAAAATTACTTTTGTATCTAATGTTAATGATGTGATGATAACTACACTGGATTAAGTAATTGTATTACATGTAGTATGCCTCATTGACTTCTCATAGTGCCTATAAGATAGGTCCTATTATTACCATCTCCATTTGACCAGGAATCTTTGAGCTTAGAGAGTTTTAGCCACTGTCCAAGTCCATTCAGGCTGTTAGTGGCCACACATGTTTTGGTTCATGTCTATCTGGTTTGAAGTGATTCTTTTTCTAACCATTACACTACACCACTTCCGTGGTATAAGGCCTTCCTTGGAAAGATTTGTCCTTGTCGAATATTCCAAATGGTTCTCACATATGCTCTGACTTGGTTTAATCATGAATCCAACAGAGGCAAACATACTATATCATTATAAAGAAACAAACCAATCACTTTGAAGTGCTTTCCCACAAAAGATGTGCTCACCTGATTTCCAAATGTAAGTTAATAACTCTATTAAATGTTTAAGATTTATGTTACAACTTGGAGATGGTTGAAGAATCCTTCGTTCATTATGCCTGAATAAAAGAAAGACTGCCTGTTAAGTGCCTGCAATCTTTCAGAAGGATGATTCTGGACAGTTAATACTTTTCACTCCAGCGGGTCTAAATGTATCTAGTCAGCATGTCTCAAGAAGTTGTTCACATGTATTTAATTTTCTCCTTCTGGGGATGGAAGACATTGACCACTCACCTCTGTTAAGAGGTGACAGTGCTTTTGTTTGGTGTATGCCCTGAAGTGCTACATAATTTAAAGAGCCCACTAAATGTTGGGGTCCCTATTGTAGTACTCTCCATCACTCTCCCATAGATGTCCACAGGCCTGCCTCCATCTCTAAACATTACCTTTAGCATCTTTTCCAAGAGCAGTTATCATTATGTTGCAGTAAAGCTGCCTGTCATTTGTAGAGATCTCACTGATTTTTGGTTTGAGAGCATTTTACATGTATGTGTTGATTTACATTGTGTCGTTTGGATTTTGCCATGAACCTCATTGTATTAGTTTGCTAAGGCTGCCAAAACAAAGTACCACAGACTGAGTGGCTTAAACAACACAAATTTATCATCACATAGTTCTGCAGTTAGAAGTCCAAGGTCAAGGTGTTGGCAGAGTTGGTTCCCGCTGGGTTGGTTCTGTGAAGGAGAACCGCTCCCTGCCTCTCTCCTCTCCTCGGCAGTGTACTGGCAATCTTTGGCATTCCTGGCTTGTAGATGTATCACCTTGGTCTCTGCTGTCATGTTCACCTGGTGTTCCCTGTGCGTGTGTCTGTCGCTGTGTCCAAATTTCCCCTTTTTTATAAGGACACTAGTCACATTGCATTAGAGCCCACCCTAATGACCTCATTTTAACTTGATTACCCCCGGAAGGACGCTGTTTCCACATCAAGTCACATTCTGAGGTACTGGAGGTTAGAACTTTAACATGTCTCTTTTGGAGGACACAGTTCAATCCATAACATTTATGAATTGCAAACCTCACGAATTTGGCATTCTGTTCATGACAGTGTCCTTTTTTTCTCCACTTATGGGATATGTAAGCCATTGTTTATTTCATGTTCTTTAAATAATATAAGTGAAGGATATTCTCCCTGCCTCGATGAAGAGGTTTGTGTAACTGTTGACTGTTACAGTAGCTGCTGTTAGCAGTAATGTAGAAGCTTGGAAAGGAATAGGAAGGCTTTTTATTACTCTTGAAATCTCTTGAGTTTCTTGTTCCTGTAGGGAAACATTTGTTGGGGAGAAGTTGATCAAGATTCCTATACCGTGTAACCCCCTTGGTAATGAGCTTGGTTCTAAAGATTATGGCTGACTAACTGCAGCCATATAAATATACAACAGTCAAAATAATTTTTTTTTTTAAAAAAGCTTTGAACTTCCCATATTTTTATATCTGAGTAGAGTTTTTTTTTTTTTTTAAACAAATATTTCCCAGCTTAGTTATTTCTTTGTGCATGTGCGTTTTTATGTTTGGGAAGGGAGGCAATTTATTATTGCTCTACTAATCTCTGTCCTGGTTTGGTTTCCTGATTTCGTTCTCTCTTCTAAGTCCCTGTAGCAGTTAACATAGGATTTTAAAAAGTCATGGCATTGTATACTATTTTACATTTTCAAAACATGTGGCATTTTAAAATGTCTAATTTAGCACCAAGAAATCATCTTTTTACCTCTCAATTTTCTGGGGACTTTTGTACATTAAGACACTTGTTAACATTTTCTGAGCTTATTCAACTAACGATGAGTGTTTATTATGTTGTTTTTATGTTCTTTCTACGCTGTAGGTGAAAAAGAGATATCTTAGATGTAGATTCTGCTGTCAGGAAATTTAACAATCTTGAAGGAAGATGGTTCATATACATAAAAAGCTCTATAAAGTTAGAATGTAAGACATTCTATATAAGTGAGAATGCGGTAAGAAAGGCCAGGTAAAATGGTGTGGGGTTTCAGAAGGAAGGAAGAGAGGATCGTGTTGACTAAAGTATTTTAAATATGTTCTCAACAGTGGTGAGAGTTTGAACTCACAGCCTCATTGCTTTTAAATCAAGCCTCCCTGATCACTGTGTGTATTTGTAGGACTCCCTAAGACAGTTCCCTTTAGAGGCATGGTCCTCCAAACAGATATAATGAGATTTTTCACCCTTTGTTAGTAGACTCTCCACTAAGTCTGTTAAAGCCCAAGGGCCTTAAAATAAAAGCAAACTGATTCATTTTGATGATTGTGCAAATTTCGATTAAGAAAAAGTGTTTAATACTCAAGTATTAAAGTGGAATTGGTGTTTAGCCATATAATTTGGAAGGGTTGGTGAGTTATTAATATGCGAACACTCATGAATGTGTGGCTGTGATAGATAAAAGCTAGGATCACCAGCCGCCTCAGCTCCCAGACTTGAGATATGTTGGCATCCAGATGCTCCTCAGAGCCCTGGGATCTACTGGTGAAGCACACTCAAGTCCCTCCCAGATGCCTGAATTCCCCAGGCTTCTGCACCCT
>NW_011888785.1:16843116-16845306 GCF_000151845.1 Pteropus vampyrus | reverse complement strand
GACTACAAATTGATAGAATAATCAGGTGCAGGAATGGGTTGTGGTCATTGTTGATTTGGGACAGTTCTGAGGCATACAAGATCCTGGGTAAGCCAAAGCCAGGATCAGAAAGGAAAAGGAGTGGGGTTTGTCCGATTCTCTCCTTAAGTCTGCTTGGTTTGCCCAGGAAGTTCAACTTCATGCTCTTGTTTTTTGTCTCATCATTGAGCTTAATAGTGATATCTACCTTTGCCAGTAAAATCTGAAAATGGAAAACAAACTCAGTGGCTTCTACTCAAAAAAACATCTGAGCTTAAAAAAATCTCAGACAGAAAGGAAATTATTTTAAAGATTACAGGCTCAAGACATTTTTTATGCTTAATGGTTGATTCCCAAACAAATATGTACTCCGTTCCTTCTAGGTTCAAGGAAACAGATATCTATTTTTCCCTTATAAACAAATTCTTTGAAAATTTAAAAAGCAATTTTGTCTCTAGTTCAAAATGGTCTCTCTGGGATTGCTGTGTTTTTAAGTATCTCCGTTTTCAGGGATTTAAATCAATGGTCCTACAGACTGACTAGTATTGTATGAGCTGAGGGAAAACATTTGGTACTTTGGTTAATAGTTGAAAGCCCTGTTGTAACTCAACAGAGAATAAGATAGAAGTCATGCCTAATTGGCCTGATGGGTGAGACAAGAGAGTGAATTGGGAAGTAGTTTAGCAGCCAGCAGAGGTACTGACAGACTGAAAAGCCTCTGAGGAAGCAGAAGAGGAACCAAAGGCTTTTGTTGTGCTTCTCATCAAACCTCTTAGGAGAAAGGAGAGGGAAATGGAGGTACCGAGAAACCAAATAAATGGTACAGACAGCCCTCTTGGGGATCCCAGAGGAAGCTGAATTCCTAATGAGAGGGCTACAGACTAGGTTAAACAGAGTGACACTTTTATTTTTTTTTTAACTTCTTGTTCCTGAGAAAGTTTCAGTGTTAAGCTCTGGAGAGTTGAGGGCACCTGGGACTTTGCCCAAAATGAAGCATAGAATATTATTAAATTAAAACAGGATATGTATCTTCTTCCAGTGAAACAGAAGAGATGAAGTAACAAAATACCAGTATTTAGAGTTGGATAAAGGCAGACATAAACAAGATGAGAGGGATTGCTTAGAGAGGTGGTAAGAAAACCAGCCAAGTACCAAGGAAGGAAGAGAGTTGCAGAGGAGTGTGGATGAAAAGGTCAACTATTAAGCAAGATCAAATCTGATGAGTCCTGAAAAGAATTCATTAAATTTTCAATTAGAAAGTTTTTTCTTAAGTACGCGTAGGGGACCGGTAGGAAAATATTGCGGGGAACATTTGCTTTGGGTTGAAGAGAGAAAAGGAAAATATTGCGGGGAATATTTGCTTTGGGTTGAAGAGAGAAAAGGAAGTGAAAAATGGAGGCTGAAATACAAGTTATTACTTTGAGGAGTGAGGCAGAGACAGAAAGAACAAGAAAGGAGAGAAGTATTTTTTGTTGTTTTAGTTTTAAACTAAATGGGAAAGAATTGAGTGTGATATAAATGATAACAAAGGAGTCAGTGAAAAGGGAGAGAGAAAATGATTAAGGAAACACTTGCATAATCTTGATGAAGAAATTTGAGGAGTTGTTTCCTCTGTCAGTTGAACTCTATATGTCTAGATAATTGATCTCCAGTTTTCTTGTTCTGATAATATATAGAACTGAAATAATTTTTATTACCAGCTTTATCTCATTTAGGACTTACACCTACAAGAATGCTGTCCTTCTTAAATATCTCACCCTTTTTTATTTGTGTTCTTTAAAATTTAGATACCATGTGGGATTCTGTGTGTAGCACATTGGTTTCTCTTCTTGGCCCCTTTTACTTCATTGATACTAGTTGTGATTTTTAAAAATAACAATATCAATTTTTGTGAATCTTCTATTTCTCTTGGTGCTACCTTTCTCTTTGTAATTTAGGAACATGAAATAAATCTCATATTTATTGAACACTGGGTTAAGCTTCATTTTTTTTTTTTCACTTTAAAAAATAGGGCTAATAGAATTGATTTCATAGAGCTGTGAGGAACATATGTGAATGAATACATCTGAAGTGTTTAGAACATTGTCTCGCATATAGTACATGTTCATTGAATGTCAGCTATTACTTTTCTGTTTCGCAGAATAATCCTGGAAAAACCTTGAAAGATTATTT